>NW_022986856.1:169741-682295 GCF_010094085.1 Westerdykella ornata
TTCTTCTACTCGGCCCCCCCCCCCCCCCCCCCCCCCCCCCCCCCCCCCCCCCCCTGGCCCCCCCCCGGTTTCAATCATCATATGGGTCCCGTCTCCAAATCCCGGAGGATGTTCGACCCAACCGAACCGTCTCGTTCCGCCTTTGGCACCGGAGCAGTAGCCGCCCCATTTTGCTGCTTCTCTGCTAGCTGAGGAGCCGGGAGAGGTAATGCAGCAAACCAGAACTTAGGATACTGCCGCTGGATATTGTTGACTATGAGAGCCGTTGCAAGAACCATCGTTGAGGAGAGAAGTACGACGGGTAAGAAATACCAGCGGAGTGCCCATATAACGGGATCGGTGCATGGCATCAGCGCCGTGGCGCCTGCCGGTGGGTGCGTCGTCTTCGTGAGGTGCATCACTATTAGGGCGATTGCGGTCGAGAGGGATGCTGCTAGCCATTGGTAGGTGACGTTTTCCTGATTGTGCAGATTCAGGTCGAATATGGTGGCCACGATGACGCCGGTGAGGGCGCTGAAGAAGTGGCCGAAAATCAGACTCCTGGGCTGGGCAAGAGGTACATCGATAGCACCATATACCAAAATGGCGGATGCGCCCTATACACAATCAGTCGATGAAGATATTGACCAGAGGAAAGGCTTACAAATGAGGCGACAATGGGAGGAACATTACGGCTCGTGAAGTAATCTGTATGTTGAAATATGGCCAATAGGATTGAGAGACCGCAGAAGGATCCAATGAAACCATATATGCAAACAATGAGCGTAGGCGAAGGACCAAGTTTCTCTCTGCGATATCCAAGCCATCGACTGAGCCACGTTGGCAGGCGCGCAATTGAATGTTGTACGTGGCGCTCAACTGGCACCAAAGGGTCCGAGAAATGCATTGCTATCCACTCTTGAAGGCAGAAAGGACAGCAATGGCGAGAGTGCAAAGAAGTTCCCCGCCAGCAGACAGGATCGAAGACATGCGGACCCTATTATCCGCGGCCGTTGATTGCGAATTGTCTGTAGCTCGAAGGTCGTTCAAAAAAAGAAAGAGCCGAGGTGCTTCGGAACGCGGGGAAGTGTCGGAAATATATCGCTGGTGTCCAGAAATAAAACCGAATATGTTTTCCGAACCTCTGTCCTTCCAAGGTTGTCAGGTACCATGGCTTTTACAATGAGCTGACTCTTTAAAAATCTCTCTACGCTGAGGACCTCTAAATCAACCGTAGTCTTGTCAGACTTTTCTGTACGTGCGGCACCCTGAATCTCGAAAGTGATGACAACAATGAAATAATCGAGCACAGACTGGCCAAAAGTTCAGATTGTACGGTATGTGCTTAGCAATAGCGAATTGCAGTTATGTACAAAGTATAGAAATGCGCGCCATTTGCGAGTAGACAAGCGGTCTACATTATCCAAACAATCAATTCGTACACCTCATTTCCGGAGGCACATACTCCAACCCCAATCCCTCAAAAACTTTCCTCTCGGCATCCTCCGGAGTCCCGTCCACGCCTTCAGGTCCCTCCAATTGTATTACTTTCCCAGTTTGTCTGCTTCTAACGCCACTGCTATCAAACTTCCAGCCCTTGGCATGCTTCACATACCGGCGCAAATCTCGCTGGAAAGTTGTGCCACCGCTCCATCCCATTACGGCACAGCCAACAGTCCTCCAAGGAGATAGGATTATGTCGACGCGCCTATGGATATTGGGATTCTTGGCCCTGGGATTGTCTTGAAGGTCCTGCTCGCGTGTAGGCCAATGTGGGTCCTGCCACACGACGAGCGCCTTGTCCAAAGTATCGAAGCCAACGCCGGACTGCTTGGACGTCCGAAAAGGGAGGGTATTTTGACCTCTGTTAGTGTTATTCAGACTCAGGGTCAGAGTGTGTGTGATCCACTCCGCCTCCTCGAGAGACTCAACAATCTCCTTGACTAACCCTGCTGTGGCATTCAGATCGGGATGCGAGACTATCATGTCGACATCGCCCGACATCTCCTTGCCACGGCGGTATCCCCCGACAACGGTAACAGTAATGCGCTCATCTCGCAGTTTGACGGCATGTTGACGGACGACTTCCGCAATTTGTTCAACTTCCGCTCTCGGTATACCCTGTAGGAATTCGTCGTAGTATTTTAATCCGATCTGCTGCACCCGGTCCAACTCATTCCAGCCATATTCAATAATATCATCAAGTTCAGTCCAATGGTGGTTGTAGTAGAAGTTCCTCGCTGTCTTCGCACCCACACCCCAAATCTCGTAGAATTGTCGTAGGACCTTCATGGCTTCGTTATTCTCGAATTGTTCGACGGCTTGTAGTGTACCGGTGTTCTTCCACTCCACCCACATGTTCGCAACTTTAACATCACAGCCTGGTAGCCGGAGAATCTCCCGGGGATTGCTGAATTTGTACGGGTACGCAGCAATACTCGCAATGATGGTGGAGTATGCACGGACGCCAATGTCATCATCAATAAGGATGCGTGCAGTGCGGATCTTCTTCAGCAGCTCAATAAACTCCTGATTAGGTGGATTTGGAGGAGTGAACCGTTGACAAGCGTACTTGATGCCTCTCTTAACCCACTCGGGAGGCTCAGGAGTGTCGCTATCGGTTCCTTCATATTCGCTTGTAGTCTGCTGTAGAAGGTGTGCCGTCCGAGATGCCGCCTGAGCAGCTTTCTGTCCACTCGAAGTGAAAGCCAGCCCTTCGAATCGACGCGAACCATGACCGTCCTTCTGATTGGGAATGTAACTCGAAACCCGTGGAGCATTGCTCGCATCGATTTTCGCCCGCTCAAGTATACTCCGAGCTGTCTCTGGCTGAACGGCGAGCGCAGATGTCGAAGCAGGTGTAGAAGTCGACAGCAGATTCGGCTTGATGAAACCCCGAGTAGTCGAGGGAGGAGCTCCTGGTCGCTCTAGTACTTTTGCTCTATATACCAAGTCGTCCCCCAGTGGCAGAAGTTGGCCGGCTGCAACACAGCGGTCGAGCCAGTCCGCCTTCACGATCCAGACAATGTCATCATCGGCGCAACGTTGAAAAACAGGTGGTGGAGTTGCGGACTTCTTCCGAGATTTCGCAGGTGTAGTGTTTGGTGTCTCACCTACTGCTGTCGACCCACCATCGGTCTCGGTTTCCGTCTCCGACTCCTCGGCGGCCACTATCGCTGATTCATCCTCCGTCACAGAGTCCTCATAATCAATTGTAATCGGCTTCGAAGACGTAACTGACGTTTTTCTTCTCTTGTTTGCTGGACCGTCCGCATCTTCTGCGTGACTGAACAAGCGCTTGCTCTCTTTGATTTCTTTCGCCTCCTCTTCAGCTGGTTCCACCTTGAATTTTCGACTCCTCAACTCAAACTCAGCCCGTCTCTTGGTTCCTACTCGACCAATGAATACTCGGGCCTTTGACGGGTCCGATGTGACAACTGCATGATGCCGGCGCAACCTCACCCCCAGCTCGTGTACTTCCTGGTCATTGAAATGGGCTGAAAGAATAAGAATCGGAGGTATATTGCTGAGGTCAGGTACTGGCCCAGCCGTCGATGAAGACGGAGATGAAGCAAAGTCGTGCTCTTCCATTTCCCATACCTAGGGTAAGGATGTCTAACCAATGCTACACCAATTACGTCATGAAGGTGCAAGTCCAAGGTGTGTGTATTATCAGCCAGTTGGAAATAGAAGCATAGTCTAGTATTGAGACAATACCAATCAACATAGTATACTCTGCCAGAGAGCTAAACTGCTGTGAAAAGATCCGTTGGTCATGGATGAGTGAATGGGTGGGGTTGGATGCATATACACAGTACGCTAGCACGAAGGTGAGATGGCGCTTCTTGGCAAGTTTGCTTAGTTTGACGTTAACTCAACCATTCACCAATATTAATGGCGTGTGTGGTTACCTCCTTCTACTCAGAACCTCATACGGCATCACTTGCTCTGCGCTGTAGTTTGATAGACGGATTACTTCCGTTCACTGCAAGGCCTCCCTATATCTGAGAGCCACCCAGGAGCTGCTGCTCCATTCCTGTCAGCTCACATTCACAAAACAACCAGAAAACTGTGGTTTAACCGTGCAGCACGGAAGACCTACGATACCCAGAACAACTAGCAAGAACGGTGTCCTGAGCCCCTCGATAACCCTACCCTTCACAGATCCATCACTGATCCCCTCTCCATTGCGTTCCCAAGAACTTCCTTTATCCCTTCCAACGGCACACGCGCGCAACACCCACGAACTTGTGATTCGCATTCCTTCTGTTTACAAGTCCACTAAACCTTTTCTTATCTTGACTTTTCCAAACGCGTGAGGTTCAAACGAATGTCTCTCCCTACCGCCGATCTCCAACCTTTGTGGCCAGTCTCTATCCCTACGATTGCGATGGTGGGGGCGCCAGGTCTCGAGGATATAAAGGAGGAGTCTGCCAGGCGAGCCTTGAATGACGCTCTCTCTCTCTCTCCAGCCGTGGATACATAACGTTTCTGTTGGGGACGAGTTCGTTTCCTTCATCCTCCATAAGATATCATGCTTCTCACTCTCTTCAAGAAAGTCGTTCGTTCATCAGCCAATATCCTTAAGGGCCTCGACTCATCTCTTGCACCCTACTCTCTTCCGCCGCCAGTCGAACTCCGCATAATCAACAGTAATACCGCACAACGTGCTTTCTAAGACCGACTAAGCCATGCGCTCTCTTACTCCATTCGTCCTACTGGCTGTAGCGGCATCAGTGACTGCCATCCCAATCACACCCGCCGCACCGAAACTCCAACATCTTGCTGAACAGATGAGATTCGAAGGCGTGGCTGAGGTATGCCTTATGCGAACGCACTCTAGTTAGACCTTGCCCCATCTAACAGCTTTAGCATGATATCGCGGAGCAACTCGCGTTGTCTCCCGAGACAAGTGAGGATCTGCCCGGGCCTCTTCTTTCCCAGCTCCCGTTCCCATTACGTTCCCTTTTCGGCGCCAAAGCCGCTACAGCAGAACGCGACCTCACAGGCGATATCGCACCGGGCTCGCTAGAAGCTCCCCAGATGCTTCCGCGCGCTGCGGCACCGCAATCATTTATCGATAGACTGAAGGCTAAGTTATTGGGTGAAGATTTGATGAAGAGAGAGTTCGGCGTATGAAGGCAAAGAATCCGAAATGAGACGGCCTTGGGGCATGCGGCATTGGGACCCGGTGGGTTATCACTGGGAATAGATCAATTGCTTTGTTTGGTCGTCTAGGCGTAGCGTACCTTTTGCATCTTCAGCTGTGTTCACTCAATCGTGTTGGAAGATATGTCGAGGTTGTTCAGTACAGATAAGATGGCATATTATCACAAATCATGGTATCTTGGCTCATCACTGGTCGATCTTGAAGCCTTGAACCCCAACACCATTTCCTGCTACCCGGTCCTTCCATGAAATCCCAAACGCCAGAGTGTGATAGTAGAACCATAGGACTCCCCGTAGTAATCAATCTTAGACAGAGAAAGTGCCTAGAAATATGTCTCATATGCCCATAGTAAAATCATGTTCTATGCCTGGTGTGACACTGTTTTGATGAGTTAGCAAGGGGGTATTACGACGGAACATCTGACTCACCTAGCCATGAACTTTAGGAACACCACTAGATATTGGTCCACCCGAATAGCGATATCCTCGTCTTCCAAACCACCTTCTACTAGGTCCCAGTCTGCATCCTTGGCATCTGCATCCGGTGCTTTCGCCTGCTCCGTGAGCTTCAGCAGCCTCGTGTCATCTACGAGGCCTTCCATGCCGCTATCGACTTTGCCGACGCCTTTGCCGGCTTTCAGCTTCGCTAGCCGAAGTTTAAGAGCGGCATCTGCACGGTCGAGCAAGACTTTCATGACAGAGGCATGCTTGCAGGGGTGCACTGATGCCGTCTTCACTGCATGATCGAAGAAAGGGAAGTTCTCGATTGTCACGGTTTTGTCCTTGTAATCCCCGACTATATCCTCCATCATCTCCTGGGGCTTCAGCGGTACGGAGGTGGAGCCATAGCCCGAAAGATATAGGCGGGGTGTCTGGTATTTTGCGGAGTAGCATATGTAAAGGGTGTAGGTGCGGACAGGTCTACAACGGTATTAGCAAGTGCATGGCCATAATAACAAGCTCGGACAAGGATGGATGTATACGCACGCCGACGAGTCTTCGCTTGCAGGTTCACGAATGATGGCTTCATCGTCATCGTCGTCCTCCATATCTGGTATCTCGTCTTCCTCATCTTCGGGCGCTCCTAGATTTCCGCTCTCGTCGACAGTTCGGACATCCCGCACTTTTGCTTCCTGGCTCTCAGCCATACCTCCCGTCCTTAGCCATCCGTCGTCATCCGCGTCGCCTTCTCCTGCCAAGCCATCCTTAACGAGAGTGCCGGCTTGTCCGGCTTCCCCAGCAAAGTTGTCATCGAGGCGCCGGCGGCACGGTACGCCGCGAGTTACGAGATACTGCTTTCCTGGCGGGAGGTACGATACTCGCTTCGAGGGTGACGAGGCATCCGCCCATTCCCAGGAGGGGAACTTGAATACTAGGAAGTCACCAGCAAGCACGAACTCCTCGGGCGTTATCTGGCCGGTGGAACGAAAGGTCGAGGTATGGCTGATGGCCGCGGTACGCTCTCGAAACGTGTCTATGTAGGACCGGACGAAGTTGTACGCCATATCGTCGTAGTTGTAGTTGTGTGGACTTCTTGTGTCTTCGCGGGGAGCTACCTTTGCGGGGCAAGTCGGAAGCAGCCTGACCGTTGCGCGGACCGACTCTATTCCGAGAGTAACGCCTTGGCACGTGAATCGTCAGCCACATGAGGCTTTGCATGTCTGGTCATGTCATCCCATCACGAGCAAGACAAATCGAGTCAGATTTGAATGCTTGCACGTCCACGCACGACGGCATTATTGAGTACACTGCCTCCTTCCGGCTTACTACTCGTCAATCATCCATCATTGTCTCACAGGACACACCCTGTGGCGCACTCTAGTTACATGGCTAACACTACCCTCACTTTACCCATTCTCGACCTCGCCTTAGCAGACGACCCCCTGCAAAAGCCCCATCTCCTCGTTCAACTGCACGACGCTCTCTTCAACATCGGGTTCCTCTACATCAAGAACCATGGTGTTCCAGACTATATCATTACCAACCTTGTTTCGATGCTACCAAAGCTCTTCGACATGCCCTTGAAAGAGAAAGCAGCGCTTTCGAAGCTAAATTCACCCCACTTCTTAGGCTACAGTGGTTAGTCGGCTGTGTGTATACGCTTCCCGGTTACTTGTTCTTAAGCTTTTTGGACAGGTTATGCAGAAGAGGTCACTCTTGGTCAGAAGGACCTTAGAGAGCAGTTTGATTTTGCCACTGAGCTTCCCGTCATCTGGAACCCTGATGGTCACACTTCGCAAGATTGTTCAGAACTTGAAGCTGTTCGGAACAAAGACTTTTCCAGATTATATTGGCGGCTACGCGGTCCCAATCAGTGGCCTCCTGAGTCCTATGTACCGGGCTTCAGGAAAGCTTTGACAGAGTTAGATGCCGTAATTGCAGTATAATGGTCAATGATCGGCTAATCGAACCTGAAAAGGTACCATGATGCCCTGCAGGAGCTGTCATACCGTTTCGTACACCTCATAGAGGAAGCATTTGGAATTCCAACTCGCACCTTCGATGCATTCTTTAACCGAGATGACACACAGTTCCATGTACCCCCTCAGCACCGCATCAAGCTCGTGAAATATCCTCCGTGCTCACGAACCGACGGAATAGCACATGCTCAAGGTGTGGGAGCACACAAAGACTCGAGCGGATGGCTTACCTTTCTGCTACAGGTTGAGCAACAGGAGGGTCTAGAGGTCCTAAGTGGAACTGGAAAATGGATCAAGGCTCCGCCAATTCCCGGAACATTTGTAGTGAACTTTGGCAATGCCATGGAAGCAGCAACGGAAGGCGCTGTTAAAGCGACTGTTCACAGGGTCAAGGTCTGCACCCTCCCCATCCCCCTCAAGATATGACACAGGCTCACATTTATGAGGCCCGCACCTCCGAATCATCACCACGGTATTCAATTCCTTTTTTCCAGGGTCTTCCGCTTGATCTCACAGTCTCACAAATCCGGTCTTACATTCCGGAACATGTCAGGAGCCTTCGCCAGTCAGCGTTGAATGCAGAGTCAGAGAAAATCTCCAGTTTCCTTGACCCAAGGTGGGACACCCTCGGGGAGTCGCAACTCCGAAAGTGGATCCGAAGCCATGAGGAGGTGGGACGCAAGTTCTACGGCGATGAAGTCGTCGACTTCTATCTCAATTAGGCTTAGCAGGCTGGTGGAGTAGGAGTCCTTTGTATCTCAGACCACGGGTCTAGTTCGATCCCGGGCTGTCCGTGAAGGTCGTGTGCACCTTCACGCGGTTGAGGTGTTATTCCTACTCAACAATAATGACTGTCCGAACGGTTCTGCTCAAGCACGGGGGCGTTTACTCTGTTAACATGATTGTGGAAAACATCATAGAGAATCATGAGTCCGGAAAAGCCTCTTATCTATCCTCTAAATACCGTATGCAAGCAAGACATCGTCCATAGACTTGTAGGACATAATGACAGTTTTTGTGTCGTTAGTAGATGAGCCGGACTGAGCTATGCTCCTGCTGCTGACAAGACGTGTTTGCAAGACCTCCACACATCTTTAGTCTCGAATCAAACGCTACTGCACTTGTGTTACCAGTTAATACAAAGGCCAAAAGTGCCTTGTTGAACAATCGATCAAGGAAGTGGGCCGCTTTGTAACCCCTTCCATCACCACATACGGCCGATCTCCATCGCTTCCTCGTAGCACTTTGCGAAGCTCTTACTCGGCTCCGATACCAGTCAGAATCATGCTCTTACAGTTTTGTTGCTTCACACTCACCGTCCCACATCTGGCTGTATTCAAAGAGGCCTGGTTTGGCTCGGTTGAGTATCTTGCCCGAGGTAAATACGTCATCAACTATCCCAGAGTATACTGGATGATTGAATCTCGCTCTTCTCAATCAGCAATATTGTTCTCGACATTCCGGGAGATTGCAAGGGGTATGTACAACGTCAGATGCTCTACCTGCTACCCAGGTATTGCGAGCAGATTCTCTTGTGCCCCTGACCGTTGTGGTACATCGTTGATTCTTTCGAACTTCAAAGGTGCGAAACCGAGCTGATACACAAGCTTCCTCGTAACATTGGTTCCCGTCACCGCGACATTGATGTCCACAACTTCTGACATCGAGGAATGTTTCCTCGAATCTTTTACTCACGTGGAGGATATTTGGAATCTAAACATGGCTTCTCTGTCTCCGGTGGCCCTTTGAGATACGCAAATACCTGCACCATGAAACGGACACAGCATGCATTTTACCCCTGCCATCTTGATCATATCGCACAATGCACTGGTTCACATCACCATCGCATACGGCGACCGATGAGAATGGTAGCAATGCCCAACGGCAGTTTGAACCAACTTCACTCTAGTTTTTTGGGGGAGCTTATGCGATGGAGGTTAGGGATCCTACTTAAAGCCAGCATCATCCGCATGGCAAGACGTTCGGCAGCCAAAGGTCTTTCGCAGCTTGTGCAAACCATTGACTCGCCCTGATCTTGCCTTTGTGGAGTATCACTGATTCAGCTGTCCAAGTGTCAATACTCAAGCCGACACTGTCCTCTTGTGATATATCCTCCAAACTCTTCCACGAACAGGCACTTGCCATTGCATGGCGGATCCTGACCCAAGAAGTGGAGACAGACAATCGCGACCTGGACAGCAGAGGCCTGCCCATAGGCATCATCCGCCTACTGTTCAGGTACGATCCTACTCACACGAAGCCTCGTAATTTCATCGTTAACCTTCCTCTCAGGACTGCCGTGCAGGGCAGAATCAGCCAACGACCGGCTCATGCCATGCCAGTCTCTTGAATGGCTCCTCACGCCGCAGTCATCAATCCGCAGCCATGACTCGCTGGCTCAATGAGAGCAGTGCGGATGGACACTGGAACTCGGAGGCTCGTCCGTGATTCGATTCCCATACTCTCATCTCTTCAGAAACTTTCACGGTGAAGGCGAATCCTGTCGCGGGTTACGGATTATGACACTCTCCATTCGCTTCTTTCCATTCGGATAGCTGAGCATCAGTGTGCGCATATGCTGCACTGGCTGTATTTTCCGATTATCACAAACGGCTCAGGGACTATGTATTACCAGCCGACCTTTCTTGTACACCGATACTGCTGATTTTTCTTTTTCTTCGTTCAATCATCAGCTGCGACATTCGTGAATTTACATTGGGTATCGGGGTGGCGCTAGTGCTTTTCCTTTCTGAATCAGTCCTGGACTGCCGCAGTTTCGGTTTCGCTCATGGTTAGGTTCTTAAACGATCGTAGTCTACAAACAGATTCGGGAATACTAGTCTAGAAACGTCACGGCCAGGTCATATGCGACCAGATTGTCGGAAATAGCTTGCGTCTGCTTGACGAAGCGTGACCAGACTTGTACCTGCTACTGGAGTAATTCTCAGATTTCCGGGAATGCCAAATCTTCACATTTGATGTACTATTGAATCGTCACATACTCTTAAGGTGCACGCAGACGACAAGACCTAATGTCAAGATATGCATGGATAGCATTGTAACTTGTAGGCGATGACACGGTCAGCAGAATAAAGCTCGCTCCGTCACAGGAATAGATACTACGCTCGCTCTAACTACCTAAGCAAATGCAAGCAGATACTCCTAAACCAGCTGTATTGCAATTAGTTATAAAATATAAATTTACAGAAGCATCTTGGATACACGCTACTGTCAAGAATGCTCACATAGCATTTGTAACTGTAGCCTAAGACACAATCAACAGAATAAAGATCGCTCCGACACAGGAATAGATACTACGCTTGCCCTAACTACCTAAGCAAATGCAAGTAGACAGTTGTAAACCTAGTGTATCGTAATTAGTTATAAAATATAAGTTTACAGAAGCATCTTGGACACACCCTATTTCTTACAATAAGGAACTAGACCTAAGATATTTGCTAAGATATAAAGCTTTTTTTTTCTGTCACCTAGGTGCTGTACCTGATACGCGGTTGAGACAATTAAGTTGTCCCTTCCAAGAAACAAAGACTAACCAAGGTTTAATATATATAACAAATTCTAGAGAGCCTGTTAACAACACCTTACTTCTCGTAGCGGGAAATAGGCACTGGATATTTGCAAGATGGAATGCCACTCTTCCCGTCACTGCCTTCTGACTACATTATCCCTCCTATCCACTCAGTCAATAGCCGCAGTGAGCCCCGGAGCGAGTGTCGCGCGGTTTGAGCTTGAGGCTGTAGCATA
This sequence comes from Westerdykella ornata, assembly GCF_010094085.1. NCBI lineage: Eukaryota > Fungi > Ascomycota > Dothideomycetes > Pleosporales > Sporormiaceae > Westerdykella > Westerdykella ornata. The sequence goes on from NW_022986856.1 coordinate 181,075, forward strand.
GCCCGCATGCGCGACAAAGGTGCCCTCACAATCCGTATTGTGCCCCAGACCATTCCCCCAATTTGATAACACAGTATCTTAGGTTCGAATTCAAGTCCGTGGCTCGCAACGGATGGTCTCTAGGAGCTGTTAATGTTCCGATGATCCGCTTGTGCGCAGTCGATGACCCTATAATCATCCGATGTAGAGATATGTTTCATTCACAGGCAGCGCGTTGTACCCAACGCTCCTCTTCCCATTCATAGCTCCCCCACGCGCTGCCGTCGCTCCGACTAGTGATTTCTGAAATTCTTCTTCTGGTAGAACAAATCAGTCCTGCTCGAGCCCAAGTTTATGATTTTCGGGCAGCCGTCGCGGTCTTTTTCGAGGCGGGTGCATTCCTGTTCGGATATTAGTATGAGAGATTAACAGAAGAGCTGGGAAATACTTAAATTACAATACATCGCGTCTGAGATTCCTTCGCCGCCGCATACGACGCACTTGTTTTGGTAGTTTCCGAAGGAACATTCATCGCAGATGCGGACGAGGGTGGTAGGGCGGACGTAGCTGTCGCAAACGGGGCATTTGCCGTCGCATTTCTCGCAGAGGCGGCCGATGGAAACTCCGGGTTGCTTGCGGCACATTACGAGATCTCTGAGCAGGAGTTAGCATGATATTCATCGGTTGAGAGGAGTAAGTCGACACTTACGGATGATGGCGAGACATGTTGAACTGTGTAGGCGCCTAGGGTTCGTATTTCGCGTGAACGTGGTCTTTGTTGGTAATGATCGTGCGAATATGCGCGTAAGAGTTGTATGTGTGCGCGAAGCGGCGTTGCAATGGTGATAGTCGTGGTGTCGGTGGCAGAGGTGTACAAGTACATGGGGTGGCGGAGATCTTACATAATCTCCGAGCGCCAAGCCTCTGTGGAAGCTTCGCCAAACTGGTCGCGTCGATCGAGGTAAAACAAACACTGATGGCCATGCACTGACAGAACAAAGTTGCTAAACGCTTATTCGCCAACGTCCTCGGTTCCAGAAACTACCGACAACACATTATCATCTCTCTCAACTATGGACGGCATCATTGCCTCCGCTGTAGTGCTCCCGGAGCCCCAGGAAACGAACCGTTCCCCGAGTCCACCACAATCCCCAACGGGCCAGAAGAGGAGGCAATCATCCGTAGCCGAACAAGATGCCAAACGACCGAGGCTCAACAGCTTCGATGCCGAAGCTAGTAACGGAGGACAACCCTCGTCAAACGCTCAAACGCAGACAACAGCAGTGCCAGCGAGGCGAGAGCGAGGCCGCGAACGAAGGCTTTTTGGCGCAGTCCTCGGTGCCCTATCCCAGAATTTTGCTAGTCCAGCACAGAGAAAACGGTCGGAGATTGAGAAACGGCAACGGGCTCAGCGTGAGCAGGAAGAGCAGGAAGATGGGCAGAGGAAGGCTGAGCGCATTGCACAGCGCAAGGCTCAGCGCCGGATAGAGCAGAAGAGGTTCGAGAGGGAATCGGTATGAGACTTGGGATATCTCGCAATTGCGCAGCTTACCTGTAGGCTTAGATGCGGATTCGACATGCCAATATGCGACACATGGCCCACTTCCTTCGGACAAAGACTGAGCCACAACTGGTATGTTTGCTGCTGCCGGATGGTGTGGCTGGCCATGCAAGATGTGCTACCGATGCTGATAACGTGATGTAGTACTATAAACCCTGGGAAACCACCGAAGAAGAAGACGAACGAATACAAGCCCAAATAGCCGAGGCCGAGGAGACTATTCGCCGAGAATTAGATGAATTACGGTCCCGAGAGAATGCGGATGGAGATCGAGAGCAGAACCAGGAGCAGCCCCGTAACACGGCCTCCGAGTCCAACAAAGATGCACAGCCGTCGCTCGAGAGGGACCAAGATACGTATATGCATGAAGACACGGCTATAGAGAATGGAACGAATGAAAGGAGCCTAAACGGTAGCGGACCGTCACCCGAGGATTCGGGACCAAGGGATAATGAGCATGCAGAATCTGTCACGAATGGGGCGGAGAGAGGAGGACAGGTAGCTGAACCACACCACATATCGGCTACCACAAGTCTGGGTGCGACGTCAGCCGAAGGGAATTTAGAGGCAGATACGAACAAAGAAGCCATGGACGATAACGGAGACGAGATGGTAGAGGCCGCTGAAGATACGGTCATCTACTGAGTTAACCGACACAGCGACGCAATCCTGCTATTAGCGGATGTTGGGCTTCTTGTGTACGGCCTCGCAACGTTGGGTTTGATTTCTTCGCCATCCGCAAAAAAAAGATCTTCATGATCATGATTCGAGGTACCAGATATTCATGATTACGTTTTGCAACCACGGCGAATCTTCTAAGGCGACAGGTCATTTCATTGGCAGCCTTCTCACCGATTGGGAACCTCCTACTCTTCTATGCGACACTTGGGCTATTTTCCTCATTATTACCGAAGGCCACAAAACTCCATCCATTTAGATCGGAGCATCCCCTCGTTCCAACGGATCCAACGTCTACGAGCCCTCCATCGGCAATAACCGTACGGCGCGGTTACACAGTAGCAACGCAGCAAGCACCCAGAGATCCGGGACATGGCAGACGTAGATTCCCTGTGCATCTCAACTTTATGCATCTCAATTGGCAAAAATCCGAATGCACGTCTCGGTGTCGGCAAATCGCGAGACGAGGACCGACAACGAGGCCTCAGGTCGCGCAATGGGTAGACCACATGCAATCAATCCCATACTTCGCTGCCTCTCCCCTCTTCAGTTCAGTACTACGAGAGTTCTACTATTACCAGGTAGCGGTATCAACACGTCCCAAGCCCGCCTACAATCGTCCGTCGTCCGTTCAGTGCTCGCAGATTGCGGAGCCTCAAAAGCGGGTACGACTCTAGTTAGGAGCAAACTGAACCTAGGCGTCGTGACTGCAGAGCTCTGGATCCAGGTTGCTTGCTAATCAGAATGTGAATTGCATATGTTCGAGTCTGTCTTTTCATGATTAGTCTTCACTGTCTTGCTAAGTTGGGCAAATTGGCGGGGAAACCTAGCCTAGGAAGTCAGAACAACCAGCCTCGGCTACTTGGAAGCTATAGATTATGAAGCCATTCTTCAGATGCAGTCAGCCCAACCAGCCAGCCATCGTCCTCTCTGCATAATAGAACCTCCCATCTAATTTTGATTTCGTTTCCCGAGTGAATACAAACTACAAAGCTCCAAGGATTCCTTTTTAGAATTTACCTGCGAGGAGGAGGAAACGACATGCCAGCCATCCGCCCCATCGACCCAGACGGCGACTCGCGCGTCGAGCACAAGACCGCCGTGCTAAATGGGAACACGTATCATTTCCTGTACGGCGTGCCGCCGGGTGGGACGTTTCATGCGACCGTATTTCTGGTAAGTGTGGACTTCTGAATTCAGGGAGTGAGTTGCGCATTTGACTCCTTGCCCTACTCTGACGGGGTGTGTTGGCTGATGCAGACGGATATTTGAGGAGCGGGCTGGCAGGCTGGACGGCTAACATGTGGTCTACAGATTCACGGATGGCCCGATTTGAGTATGGGATGGCGGTATCAGATTCCCATGTTGTTGGATATGGGGTTTAGGGTTGTGGCGCCGGATATGTTGGGGTATGGAGGCACGGTAGGTTGCAAGATCATTCCATTTGGATGTCTACAAAGGTTTGGGCGGTGATATAGATCACGGGGGCTTGTTATCAAGAGTGCGGTTTCGCTCAAGGTGTTGGATACTCTAGAGATATTTCTTATCTACTACGAAGGGCATTGCGAGGCTAAGTGTCAAGTGTAGGACGCACCCAAATCTCCGCCGGAGCCTATCAGTACATACGGCCTGAAACGGGCATCCGACGACATTGCAGCGCTGGCTAAACACATAGGCGCAAAGCAGATCGTGCTTGGAGGCCACGACTGGTACGTTATCTACACGTTCAACTGGCATGAGGGTCCTGAACTGAGTTCTCTGACACTTACTAGGGGAGGTTCCGTCGTCTGGCGTGCTGCTGCGTGGTAAGCAATACAAGAAGTGATGAAGTAACAGGTCCAGACGTATTGACGTCTATGTAGGTACCCTGACTTGATCACTCATGTCTTCTCCGTTTGTACCCCGTACACACCACCGCACCGCAAGTACTTCTCGCTTGAGCAGCTCGTCGCTGGTGAATTGCCACAGTTCCAGTACCAGATCCATCTGGCTTCGGGTGAAGTGGAAAAGGCCGTCAAGGACGAAGCATCTATTCGAGCGTTCCTCAAGGGCTTGTATGGTGCCAAGGGTCCTAATGGCGAGCTGGCTTTCGATCCGGAGAAGGGTATCTTGGTCGAGAATCTTTTCAAGATTGGTGAGAGCAGGCTCTTGAACGGAAAGGTGAGTTGTTCCATCTTGCGACGGTGGACAGAGCCTCAATTCAATGTGCATTGCTGCATACTGGCAGATTGGATCCGGAAGAGACATGGCCGCGTGACCCACATTCGCCACTGCAGCATCTGAGTACTTCAGTGTCCCGAAGAATTTCTGCTTCTACTGCGGTCAATAACGGATCTGCTGACGATGATAGATGCTTGACTACTACGTCAGGGAGTTCTCCCGCCACGGCATCCATCCTACCTGTGAGTGGCGACCCTGTCGTGCTGCTTCGTCGGTTCACTGATCGTGCCACAGTGAATTGGTACCGGACAAGGAGAGCCAATTGGGAGGATGATCTTGCGTGAGTTTGGAAAACTTGCTCATGAGAAGCGGTCAACTGACTCGTTTTGAGACTTCTGGACAAGAAGGTCATCAAGATCCCCGTCCTGTTTATCCAGGCCACTTACGATAATGTTTTGAAGCCCGAAATGGCAAAAAACATGGACGCTCTGCTACCAAATCTTACCAGAGGGGAGGTACCGGCTACGCACTGGGCCTTGACGCAGAAGCCAGATGAGACCAATGCTATCATCAAGAAGTGGCTTGTCAACCAGGGGTTTGGAACCAGGAGCTCGTTGTAGCAGTTTGATAATGCAATACAAGCGGTCAGCTACGATTTTGCCATGGGTGTATCGCAGTGACGTCCTCGTTGTCTCGGTTGACGGAGATAGTGGTGCTTGCGGCTCCATATTGCGATGTCGGCTCCGGCTTTTCCCAGCTTGTTACATCAGCATGTAAACTACCGGTACCGCCGGCACGTGTTTGGTGCTTCCGATATGCAGTGGACCTCACTGCATGCATACATGGAAATCGAGATATGGTCCGAGACAACTGTGGTTCGGGAAGACGAGTGCCGTCGCAAAAACAGAAATCAAGTGGACCGTCAAGTGGCGACGGGTGTTGCTTTCGGTGGACAGAACAAGGGCACAGGATTGTTCGAAGAGGCTTCGACGGCAGCGATTTCCAATTGTCGCTAAGAGCATGAGTAGCGCAAGTCGCCTTCTCATGCATTCTGGACGTACTGAACCTGCGGCAGCCAGTAGGATGGGAGAGCTCGACCCTGTGGTTCGGTGGTGGATGAAAACGAGCTTAACACGGCGATGCTATTGACACGACGGAATGCGGGACCATTTGTCCGGGGCCGCTATTGTGGAGCGCTGGAGGAGCAGGTAGGTAGGGTACCTGAGCCGGTGGGCGAGTCACAGGGCGCGGCGCTGGAAGACAGCTGTTGCTTTCTGCTAAGTTTGCGCTCACCGCTGCGACGGCCAGAGGTTAAATGTCCGACCTGAGTTCGGAACAGACTGGCAGAATAGGCGAGGGTGCAGCTGCTGCAGCGCGGGAAGGCAACGTGAACTCCACACCGCCTACTGGATCAAGTCGGTCGTGCATAAGTGTCGGCTCGTCGTCCCTTGCGGACTGGCAGATGGCTGATGGGATGCGGTTGATGCTCGTATATGGTGGACTGGAGTCCCATGCTAGTGGCTTCTTCCCTAGCGCTGATCGAGGGGACGGCCTGGGATGGTGCAATATCGAAACCTCAGAGGACATTGCTTATCAGTCGGTCACGGAGTCGCATTATTCCATCGCATTTGCTGGCCGGGCGTGTGGATATGGCTGGCTGGCTGCTTGTGAGGGAAGAAGGGAGAGGGATGAAGTGCTGGAGACAATACTGTGTAAGAGGGCACGTTCGCCAAGCCGTGCTTGAAACTACGGTTGCCACGGTTGGCTTCACAGCAGCTCTCATCACGGCGAGACTACATTTCGTCCAGACATCTCCATCTTGACAACACAGCATTGATTACATTACTCCGTACAATTGACGCCCATGGGAAGCAAGATCAGCAGCAGGGCCTGTCGACGGGTGTCGCTGTTCCATTCCGCGGGCCAGCAAACAGCACCGAGGCAGATCTCACGACGAGCTGCACCGGCAGAACCGAGATGCCGTTCGCAACAACGGCCGTCTGGCTCGCCGCCCTCTCATCAACTGCTGTCCTCTGCCCGGCCTGCAATGCATCATGGTCCTTGATAAGCAAGCCTGCACATGGCAAGCCCACCCTCTCCCAGCCTGTCGGGTCCGTGCCTCGAAATTTGGTCAACGCGGCGTCTCGGCAGCCAGTGTTGACTGCCGCCATGCATCTCTCCCCAACCCGCAATTCAACCTCGACTCCTATCCGGCCAACAAGCTACCTGTGCGCCCCCAGACGATATCGTGGTATGCCGCGGTGCCACCGCACCCTCCAGTCATGGAATTTCTCGGTCGCTTGCTGTTGTCCTTGACAGATCGGCCGCCCCGGCCGTTTTTCATGTCCGGTCCCTTGCCGTGCTGGACAGTGTCAAAGATATTGCGGTCCGGCCCCCGCCGCGCACGCAATCCCAGGGCCCCGAGAACGACTACGGAAGAACTTGGCCACTAATAATGGCTTTGCTTCTATTTCTTCCAGAAGACTGCCAGGGCAGTCTCCCTATGCATATTGTCGTCTTGGGTGCTATACAGAGGATGTAGGTACCCATCACAGCGGAGGCGTTGTGCCATCAGTGCTCCAACCACAGACCTCGATCCGACCTCTCCCGCATATCAGCCTGAAGGTCCAAGGTCCTTGTACAGTCCCAGCAATCGTCGTCCTTCTGCAACGACTCGTCACTGCACGCACCACCTCATGCTGCCGGTAGACTGCAGCATCTGGTGAAGCTTGGACCCGCGCTCCGCTGCGTCGCTATGCCTTATCGCCGTTTCACACCTGCACTGTTGGCTGATAGACGTCCTGGGTCCACAGAAACAGCCCATTTTGCAGTCCACCTCCAATGATGCTATCTTCACTTGACCCCTGCGCTACCCCTCGCGTCCGACACCGTCCCATGTACCGGAACGCGAGCGCTTCCAATCCGGTAGTGGTTGGCAGTTATCTTCGAATCCGCAATGGAGATCTAGCCTCATCTATATAGAGAGTAACGGGTTAAAGCAAAGCAAAAGCTACGCGAAGCCGCCCTGATCCACTCACGCAGCGGTATCCATGTACCACCCAAGATTGAGCCGGCCAACAAGTGACGTGGGTCTTTGGAACTTTTCCTGCTACTCGACTATCTCCCCGTTGCAGCGCGGCCATGTTCGCCCCAGTGTCTCTGTTGATCTGGGGACGAGTATATCTGTCTCCGCCCCCGCGCGGGTGTGGGCAAGCCACCTTCCTTCTTCACTTCAGTTCTCAATCATTTCCTGACATCATTCCTTGAATCTCTCGTAATGGCTCCCTCTGCGCTGGCGGATATCTACCCTATCCCAGCAAGGCATTATTCCAAAGCCACTACTATCCAAGCTTCCGTCTTACATGGGGCAAAAGATCTGAGACTGGTCGGCCTCTCCCGTTTCCTTCAACTTATCCCACGCTCCCGACGTTCGTGGGGGGATGATGTGCTTGATCTCGCGGCTAACAGTCCGATTAGGAAACTCGAACCATCACAGATCCCGCACCCAATGAGCTCCAGATTGCTATCAAGGCCACCGGCATCTGTGGGAGTGACTGCTCTTACTACAGCAAATTCCGCAATGGCGACCTCCAGGCTTGCCATCCACTCTCCTTGGGGCACGAGTCCGCTGGAGTCGTGGTAGCCATTGGGGACGCTGTCACTGGCTTCCAGATTGGCGACCGGGTTGCCCTCGAAGTGGGTGTGCCGTGTGACAATTGTCGGTCATGTCAACGAGGCCGATATAACCTCTGCCCAAGGATGAGGTTTCGGAGTAGCGCGAAGTCTGTGCCTCACTTCCAGGGCACGCTCCAGGAACGCATCAACCACCCCGCAAAATGGTGCTACAAGTATGTCATGCATGAGCCGCAAGCGTCAGAAAAAGCAATGAGGGCTGATAAGCTTATTTTTAGGGTTCCGCCGCATGTCTCGCTTGAGTCCGCCGCACTGCTTGAGCCGCTTTCTGTCGCAATTCATGCCTGCCGAAGAGCCTCCATTGAGCAGGGTGACACTGTTATTGTCTTTGGCGCCGGTACCGTGGGGCTGCTAGTTGCTGCCATGGCCAAGCTCTCTGGGGCAACTACAGTATTGATTGCAGATCTCGACAGTGGCAGGGTCAATTATGCCTTGTCAAATGGCTTTGCCAACAAGGGGTACATTGTGAATCCCACGAAACACCTCAACGACATCTCCGAGAAATTCGCTGCTGCCAAGGAGATTGCAGACGACGTTATGGAGATCGCAGGATTGCATGATCCAGATTTCGAAGGCGCTGATATTACCTTCGACTGTACCGGAAAAGAGATTTGCATGCAAGCAGGCCTTTATGTAGGTTCAAGTTCCTCTCCCTTTTGCAAATGCAGCAGCTGATATCTTGAGAAGGCAACACGTCCGGGCGGTCAACTCATCATGGTCGGAATGGGCACTCCCATACAGACACTGCCAATGTCAGCCTCCCACCTCAAGGAGGTTGACATCATTGGTATCTTCCGCTACGCCAACACGTATCCCGTTGGCATGAAGATTCTGTCTTCTGGCGTATTACCCAGTCTCGACAACATGGTTACGCATCGCTTCAAGGGTCTTGCTTCCGCCAAGGAAGCATTCGACCTTGCGACGAAAACTGCCGACAAAGAAGGAAAACTCGTCTTAAAGGTCCTCATTGAGACCTGAGTTAACACACTAGTCACATCTCAGCGCACGTGGAAGATATGGGTGCAGCATTGGGCTTCAATGAACGACTAAGTGACCTTGCAGGTCACCATAACGATATGACGACGATACGACAACTAATAATATAGAAGCCATAGACGTTTTCTTAGGTTTTGGTGTGGAGCTAGGAAGATTGGTGGCACCTTCCATGGGCTAAAGTCGGTTGCCTTTCGCATAGACGGTTTGTGGGTGAACACAGTGGAAGATACCAGTTTGCTTTCAAGTTCAGGCTATAGATACGGATGGGCACAGGGAAACCTCTAACTCATAATGGAATCTTCTATACCAAGCAAGGCTCGTTCTAAGTGTTGATCGTCGTGATATCGGTCAGTGATTACGTCGTGCCTTTCACCGAGTGTTGAGTCAGCCAATTGATGAGGTCAGGCTCGGGTTCTCGATATAATCTACTGCTCATTATGGGCTTTGGACCTATTTCATCTGTCCAACGGACTCTTTCTTGTTCTATCATGGCACTATTTTCAGAAATTCTAACAGGGCACCAATGGTAGAAGGCTGCTTAGTAAGGCAAAGGCTTCCATACGATCGCCCTTACCACGATGTTAGCTCAACAGCATTAACCAAATAGAAGCCTTCATCTATTCAAAAGAAAGTTCATGCATCTGCCCGTGACTTCACTCTGTCCACTCTCTTACCTCTCCATAGGAGGAGGAAAATACACGTGATGCAATTACTAAGCAAATTGCGGAAGAGCTCCCCGCCAAGCCCGACTGCCTGAAGCTCCTGCAAGCTCCAACAACAAAACAACAAACACCCTCAGGCCCTGCCCTTCTACTCCGCTCATTCCTGAATTGACCAAGTTGAACGTAGCCCGAGCGGAAGCGTCCCAAATTATGGCCACCGCAGCGCCAAACCCGCTGTTATCCACCTCTCGCGCCTCCGACACAAGCCCCACCATACAGCTACACCCTCTCGTGCTCCTCACAATCTCAGATTGTATAACGCGGCATACCTTACGACAGCAGAAAGGACCGGTTGCGGGAGCTATATTAGGACAGCAAAATGGCAGGGAAATTACCATGGAAGTCGCGTTTCAGGCGAAATTGAGGGCAGATGCGGAGGGCGAGGTGGTGCTGGATGAGGAGTGGTTTGGGAAACGGTTGGACGATTGTAAGATCAGCCGGAGGCATCTCTGCTGGTTCTAAACCTGATTACTGACTGAGCCGTTATTTGTAGACAGAGATGTGCATAAAGATCCTGTGCTCGATATCGTCGGCTGGTTCACGCTTGGTCCTGCCTCCGGGCCACAGCTAGAACACCTTCCTATCCACAATCAAATCTCAGAGCTGTATACAGAGTCGCCGATACTCTTTTTGTTTCATCCTGCCGAAGCACCGTCGCCAGCTACCGCAGCGGGGAAACTTCCTCTGACACTGTACGAGTCCGTATACGAAAATCCCAGCAATGACAAGGCCATGGATATCGACGGCGCGGCCCAGGCTAAGGCTGTGAAGTTCCGGGAGCTGGTGTATAGCATTGAGACGGGTGAGGCCGAGATGATTGCTGTGGATTTCGTTGCTCGGGGAGGCGGCAATGCCACTGCCGTTGCTCCCGAGGATGCAGTGAAGGCACACTCTTCCTCAACTGACCCCTCAAGCCCGCAAAGTAAGGTCCCATGGATCCTTAGAGGCAAAGGAAAGGGAAAAGAGAGGGCCACAGAGGAAGACACGGCCATCGAGGAAGACAACGCCTTGACTGCCGAAGACGAAGAAAGTATGTATATGTCGAGAGATCCTGCCGTAAAACTAAACTAACGCCACCCAGTCCTCTCCACACTCACAGCAAAGATGAACGCCATCCGTATGCTCCGTCGCCGTATAGCTCTCCTCCGCGCCTATCTGTCCTCCCTGCCTCCATCCTATCTCACCGACCCTTCGCTCCCCCTCAACCCATCGCCAACCCCCGATCATCCCCTCTCACTAGACCATTCCATCCTCCGCAGCATCTCCGCAACCCTCGCTCGCATCAACATACTCTCTCCTCCCGACACTGAAGCTTTCACACTGGAATCCCAACAGGAAGCCTCGGACGTCCAGCTCGTGGCGTTGCTCTCCTCCATCACGAATTCGATATCTGTGGCCAAGGAACTCGGACAGCGCAGTCAGATTGTGGAGAATGTGCGGCATGGGAAGAATAAGCCGCAGTTGTTGGAGCGATTTGCTCCGCCGCCTGGGTTGGGAAGGAGCTGGTCAGGGATAGTGGAGGGGCGGAAGGAGAGTGAGTTGTGGCCGTGAATGGTCACTGGGAAGGTCTTGGCTGTATTGGTCTGCCAATGCGGTTAGAGGGTTGAAAGAGGTGGTCTTTATGGGCTCTGTGCTAGTCCTACACTCGGATATTTAGCACTGATGCCGGGTTCTGGAAGGCGGATGGCTTGCGAAATGGGAATGGAAAGCCTGCACTCAGGCTTTGACCGGGAATAATGTTACAAACGTGCAACATGACAAGCTACCGGAGCTGATGGGGCTAGACGACATGCATCATGATTTATGCAGCATGAATGGCGTTTGGAGGTGCTATGGGTCCCGATCTCTGGGACTGGAATAGAGAAATGCATGATTACGCCGATGTGAATATGCAGCTGCGCAGTGAAGCTGGTGGACGAAAGAGCAAGCGATCCAAGTGTATACAGTTAGCAGAGACTTGAACGAAGCTGAGTGGTCCTACTGTTCTAGCATCGCGATCTCGGAAAGGCAGAAATAGCTAATCAGAATAAGTCCTGAAAAGCGGAACCCCTTCCCAGCCCTATTGAAATGGACCTACAGCCAGCGCGTTGCCACGCTCCAGCCTACATAGAAAGGCGAAACTAGAAATACATTTCTGAAGAAGACAGAACCCAAACCACCGTAACTCCATTCCTTGAATCTCTCCAGCCCTTTTCGAAAAGCACTCCTAAAACCCACCGAATCTCCAAGACCCAAATCCCTTGAATCAGATGAATTCCCTCCCACCATCTCTCTCGACCTCGCAAAAGGGAACCATCACTTCCCAAATGCCGAACGCAGAGCACAAGACTCCTCGAGATACACATCGAAATCGACGCTCCTGATTTCCTCCCAGAACCTCTTAACCGCCTCCTTCAACGTCAGCTCTGCATACTCTCCTCCGCCGCCGCCTCCCCCTCCGCCTCCGTCGTCGCCTTCGCCGGTCCAGCCATCGATATCGGGACCCCAGCCGGGAGCGAAGAAGTTGCCGTTGAATTCTGGCTGCTCACCTCCTTCCTCTTGTTCGTCAGCATAAGCGTCTCCATTTGCAAGGTCATTCGGAACGTCGTTGGCAACCTCATTTGGAATGTCGTCCCCATCCCCACCCACTGCCGCACTCCCCTCGCCATCCGCCTCACCACCACCACCACCACTCTCTTCATTCCACCATGCAAAATTATAATTCGTCGGTTCAGCATGCCACCTCCTAACCTCCTCCTCCCTCTCCTCCCTATACCTCTCCTCATCCGGGCTCCTCTCCCGCCACCTCGTCCACCACACCTCCCCCACCTCCCCCTCCCCCCTCGACAAAATCGGCGCAAACGTCCTCTGAACCTTCCACTCCTCATCCGCATGTTCCCTCTCCAACTTCCCCACACACTCCCTCACAACCCGTAAAACCTCGCTCCTCACCCCTCCCCTCTTCATCTCCGCCAGAAACTTCTCAGCGCGGCGCAACTTCTCATTCCACCCGGACCGCTCGTTCCAAGCTAGCGTCTCGCACTCGCGGCAGGCGGAGGCGAGGTTGATGACGAGCCGGTTCTCGGCGTCGGTGCGCGCTTTGCAGCGGGGTTTGGTGAGGCCGGCGCGCGTGGTGCTGAGGAAGAAGGCGTTGCAGGGCGTGATGTGGGGTTTTGTGTGGTGCCAGCAGGTGAGGCGGTAGTAGATGATTTTGCACATCTTTGGGTGCGGGATTTGGAATGCGAGGGCAGCAGTGGCGGTGATTTTAGTCGCCAGGGCGTTTTGATCTGGGATGTTGGAAGGGGATGGGAGTGAGCGTGGTATGGTGTGGCATTGCTGTGTAGTGGTTCAGTGATGCGGTTTTCTGAGGGATTGTCAGTATGAGATGTGTACGGAGGTAGAATAGACGAAGAAGTGAGGCGGAGAGCATGGGGCAGAAGAAGATGAAGGAGAGGAAGAAGCAAAAGCAAGAGGAAGCTGTTAGAGGAAGAAGCGTTAGTAGAGAAGGCGGGTCAGGTTCGAGAGGAAAACCCGCTGGATGTGAGAAGTCTGGCTCTGAGATAGCAAAGCAGCAGTTGAGGACGTGCGACCGTCGTGGCGGTGTGTCGAAGAAACTGGGACCGTTTGTCCCGGATATGATAGTGCTTGGTGGACGTGTTCCCGATATCGGGGTTTTGCCCAAAGTTAGAAGGGCGATCGTTATCGAGGATGTCGATGACCCATATGCTTGAGTCGATTTGCTTGCTACTCTCTCTAATGGACGGGGCCGGTGCAGCAATGTGGCTTGAAGAAATATCCTGAACCCAAGTCGACCAGAAGTCATAAGAACATTTACAATCTGGCATCGCAATCTCCACCGTGATGTCCTAGCGACTCAGTAACAGATCGTTTTGCTTCACAAGAGGATTCGAGGGAGAGAGAAATTGACTTGTGAGACGGCAGTGGAATAATTGAGAGCACAGAGAGATGACGAAAACGCGTATAACTACTTAACCTGTGAACAAACCTCATCATATACAAGCCTGGTCGAAATTCTACGTCACCCTTCATTCAGGATCGTCAATTGCATCTAACAAGTAACAAGCCTCCGCCGTTGGCAGTCGGCGACGCACTGCGCACGAGTGCAAGTGGGAAGATAATGTTGATGTGTCCACATTTGAGAACTGCGGTGATATTGTTGAAAAAATAGTGTGCGGTCAAAGATAACGAAAACTAGCAGAGAGTAGAAGACAATGAGAGATGCTGGAGTACTGTCGACACAAAGTAGACACCGAAAGCACTAGCGCGCCTCGATGCAACCAGAGGAGGAAAGCGCATCTCCAACGCGTCGTACGCCCGTCTTCGCGATAGCACGTGACTCCATCAATCTGAGAAAGCCTTTAGGAGCCCTCGGATTCGGAGTTCTAGAGCTCCAAACCGAGCAGTGATGCAGGTGCGTATCTCGGCGTTTCGAACCTGTTCATCTCTACCGTCGGCAAAACATCCAACCGACTCTCAAACATCTCGCTTCACTGTCTACGAAACACTTCTCGATTCGAAGTACCCATATCCCTAACGATAACAGAACTGTTATTGGGAAGCTACAGGGTCCAGGGCTCACGCTTAGATGTTCTAGAAAAATTAAGGGATCAGCGAGATCAAGAGACAGGCAGAACGTGGAATTCGAGAACGTGTGGAATGAAAGCAACTAGGTAATTGTCGAGGTTGCAAGCAATCTCGGAAGAATATAAAAGTGTATCTACGCCTACCTGCAGCCTATGTACACAGCAGTCTACTCGTCGCAAGCGCGTTGCATTATCCATTAGCTGAGTCGTCAATTCATGATTACGAGCATTGCGAAAGCGCGCTCTGATACGGTACAAGGTATACTGCGCGCTGGCTTGAACGCTATCCAACAAAATAAACAGCTTTGCACTGTCAGAAGACATGGTTTCCATCGCCAAGTCAATACCGAACAACTGGAGGAAGCGCAGCTTCGTCCTGAATCATAACACCGGTCTTGATCCCCTTCTTCTCGAACTGGTCCATCCAGTTCCCTTGCTTCTCCTTCTTAAGCATCCAAGTGCTGAGCACCTTCTTCAACTTTGATTTATTTTCCTCTCTGACTGCGAGCGTTGGGGGAGCAATGGAGAGTTCCTTGGTGTATGCGTGATACAGTTGGCGCGGAGATGACAGGTCTGCGCTGATCTTGCGCGAGAAATTTGGAGGCTCCAATCGACTACCGTCGTAGCTCATCTTGGGGTACCGGTTGTTCTCGTCGGACTTAGACAGATCCATGTTGGAGATCAGCTCATCGAAGTCCCTAGAAGTCTCCCGGCTATACGGTTGAGGATGACCTTTTCCGAGAGGTGCGTCCTTCGCAACAGGATGACTGCCGGTGTTGACCTTGGAAGAGCTCATATATTTCAACGCCACGGTATCCGAGCCGCTTCTTCGATGCTGGTTACGAGCCGGGGCAGAATCATGCATGTGAGCCTGTGTGCGCATTACAGTCGCTATGTGTGGGCCTGTAGTCTTCAACGTCGCTTCTTTCTGGTTGTTAGTCTGCTGAAGGTCTCTCCAGGTATCCAGACTCGGCAGAGGTGGCAGTTCCCTATTCAGATTCACTTCTGTTTTCTTCGACTTTTCGTCTTCCACAGCACGACCTCTCGAAGACCCAGGCCGGCTACTGTTCCTCGAGCTTGACATGCGCTGTAAGCCCCAACTTCGCCATCCGTGTGACGACGGGCTCCGAACGGAATCCATTTGGGACGAAGAACGACTGTTGGCGGTACTTAACGAGTCCTGCGACTGTCGCCTGCTCAGTCTACCCGATCCTGGAAACATGAGGTTTCTAATACTCCTGGCGCGGCTTGGTGGTCGAGCGCTTGGAGTGGGATCATAGGAGGGTCGGGGTTGGGGCTCTGTATATTGGGTCCTGTTTGATTGCGCATGTTTGGCTTGTTTCTGCTCCATCCTACTGGATCCGCGCTTCGACGTATCTCCCGATGTCACTGACGCTGATGTGGGTGCCGTAGACCCACTGTTCAAATGGGCATCCGTTGATGCCGTATGCTGTGTCTGGACGCTCTTGACATCGTCTGCCTCCACCTGATGACGGGCTAGTGTGGACGATGATTTAAGATTCTTCTTCAGTTCACGCTCACTTCTGGCAAGGTTGGCATACTCCGCGCGTCTGCGTTCCTTGTCCGACGAGCTGCCTCGGTCTCGATGATCGCTAGGGTTGGGTGCTTGATCCGGCTGTCGTCTCCGTGCAGCATTCACCGTGTTTGCGTCAGGATGATGTCCCTCCAATCGCTGGGGTTGCCGGGTGCGTCTACTTTCATGCCTGCCAACTGTTGATTCTGAAGGGGCGCCTGTAGGCCGATGGACCCTGACGTCCTCTACATTGACATTGTGTTCCCTCCGCGTGGCCGGGCCCTTGAAGTCCAGCCTCGGATCCGCATCTTCGAGACCATGATCTGACGCTTTCAAGTTCCGCGCTATGAGAAAGCAGGCAGCGCGAAGTTCCCGCTCGGTATTAGGAGTCAGCGGTCTCCTACAGATAAACTCTGATTCAAAGGGATATGTGATTTCATCGGACTCTCCACGATGTACATGCGATTGTGAAGGCGGGAGCGGGACGGAGGGAGCAGGGTGCGCCGATTCTTGCGACTTATTCGTAGGCGCCTTCTGGGAGAAATAAGCTGAGAGTTTCAGGGGAGACGGGCCAGAGCCACCCACCACAGGCGCCAGATTAAAAGCAAACTTCTTCTTCATATTGGGTATCGCTGTGAGAGAATGGATGCTGTGCGAAATCTATACGAGGGCGCGATGTTCGAGGTATCGATAGCACGCAACAGGGGTAGTCAGTTCAGGCGATAGCTTGAGTTCATCTCAGCGACGTCGGCGGTTCTCTGTTCGACTTGGAGAGAAAAGAAGGACGAAGCCGAAGAGAAAAGGGAAGGCAGACAAGTTACGGCAGGGCAGGCCCGAAGCACCTGGCGTATGGATGGATCCTCTGGGCCTGTCATGGCAGGAGGAAGTCGACGAGTTTACGAGTTTCAGATGCGGCAACCGACGACAAGGGGGCTCAGCCAACGGTCACGAGCCGACGACCAATGAATGGCATTCTTGAAACGGACCAGCCACCACTCTCCCGCTCTAGCCAAAGAGAACATTCACTCTCGCTTGCTCAATAATGAAAACAATGCCCCCTTCCGCCCAACTCTGCTCGTCTTCCCACTTCCATCGGTTTGCTGAGGCAGCCCACAATCCCGTATCTCGCGATGCTAGCTGCACATGTTGTGGCCCATTGCCGAGAAGCATGCTGCAGTGCGATGTCATCCCCCTGGAGACCCTCCCTATAACCTTGGTCTTATTGTCCAATCTTTGTTCCAGAAATCGGGCGGTGTTTGGAATTAAAGACCACTCAAAAACCCCGGCATCTTCCGCAAGAGGCAGCCCAAAGCGGGAAACATACTGAGGCTTCGACGTCTGTTAAATCACTTAGCTTCCCATTAGACGTTAGAAAGCAGTAATACAGAGGAAGTGCAGAGACTGTTCGCCCAAATGCAAAGAGACGCAGGAGACCACGCGAAATTTCCGGCACGTCCGCAAGAGCGAGCTGGAGGTAGGTTCGCTGAATTTCTCTCGCATGTTCTTTACGTCGGACTCTGCAGTTAGGCGCTGCGTCAAAGCGAGACGCCACTACGAGCTGATAGACTCACAACGCTACTCTACCCGCTCGTCTGCCTAGCACAGCAGGTGCCACCCGTACTAGAGAGACAGAAGCGGACAATTAGTGTAACTATTTTGGGAGTCAGGCGCAGACGACATCGTATTGCCGCAAAACGAGAAGAACTTCGCAACGATTATCAGATAGATATCAGTCCGATTTTGAGTCCCTCTCGCTTCTACTGTTAGGATTCACAACCGGAGGAGGAAGGTTGACGGTTTCCGCTGCTCCCGTCATCCATAGCGCCGATACTTTTGACATCCTTTCGCAACTGCAATCGCACCGCAAACTGCAGGTACAGCTCAAATTTGACGGTCCCCAGAAGGTGAAGTTGCAGCACCAGTAGAACTTTGCTCCCTGGCACAGCAACAAGTGAGTAAATCAGCCTGTCCCAAATGAATGGACAAGCACCGCAGAGCGATCACTTCAACATACTCGCAATGCAGATTTCGAATCTACTAACGCGGGCACCGCGAAATCACTGCTAACTCCTATTCTAGAACATCACGGTTTCAAAATGAAAGGATACTAATGCAGCTGCACGATAGTGTTATGCACGTGGCCACTTGCCAGCTGTGAATCGGTCAGGGAAAAATCTCGAGACTCACAGCGGGCCAGAAACAGAGGACATTGGTCGCTCAAGAGACCTAGCTATGCCGAGATTCTTACATGGCGTGGTTTCAGTATTCTGAGATGGGAATATACACTAACACCTGAATGGCGTAGTGGAAGACGCAGTCTTTGTCGCCTGGTTGAACTCAGACTTCGGCACAAGTTCTATACCTGCGCTATCAAATGGTATAGACCTTATTTCTTACAATGTGCAGTACATATCCTCATCTTTTTCCAAATCCCTGAATACATACGACTTGCGATCCTTTGAGTCCTACATCCCCAGTCCCTTCGCAGCGTCGCACATGCCGCCTCGACCACAACACTCATACCCCTCGACACCTCCAGGAACTCCGACTCACATTGTCCACCACGACTAACAACACCGTCATCATCATCGCAGACTCACACAATGTCGACCATGCACAATGTCCTTCGTCCGCAACACTCTACCTCGGCCCCTTTGACCAGTCACCAGCCTTAGCAAAGGCTGAGCAAAACCCACTCAAAGGCCTTTATCCGCCAAACCCAACACAATGTCCACACTCTTACAAGTTCCCCATCATAAAAGCTAGGCGCCTAAAGTACCAAAACGGTTCGGCAAGAAAAATAGAAATCTCATATCTCTCTCCCCTGCAATTGCTGCAGCAGCGAACATCGAGACATCAAAACAGAACTTGACGACAGCAATTGTCTATCCAACCCATGGCACGAACACACTACTATTCCTACCCAACCCACCCTCCACACCCCCCAAACAGAACCTACCCACATCCCGCCCCTGTACAGCCTCATCCTCAATACCATCCCCACCCAAACTCCAGCCGCACTGCATACACCCACTCCCCAAACAACTCCCCATGGCGCTGCGACTACTACAGCCACCCGAGAAACGCAACGTACGAAGTCACCGTGCGGCGCAACGGGTCTCGATGTGGGCAGGTAGACTGTACGCTTTACGATGTCCGAGTAGCCGATATGCGGGATGCGTGGGGGAGGATGAGAGCTGTGACGGTTATTCCTGAGCGTGAGCTTCGGCCTCAGCCGATGTATAGAACGTATACCCAGCAGGGACGCGACATGGAGAGAGGGTATTACACTCCGGCGAGGGGGAGGGAGGAGCGGAGTCCTGGGGGATTTCGACAAGGGATGAGAGAGGGAGAAATGAGAGGGAAGAAAAGGGTAAGATGGGGCACTGTGGAGGTATTCCATTATCGGGATGTGTAGATGGATTATAGTCTTGTAAGCATCAAGTGCTGGTCACTGTGCAGGGCGCAATGGATCCATCAACTTTCTAACTTCTTCAACGAGGAACTGTAGAATAGCCATAATAATCACAATCATCATCATCATCATCACCAACAGCGGCAACTACCTCCCATAACTTATGAATTAAATCAATGCCGTACAGCATACACATTCACTAGCAGCTGAAGAAATTAGGTCGGTTCCCACAGCTTGCATCATATTGGCCAAAATCCATCGTCAAAGGGACAGTGAGCATAAAAAGCTCAGCCAGTCGCCCTAAAGTGCTGTAGCCATTCCCTTTGTGGCAGTACGGACCTCAAATTTTCTTATCTGGCGGCAATGTCCGGCTCCAGAGAGTTGATGCTGTGAGGGCGCATAAACCTACTCTGCCATCCTAAGACCACCCCAACCTCTTAGGCAAATTTCCCCTACACAACCACGCACCCGCTACCGCCGCCACACTCAATGCTCCCATGACTAATCCAAAATTACTCACACTCGTCTCCTCCTTCACCCTGCCAATCTTGGTCTCCTTCTTGCCCGAGCCAAACACCACTCTACTAGCACTGACCCCCTTCTTCCTGACAGGCCCAGCCGCAACCTCGTAATCCTCCCAGTCGACCTTGGACAAAAGATTCTGGTACTCGATAACAGTCCCGGACCAGTTATTCGTGATCTTGCCTTCCTTATTCTTATACCAAGATCCGCAGTTCGGATCCGCAAAACTGGATTTCTGGAGAATGGCCTGGATTTTGTCGTTGAACTCCTTCGTCTTGGACTCCTTAGGCATGAGCGCCAATCTCTCGCCGCGGTTACGCGCGTCCAGGACGGCAGCGACAAGCGTGTTGAGGTACCGTGATTGGGCTTCGATCATCAAGATAATGGAGTTGTGGCCAAGGTTCGTGTTGGGACCGTAAAAAATACCAAAGTTTGGGAGGTAGGGGACAGTAGTACCGTATAGGGCAGACGGGCCTTGCGACCAGAGCTTGTCAAGGGGCCGGCCATTAGTGCCTGTAATCTTGATGGGGTGCAAAAACTCGACCGTGCGGAAGCCAGTGGCTAGCACAATGAGGTCATGCTCATGCGTTGTGGTGTTGCCTGCCTCATCGACCACCTCGATGCCGGCGGCTGTGATACCTTTGATTCTGCCTGTCTCTAACGTAGTCTTGGGGTCAGCGATAGCGGGGTAGTAGTCGTCGGTGATGATGACGCGCTTGCAGCCTGGGGAATAGTTGGGGAGAAGCTTTTCCCAGAGGTCTGGACGATTTGGGACCTGAGCCTGTAGCATGTTTTGACACCATTGGCGGATCTGGTTGGCGAAGTCAGATTTGGCGTCGAAGACAGCGGAGTGGAATGATTCGCGGAAGTCCATCTGGAGGGCGCGGAAACGCCAGCGCAGAGGTGGGACATAGCGAAAGAGGAAGCGGCGGAGAGGAGAGACGGGGCCGTCACCACGGGGGATGACCCAGTTCGGGGAGCGTTGGTAGACGGTGAGGGACTTGGATAAGGGGAGGATTTCGGGAATGATCTGAGCGGCAGTGGCACCTAAGATGTGTCAAATGATTTCATTTTCCCAACCCAAGGATACGTGAAAGTAGCATTGGAATGCTTACCGTTGCCGATGACGCCAATATTCTTACCCTGAAGATCGTAGCTCCAGTCCCAGCGAGCGGAGTGCATGACCTTGCCCTTAAAGCTATCCAGCCCTTCAATATCAGGGTAACGGGGCTGGTTCAACTGGCCAACCGCCGAGATGAGAAAGTCAGTTTCGATCGTGTAGCTGGGACCGAACTCGGAATCCTTCCCGCCGGTGACCTTGACGTCGACCTTCCACTTGCAAGCCTCATCATCCCATCGTGCGGCGTCGACAGAAGTGTTGAACCGGATGTACTTGTAGAGGTTGTATTTGCTGGCAACATTGCGGAGATAGTCCTGTGAAAAACAGATTAGAGATATGAAAGCAGACACTGGGAAGGTGAGGCTTACGAGAATCTCTTCCTGCCCCGGATACTCTCTCGTCCAGTCGGGATTCTGTTCGAAAGAGTAGCTGTAGAGGCTACTCCATACTGCAATCTGTAAAGATCCGTTCGGAACTGGTCTTTGGACGGGTATAACCTACCGTCGCAACAGCATCCAGGATATTTGTTGTCACTGAATCCCATCAGCCTTAGGTTAGGTTATCCAGTGTCGTCATTTCACCCACTGCCATGTTCCACCGACACTAGAGCTCTTCTCCAGAATTATAAAATTCTGGCAGTGGTTGCGCTTGATGAGGTCTATGGCCATGCACATACCTGTTGTATGTTAGACATTCATGAACCAATTATCATGCTGTCGAAGCACTGGGAATACTCCAAACATACCAGAGATACCCGCACCAATAATGACCACGGCAGCCTGCGTATGATCCTTATTGCCGACAGGCACTTTCGGCCAAGGCCTCACGACGGATGATCCCACGGTCATTGTATTCTCTTCTCGGCCTCAACAGATAGCGAAAAGAAAGAATCGAATCTAGAAAACTACCTAGGTAGCACGGTGCCTAAGGAGGAAGAAGGCGGGGAAGGTTTGGAGGAAGGGAAGTTACTCTCCTTATAACTGACAAGCGCGACCGCACTCGAGGGAAGGCCAGATGACGATCCGTTGTCTGATTTTAGCAAATACCTAGGTAAGGACTCAAGACTCTTGACCCCCGCTCCTACTTGGTGGAAGCATAAAGTGGTGATGTAAGCACCTCGGATGTCTACCTACGGAGTACTACTCTTTGGTCATACTCCGCTAGGGCATCGCCACCCGTGAAAGGAAGGTTGAATTTCGGGGGCATGTACCAGCCTTTGCGATAATTTTCATTGCTCAGCTTATACCATGGAGTGAGCTGCATAGTATATTCCGGCTATTCAGGGTCAGTAAGCAAACGGAAAGGTAATTTTGGGACAAGTGTTTTCAACCTCGTCTTCGCTGATGGTGATCATTGTCCCCATGGGGTTGTACTGGTCCGTGCATCCTCCGCATGGATATTCCTCGAGTCAACAGTCTCGACACGTTTGAGAATCGCAAGAATAGCCCCAGAAGGCGCTCTGGTCAAGTGCAGGAAGTATCCATAGCCCCGGAATCTTCGGCTTAATAGTAGTTCTGAGATTGAAAAAGCCGTTTGCCAGAACTTGACACTAGTAGGGGTTCTTTTCGATGGAGGGTTGGAGTAGTAGTAAACATATCAAATCCTCCATGAACGTATCACTTCAATGGATAGATGGTCAGGATTCAAGATATCACCTTTATCTATCTAACCGCGCGGCATTGAAACCTACAGATGACCAGAATTCCCTAAAGCAGAAGCTGAAGCAATCCGCTGATTAAGAAACATAAAGATTGAGGTATCATGAAATAGATGCTCACTGGAGACATATTAATAGACACAGTCTCCAGACAACGCTATGTAAAGATGATAAGGTCATCCCGTTTGCCGTTCATAAGCCAAACCGCCCATGGTGAAATCCGAAAGACTGATATATACGCGATAGAAGCACGAAGCTTCGCAACACTCCCTCGGTGGATGTAGCACTCTCAAGCCCTTGTGCGGGCGCTTCGACGGACGCTGCCTGTAGTAGCTGGACTGGAGCTCTGCGGCAGTTTGTTGTTTGCCTTGCTCTTCTCTGATGCGGCTGATGACGCTTCTACCGGACCCGATCTCCTGGAACGCTCTGCACCCCTCCCTCCTCTGAGCGACAAGGTACTTGTCTCTTCCTTCTCCTCGACGGTACCATTGGCGGTTGCGGTCTGCTTCCTGGACGTCCGTTTCCGTGCAGAAGCAGGTTGCGGTGCCGGCTTGGGCTCCTTTTCGGCTTCTTCGGCTTCCTCCTCTTGGTCTCCATTTGCCGCTCGTTGCGCCGAATCTGGTTCCGCCATCTCAACGTCTTCTGCCGCTTCCTCCCGTTCAGAGCTGGCTTTCTCATTCTCTTCCGCAATCTCCTCTTCTTCCTCTTCTCCGGCATCGTCCTCCGCTTCTTCCTCATCCTCATCACTGGAGACTTCTACGTAGCTCTTCGCCGTGCTGCGTCTATCGCTCTTCCTCCTGGGTTCGCGCGATGACGGCACAACCCTTTCTCCCTCTTCATCTTCCTCCTCGCTATCGTCCGCTTTTCTCCTCCTGGATTTGGGTGTCTTCACCGGCCTTTCGCTCCTCGTTTTGTCTTTCTTGACAGCTTTCTCGGTCTTCACTTTCTTGTTATTCTTCTCTCCACCATCCGTTGCTTTCCTTTTCTTGCTTTTCAGTTCCTTACGCACTAGAGGCTCAAGCTCCTCGGTGATTTCTTCATCGATCCAGACCTTGTCCGCAATCTCCTGTGCGCGCTCATGGGTCTCCAATTTTTTGAAGATTCCCGCCGGCAGCTTCGTGCTGCCCGGCCACGACTGCATACTCCAACCATGTACCTCTTCCCAAATACGGATCAGCGCTTGTGAAAGATCCGAGAGAACATAGAGCCTTTCGTCCGCTTGGGGCGTTTGCGCAATCCCATCTGCGACCCCTTTCACTCGTTGCGCGACGTGATATATGAGGGATATATTATCCGCTATCGCCACACACTTGAGATAAAACAAGATGTACTTGCTCATGACCTTTAGCGTTTCGTTGTCATTTTCGAAGTCGGGATGGTACGCCAGCAAGCTCAGCAGCCGGGCAAACACGAGCTCGAAAGTGATATCCTGCCGCAATGCCAGCGCATGCCGGCGGGCACGGATCCATGTCATGACCCCCTCCAGTATGTTATTGTCGGGTTCGTATGCGAAGAAGAACATAAGGGCATAAAACCTCTGCGGCAGCCTATTCTGGCCGAGATACTTCTTGAGTTTAGCGACGAACCCCTCCCGTATCTCTTTCTGCTTATTGTGAGTGACAAGAGCCAACTGATTGAAGTCTTCGGGCGTCAGCAAGGCGTCGAACCGACGCATACAGGAGAGCTTGATCAAAAGTTGTGCAGCCAGGAGAAGCTGCAGGTTCTTGTGAGCAAGTGGCGTGTTCTTTTTCTTCGAAGCCTCGCCAGACTCCTTGACCATCTTGTTCAGCAGTGAGTACACCGGTTTTGCATATTCCGTGATGTCCTGCTTTTCGGGCGGTAGGGATCGAAGTCGGTTGACCAGGATCTTCAAGGCCCAAGTCCGAGCGATCATATCGTCATCGGGAGATGCCATCCACTCCGACTCCGCGTCTGATGAGGTGTCGTGGGGCCTGAGCAAGACACGATTGACAGCGATATCAACGATAGCATCGGCATCGTCTTCACACGCTTGAGGGGCGAGAAGCACCAGCTGACTGATGGCCGCGAGTTTCGTGAGAAAGTGGTCGCCACCGTACTCGAAACTCTTAATGCTCTTCGCCAGTATTTCTTTCGCACGCATCTCCTTCTTGCTGTCACTATGAATAATGATAGTAATCGCATGTTTGGCAGCTTTGGGCGGCGAGCCGTAGAGAGCAAAATTCACGAAGCTCTGAACCAGCTTGCGACCGTCTTTGGCGTCCAGAGGTATCTCTTTTGGGAACTTCTTAGCAAAGCCGGAACATGCCTTCAGGTTATCCACGGCACCAGGAGAGTTTGGAGAATTGGCAGTCGGCGCGTCGTCCTCCAAAGCCTTGCACAACTCCTTGACATGAGTAGAGAACACCTTTGGGTTATTTGTGGATATCTCTTTCAAAACTTCATGGGCAGTGGCTCCCAGGCCGCCTTCGTCCGTGCGGGAATACGTGATAATGGCAGGAACATGGCTCTTATTGTAACACAGCAGGCTCACTCGGTAGACTAGGGGTATCAGAGTCTCCAGTAGAGAAGAGTTATGACTGTCTTCCAAGCGCCTACGAAGTTCTTTCTGAGACTGGTCAGTTTGCACGCAGAAAGCATGTCGTGTTCCACTCACAATAGACTTGGGGATCTTTCGATACTCGCTTTCGGGTGCCATGCAGAACCGGATGAGTTGGTAACTTCTCCTGTCGTGGGTTTCCGCAAACTTCCATAGGTCGCCAACAACGCGGGACGAGTCAGGTAGCGTCCTTCCATAGTAATCGATCAAGGCCTGAAGTTTCGTCTTAGTGTCCTTAGCCTCATTGCCTGTAACACCACCGTTGTATTCCTCGCATAGCTTGAGGAAAGTTTCCATGAACGGCGCGCCCCTCGCTTGATTTGCCTGTCTGGCGAAGAATACCTTCTTCGCTTTCTCTTCTAGGCCATTGACGAGCACCAGTTGTCGCTCAACACGAATCTTGTCCAGGTCTGCCTCAGTATAGCTGGGTTCAGTAATGCTCTGACTATCCTTGACAATTTGCGAGAGGCCATTAGCGGATGCTTTGGGCTTCATGGGAGGATAGCCGAGAGGTAAGAGCGACTCGAAGAATGTCAGGTCAACTTGCCTGGTAATCTCCAGGTCGTTGACATAGCAAGCTTCTAAGATTCTTGACGGAATGGGCCCTAGCAAGGCTGTGACTCTCTCATTGCCTTCCGCAATAGCGCCCACAGCAACGCCCCAGATCTTCCCTAATAGTTTTATACTCTCGGTATGGATTACATTCCGCTTGTCTTTTACCCTGTCGGCTAAGTTGGAGAGAACAGAACCCGGCTCGGACATGGTCCCATTACGGCCCAGTTTCTGGACGATGTCGTCGAAGTCAAAGTTCTCGATGGTCCTGACAGCCGCGAGGCGAACGCGCTCGTCGCTATCTATCAGGGTCTCCGCAAAATACCTGAGCAGCCGTTCCTCTTCTTCAGACTCAAGGCCCACGCCCCCAGCGGATGTCATCAGTATTCGACCAATGCCCGTCGCCCATGCGGCACGGATAAGCGGGGATTTGTCATGTTTACGCTGTAAGAAAGAATGGTAGGCCCCCGGATATTGTGATGAGAACGAATTGGGTGAGGTGGGCGTGGTAAGGAAATTGTACGGACGGGGCACCGAGGGGGTCAGGCTCTGTGATGGGTACGCTGCAGGATTCAGATCAGGGGGCGGAGGGGGTCCAGCCGCTCCAATTCCTGCGATCATATCTCCAAAAGTCTCCGTTGCCAGTTGTCGGAGCTGAATGTTTTCTGTACCCAGCTCTTCCTGCAGATGAGGGATGATATCTTGTAGAACGCTTGGCGCACATCTCCACAATTCCCGAAGTAATCTATGAGCCTTGTGAGCATCGTTAAGATCCTCCTCGGAAGGTCCTTTCGCGGCGTCGTCTTCGGACTCATCGTCTACGCTGCTTGCCCTCAGTCTTGATTTGTGCTTTGATAGCGCGGTTCCAAGTGAAGTGAAGTCGATGATAACAGATCGGAAGTATGTGCCCACATAACGGGCCATCTTATCCGGACAGGAGTTGCATAGATTCTTAGCCATGTTGTAAGCTGGTGGCGCCTCCTTGCGAAGCAAGGTGGACTGCTTCAAGTCTATAGGGCCACTCTTCTTTCCCTTTATAGCCCCAAGAGATATCGGGTCCGCCCACAGGAACTGCGCCATGATTACATCAACGACGTCCGAGGAGAGGGTCACAGCTTCGTCAATGAGGATTGCCAATACAGCAGTCATATGATGCTCGACATTCTTGCTCAACTCCTCCCCATTTGTCGCTTTTGAGGGTCCAGACAGAACGTCGAAACATGTTCGGAAGAGGGTCGTGGTCAGGTGTCCTGAGGAAGGGATGTCCGTTAGGAGGACAATACTTTTAACTTCGGCGAGGCACTTCAGTACGTATAGATGCTGGCCATTGTACGGGTTCGAAGGGTCTGCAAGTAGGGGGAATATCTTCACGACAATGAGAGTGAATATGTCCTAGGAAGACGTCAGTGTCGTCGAAGTTTATAGATTATCCCTTAACATGCCTTGAGCTGGGCGGCTGTGTACGGCGCATCCGGAGCACATAGCCGGAACATATCGACAATACAACACGCGGTCCACGCGCGCACGCCCGCATCTTTATGATGCAGCAGACTCTGATGGGCCAAGTCTTTTGCGACGGGCTCCAGGGACTCTCGGTCAGCTTCCTCCTGCTCCAAGCCGCGCAACTCCTCGCACAAGGCCTTCAGCCGCGTTAACAGCTCCCCCACACTAATTGGTTTTCCTGGCTTGCCGATAAGCGGCTGTTTGAACTTGAGCCTCTTCAACGAGTCCTCCTCTTCTTGTTCGACAACCTCCGCTGCGGCGCTCCGGCGACTCCGTGGCGCCATCGCGTCTCAGCGCGTGTAGTATTCAGGCAGGTGGCTGGCGGTTGTATAGGAACGGTCGCGGAAGCCGTCGCTGGGCACGGATGGACCCTCGCGGGTTTGCGGTGGCTCGAATTGAGCGTGTTGAGGGACGTGTGATGCGCGTGTGGTAGCTGAAGTGGAGCTTGGGCATATCAACTGGTGAACCTACGGAGCCCTGGAGACGCGCTTCGGCCCGTGACACGTGATGCTAGCCGGTGAAACGCACGGACCATCCAAACGGTATGCTAAGATCGGGGCGACATCCTGCTCCATGGACAGTCACCTTGCCAATACATCCCGGCGAGCTTCAAGATCGACTGTCAAACAACTGTCTCGGCTGTCAGATAACTGTCAAACTAGGTGCATTTCGATGTTACCGGCTATCAGTTCCCTTCTGGGCGAAGATGGAAACTGTGATCGATGAGAAAAACCGACACTCCTAACCGCATCCTCCGCAGGCGGAACTGCGAAATCGATATGATGGAGAGAAAACAAGCTTTCCTTCGGGTTGGTAGATACCTCTCCCACCCATATTCTGTCTCACTCACCGCGAGACTTAGCTGAAGCCAGCTTGTGTTGAGCTTCTGCAGGTGGTGTCCGCCTTTCACCACAAGCCTAACGCGAAGCGTGAGATTGTCCGATCTCTGGAAAGGCTCGTCTCTACTCTCCACGAACTATCGTCAAAACCCGGCTCGCTAGATGCGAAACTTGCTGAGTTTGCCTTTGTTCCGATTTCCCATGTGCTGAGGGCATCCAAACTAGTACCCGTCCGCGCCTTGGAACTCTGCCTCAAATGCACGTCCATTCTCCTGAGAACCGGATGGGACGGGGAGCTGTCTCCTGAGTTGACAGGACAGCTTCTTATCCTATTTACCTTCCTGGCCAACCCTTCTCCTTCAGAGAACGGACTCCCTGCTACCTCCGAGGATCTGCAAGCCAGTGCTTTCCGATGCATGGCAGAGCTACTTACAAGTGTGGCTCAAAGCGACAGAGGGCCCGAGGTGCTCACCGAGACAGCAAATATCCCCACACTCGGAAAAGCCGTATTGACCATGGTTGACAGTTTCTCGGAGGTCCGTTCTCAAGAAGTGAAGAAGGAGGCGCTTGCTGCTTTAGAAACCCTCATTTCGTGCATAACGGACGTTGACGCTCTCGCCAGTTTCCTACCTAGGATAGTCTCGTCCCTAACCAAATTACTCACCCCGAGCATCAGTAACCGACTAAACTTCCGGCTTATCGAGCGTGGGCTGGACATATTGGCTCTCGTCCTTCAGAAAACGCTTAGCGACTCGGATGCGGAACATTTCCCTAGCTCCGAGGGGAGCAGTAGGGTCGTTCGGACGATACCTTGGCTGCATGCCACCGCCGCCCAAATCCAGCTGGCCTTAGCCAACGTTTTAAGGCTCCGAACTCACGATAAGATGGAGGTCCGCCATGCGCTCCTGAATCTTTGTTTGGCCACCATTCGAGAATGCCGCAAATCCCTCTCGGAATGCAGCGGGATGGTTATTGAGACCCTGGTAACTCTTGCTGGGCGAGGTGAAGACCCTGATACGATTGAAACGGACCTCAAGGTACTTCTGTCATTAGACCAAGCACTAGCTTCGCTCTTGCGAGAGAGTCTGCATGACTGGATATTATCACTTCCTCGGCTGATGCAATCTAAAGACGACAGCAGTCGACGGCAGGTCATACTCCAGATCTCGGTGGCGCTGCGATTGCTCAATAGCG
Organism: Westerdykella ornata; assembly: GCF_010094085.1. Classification (NCBI taxonomy): domain Eukaryota; kingdom Fungi; phylum Ascomycota; class Dothideomycetes; order Pleosporales; family Sporormiaceae; genus Westerdykella; species Westerdykella ornata. Next base: position 210,361 of record NW_022986856.1, read on the forward strand.
CACAAACGGATCTCTCCATGATCGATGATCTTTTGGCTCTGCACCTACGGGACAGCGTCTCAGAAGTCTTCAAAGAGTCGAAGAGCATCGGCACTGTCGCTGAATCTGTGGTGCAAACGGGCCATGCCGTTGTTGTAGGAAATACGGGCTCCACGACATTCCAGCCCCTCACTTTACGATTGAAAGGACAAGAAATCATGATGAACGAGTTCAATATGCTCCTCCGGGAGCTAGCGAAGTCTGACTCCGCGCTCGTGGTTGCGCAAGACTTGATTGACGCTGTCGACTTCGGCAGTGAAGATATGCAGATTGCTACCTTATGGCTTTCAGTCCGGCTGCTACAGTGCGTCTCTGAACGCGACGAGGCAATCGACGATTTCTTGGACTTTGGGAATTCGAACCCTCGTCATGAGCTCCTCGACCAGCTCTACTCCCTTTCGATCGAAAGGTTGACGGCCTCAGCCGCCGAAGGCGAGCCGCACTGGCATATACAAGCTCTTGCACTGGAAGTCGTCGCCTTACAAGCACAGAGGTATAAGATAGACTTCCGTGTTGAGCTGATCGAATCCCTGTATCCCGTTTTGCATCATCTAGGAAGCCCGAATCCTGGTTTACGGGCTCACGCAATGACTTGCCTCAACATCATGGCAGAGGCATGTGACTACGCCGATGCCAGCGACCTCGTAGTGTCCAACGTCGACTATATCATCAATGCCGTCGGTCTAAAGCTAAATTACCACGACATCTCACCGCAAGCTCCCCAGGTTTTGCTCATGATGCTACGGCTGTCTGGTCCGTCCCTCCTGCCGTACCTGGATGACCTGGTTGGAAGCATCTTCTCGGCTCTAGAGCGTTATCATGGCTATCCTAAATTGGTCGAGCTGCTATTTGCAGTACTGAAAGGGATGGCAGAAGAAGGAATCAAAGCGCCACAACTTGCTGTCGAAGGCCCCGCACAACAACTATCCCATTTCTCTAAAACAGAAAGTGTGGCAGATGTGGTATCCGCGCTCAAGAAGCTAAAACGTCAAGCACAGAGAGACGATGAGGAGCACGAGAAGGTCATGGAGTCCTTTCCCAGAAGACCATGGAAGGAAACACCCCATGACGCAGAAAACGAAGAGCATATGGAAGACACCTCTCAAGAAGACAACCAAGCCGTTCAACAAGCCGAACCGCAAACCCCAGCTCCCAAGACCTTCGATATCCTCCTCAAAATCTCCGAACTCACACAGCACTACCTGACCTCCTCATCTCCCACCCTCCGCAGCTCCCTCCTTTCCCTGTTGAACACCACCATTCCCGCTCTGGCCAAACACGAGAACTCGTTCCTGCCACTCATCAACACTCTCTGGCCAGTCTTGCTTCCAAGGCTCGGCGACCCAGAAGCGTACGTTGTTTCAGATGCTCTGTCTATCATGAGTATGATGTGCATCCACGCCGGAGACTTTATGAAAAGTCGCATTGAAGGATGCTGGGACGAGTTAAAGAGCATTCATAAACGGAGCATGACTTCGAAAACGGCACAAAAATCGACGGGAAAGAAGACGCTAATATCACCATCAACTAAGAGGGAATCCCTAACATCGGACTTACTCATCACACAACAAGCCCGCGATGCAAGCGGCACCGATACGATCAAATCCTACACCTCACTAGATACCTATCAACCGGAGAAATACATCGACACCCCGACGCGCATGATCCGCGAAAGCTTGATTCGCCTCCTTTGCAGCATCGCGCAGTACGTCGGCGTCCGCGAAGACTTGTTCGACGATATCGTCGACATGCTAGATCCGGTGCTCCAGAGGCAGGATGTAAAGGAGGCGCTGGAGGTGAGGAATCCGGATGCCGTATGGCTGCGGCTATTGAGGAAGAGTCGACTCTCAAGTAAGGGAAATATGGGAGGGGAAGAGATCGTCGACAAGGATTGTTTTATAGGAAGGATGCCGGTGGGGAAGCCGCAGTGGCGGTTTGTAATGGTTTAGAATGTCTCTGGGAGACTGTGTTGGAGATGGGGTTAATATGTGGATATGTAGTATGATCTTGTATTGTAATAGGCTACCTAATTGTATCTGGATAACATCACTGCTGCTCCACCTTTCGTATGGTGCCTATTGAGTCGTTCTGGAGTATTTCGCACTTAAAGTGATTTTTCCTCCAGTAAGAACAAATATCATTTACTGAAGGAGGATGCTAATGAAGTAGTCCTACTGGTGATTCGTATAGTTTAAAAAGTCTCCCGAGGAAGAGTCTGGCTTGGTAGACCTGATCTATGCTGATAGTTCTATGCTACCGTCTAGATTCACATACTGCATGTATTCAAATGCATCCAGCAATGGCTTTAATGCTACATTGACCCTTGTGAAAGGTCTGTAAGGCTTTGTAGGATACTTTTGTCTCTTGAGCTTGGTTCTATAATTTACCCTCAGTGCTGTCACAATCCTGCTCGATTCATCTATTTATACATCCAGTGTTCTCAATGCTCCCTTGACTCAGTCTTTGATCAGATGCTCGTGATTTATTGCGTCGAGCATTGCGTCTAGTATGTAACGACATCTCATGTCCAGTTCAACAAGCCTTGCACAAAACACCACGAAATCGTTTTTCACCATCTAGCGCCATCCTGGATCCCCTCACCGGATTGCCTATTATTCTATCGATGATGACGTGACTTCATCAAACATCTATACGCTCCATCCAATCCCTATTGTACACAACCCCGCACCATGCTATCCACAAGTGCTACCGACAGTAAGGATATCATACAACAACGACAGAGCCTCCAGAAATCTTGCTCGCTCATTGCTCGCTCAACGGTGAGTAGCCATCCACAGATCCCACTGCCGCTCTGAATCTAGAACCTTCCTCAACGGTGAGTAACTCCTCAACCTCCTTTTCGTTCTTCACCCTCCATCATCACGCAGACGGCCTCGTCCGCAGCTGCACACCATGCCACCCCTTGATCTCCTCCGCCAATACCGAGTTGACGAGTTTATGCTGCTTGACGACGCTGAGACCTTTGAATTTTGGCGACTCAATCTCCAAAGCATACATGGAGCCACATCCGCCGCTGATATCCTGGACCTACGCAGAGAAGGTGGTCAGTTGATATACGTCCGAGTAAGAAAGAAACACATAAAAGGTAGGCCTCTGTCAATGTGCGCACATGTGTGTGTCTTTGTGCATGAACGACCCTCAGCCCTACCCCACCAACTGGCACCGACCCCGCAAATTCTCGTATGAATAGGAGGTGGGCTGATGTCGTGCATGAGGTTGAACCAAAATTCACTGAAGCGAACCAAGACGTCTTATATTCACCGATCGGTCAGGGCCCGCGCCAGCACAGCACAGCAACCCCACTGCACTGTGAAACGGGCGCAACACCGCAACATGTCTCCTTTCGCCAACGCATCTGCTAAGAGTGCGCGTCCGCAGCCTCGCAACCCATCAAGACGACATTATAGGAGCATATTGCATACCTCGAGTTTCACAGGCTCCAGCTCCGCCTTGATCTTATCGAAGATGTGGCGCTCAGCATCGTTCAAATAGTCTGGCGGTTCGGGCGCAGTAGCGGGCTGCGAGTATGGTCTCGTGAGAAAGAAGGGTGCCGTGGTGCCACTGCCCCGCAGGAGCAACTGTCGCTGCTGCCGTCTACCGCTATCGTTGAAGCGATTTGGAGAGAACAGTCTGGAATCGGTGTGTATAGCAGCTAACGAGGCGGCGGGGTAGCGGTTGCAGCAGATATTGCGTATACGGGATGGGGTGGAAGGGAGGAGGTGGAGGTGCGGAGGTCCGCGTCGTTGGAAAGGAGTTGCGCTGCGCAACGGCAGAAGTGCTCTAGAAGGTGCCATGAGGTGCTGCTGCTTTTACGTCAATACGGTTCTTGTTGTTGGGAACGGGCGATGCCACAATTGCGTCGAGCCACAACTGTTTGATGCTTACAGATTATTTGTTTGTTTGATGCAGAAAGATTCCACTTCGGAGAGGTTCTTTCGTCATGGGTCCTAGCTTTTCCCGCTTACTTAACGTGTTCGATCACTCATCCGCCAGGATCACTCATCCGCCAGCCCCACCAAAATCACGACGCGTCTTCTCACAACACTCGCGATGCCACCTCCACAACATACTCAGCAAGCCCTAGACGAAGGTAGACTAGCTCTAGCTACTGCTGCCCTTCAAAGGGATAAAAAATTATGCGTTAATAGAGCCTCTTGTCTATATAATACTCCTCGTTCAACACTTCACGGTCGTCTTGCAGGTAGCCTACCACAAGCTACTGCTAACGCACAAAAACGAAAGCTATACCCTACAGAGGAGCAGGCCTTAGTAGATTGGATCCTAGACCTCGACCGACACGGATTTCCACCCCCGATTATCGATGTACGATGAATGGCAGACAATCTACTTGCCATATGTGGCCAAGAACCCCCTCCTCAGCCAGTTGGTGAGAAATGGGTGTCCTATTTTGTCAACCGCCAGGCAGAACTCCAGACAAAGTGGAATCGCAAGTTCCACTCACAGCACACGAGATCTGAGGATCCAGTCACGATTCGTACATGGTTCGAGCTTGTAGAGGAGACACGTCAGTTGTACGGCATCCTCGACATAGATATCTACAACTTTGATGAGACTGGCTTTATGATGGGGATTGCTACAACGTCAAAAGTCATCACGAGCTCTGAGGTAGTCGGCCGGGCAGTAACTATACAGCCAGGTGACCATGAATGGGTAATGATGATTGAGGGGATCAACACCTCTGGCTGGTCTATCCCACCTTTCATAATCCTGCTCGGAAAACTACATCAAGCAAGCTGGTATCAAGGCCTCCCACTCGACTGGGTTATTGCCATTAGCGATAATGGCTAGACGACTGATGAGCTTGGCCTTGAGTGGGTAAAGCACTTCCATCAACATACAGAGTCTTATACAGCAGGAGCCTACCGACTACTTATCCTTGATGGCCATAGCAGCCACGCTACACCTGAGTTTGACCAGTTCTGCAAAGAGAACAAGATTATCACGCTCTGTATGCCACCACATACATCGCACCTGCTACAGCCACTCGATGTTGGCTGCTTCTCATCTCTCAAACGTACATACGGAAATCAGGTAGCTGAGCTTGCATGGCAAGGCATCTTCCATATCGATAAATAAGACTTCCTACAGATATACCTAGGTATTAGAGAGACAGTTATCTCAGAGCAGAATATACTGGCTAGCTTTCGGGTGACAGAGCTAGTCCCAGCCTGTTCAGAATGCATCTTGTCGTCGTTAACAGTGGTCAGGATGCCATCTCCACCAGGGACAGCGGCCAACACTGAGGTCGTATGGATGGCAGAGACACCACATACTATTGCTCAGCTAGAGCAGCAGGCTCGACTTATCCAGGACCGCCTTCATCAGCCTTCTCAGAGTCCTACTATTCAGGCTATCCGCCAGCTTGTCAAAGGTTGTCAACTTGCAATGAATTCAGTAATGATCCTTGCAGAGGAGAATAGGAAGCTTCGATAGGCTAGTCAGTGCTGGCAGCGTAAGGAGCAGCAGCGCCGACAGTATATAGCCCGTGGAGGAGCTCTATGGGCAGAGGAAGGTCAATTGCTTGCTATAGAGGCTGAAAGGGTGCTCCAGCAGGTAGAGCAGGCGGGGCAGCCAAGTAGGCCTCGAGCACCACCAACCTGCAGCAAGTGCCACGAGCAAGGCCACAAGAGGACTCAGTGTACTACTAGATAGCACGCATCTAATAGATCAAATTTCTATATATTTTATTATGTGGTTGTGGAGCTATTGGCAGAAGATGCGTCGTGATTTTGGTGGGGCTGGCGGATGAGTGATCCTGGCGGATGAGTGATCGAACACGTTATACCGATGGGTTAGTCAGCATTGGGGAGTCAACCAGAGCACGCGTCTTTCAACATTCACTATTCCTCCCGCCTCCTCAGCTACCCTTCTTCTTGCTTGTTCTCGCTGGAGATCCTGACCTCAAACATCCCTAGGTCAGATCCACCCGCCTCATTGCCACCTCAACAACATAGCACTAGAGCAACATGATTCGCTCCTCTAACGCCCTCAGTGTTGCAACATCTGCAACAATGGGAGCCATGAGGTGACAGTGGTGGCACGGCAATCGGGAATGTCATCGGGAATGGGAGTAGCCGTCACGGCCACGATACCATTACTGTGTATAGCTGGACCCCGCAACCGCCCATTTGCACCAATCATATCCTTTCCCTGTCGAAGTACCTACAAGTACCTCTGCGTACATCACCGTGGTGGGCATAAGGTGATGATATCAAAACCGTTCTTGGTGTAACACACACCCCTCGGCTTCATCCAAGTCGAGACCGAGAGACCCTGAATGCGAGATAGCTGCGTGTCTGGGTGCCCCGCACCCCTGGATGGATGAATAATGGATTGAGGCCATCCTTATCGCGCATTATGGCGAAGCATACATGTCGTCGGGGTCCAGGGAGGATGCGCAAAGCTTATCTTCCCCTCCCACCTTGTCCAGGGTGATGAATGCAGAGTTATCAGTCCACCGGGCACACTCAAGCGGTGCAGAGTATTATGTATTGGCATCCTGCAGCGCGGTTTCAGGATCCAAGGTCTGGTTATGGCAGAAGGAGCTGGGAAAGGGATGAATTGGCGGTTACGTAGTTGTCCAACCTGGGGCAGCTTTGCTAACCGACGGCGAAGTTTGAGAGACGGAGCATGCAACAGCCATGAGAGGCAGACGTGGTCTGGCTGTTCGCTTGCTTGCCTGTCATCGTCGCACAGGGTCGATGCATTGGGTGTTGGAGGATAAGACTCGAGACCGGCATTGTCGTGTAGAGGTATGCATGCTCGGCTTCGGACTTCCTGCGCAATTGATTTTCAAGGAGGATAGCCGAATGAACTTATTGAACGCGGTTTGTATACGTGCAGAAGTGGTGCTGGGGTTCCGAAGTTCTCTTGCGTTTGGATATGATCTCGCGCTGGACGCGTGCAACGCAAGTTATCCGTCTCTCTACCTCTCACGGGGTTATGTCTCCCACCGAACAATACAAACATCAAGCCATCCCTTCAACTCCAAAATGCTTCGTTTTTCCCCTCTGCGAAGTTATTCTGCAATTCCCAATCTGGCAAACCGACCCCCCTCATATACTCAAATTACCTCGAGCCCTACCACCCAATCATCCCCCCTCAACCTCAAACAACCGCAATAAACATAAACATCAACTTCCATGACTTCAATCAACAATTCCTCGCACATCTCGGTCAAACTGCTGCAAATTCTAACAATAGCGTTGCGAGGTTCCCAGAAGTAATTGTAGAGACTGCATACCCCGCAGATCATTGGGAGTTTGGAGTTAGTAAGACAATTTGGCGCACGAGGAGGAGAGTGAAGGAGATTGTCAACACGAGGGTTCCAGCTCGAGGAGCGACTATTTGTCCAGAGGAACCTATCAGATGCCTAGAAAACAGCTACGGTATTTATTCTTCTCTGGCTTTTGGGGCTCCGCGACGAGAGCAGGATAGCAGAGCCGGCAAGGTGAATTGAGTAGAGTAGAGTAGATCATGAGCGAAGACCAAATACAATGGAAACACCCACCCTCTACTTTCTCTCCTCGCGTCCTCTTCATCCCGGATAACGACCGCCCGTCCATCAAACCTCAACTCCCATCCTTCCCTAAGTCCTCTTCTACAACCAACCATGCGACTCACCCTCGCCCTCACCCTCCTCCTCCCCTTCCTCCCCGCCCTCACAACAGCAACACCCCAACTCCCCTCCCCCTCCCTCTCCCTCCCAACCATCCTCCCCACAACCCTCGTCGCCATCCCCATCACCACCGCGCCAACCTCCCCATCTCTCCCTACCCTAACCGCCGCACCAAACACCACGCGCGCATGGACGTGGTCACGGCAAACCGGAACGACATCTCGCCGCCGGTGGACGCACTGGGAACCGATTCCCATCTTCAGCAAGAGCTGCGATTGTCCGGATGTGAAGACGGTGGCGAGGCCTTGTTGGGCGACGGATGCGTTGATGGTGAGTGTTTCGCTTTTTTTATTTATTGTCTGGGTGGTGGGATGTCAGAGGGGTGTCGAGATGGGGAGGAGAGAAGGTGACTATGGGATCTATAACAAAGAGGATAAACTACGTGATGGGAAAGAAGACTGGAAAGAAAGGGTTGCAAGGATTTATGGAAAAGGGAATAGGGTAGGGACGAGGGAGCTCTCTACCAGACATCGGCACTGGAGGTCTGGGGGCTATTAAATACTAGATAGGTATTGCTTAGTGTGAGAGTTTCAGTAGGGAGTAGACGGTTGGTCGGAGAGAGTCACCTGTACCACGAGATCCATCAGCACCACCTTCCCCCCTCCCCGGGCCCGGAACAACACAACAACAAGAAAGGTCGAAAGAAGAGGAACGAACCAGAGAAAAAAAAGAACCTACCTCTCCACAACCATACCCACCGAAGAGGCACGTTACCAGCCCAACTTGACCTCCAAGCACGAAGTCCGAAAAGACTTGGTCCAGGAAAAGGAAAAATGACCTGAAAAAAGAGTCGTACCAGCAACGAACCAAACAAAAAACTAGAGAACAATTAGCTGACCATACTTCCTCGCAGCGCTGCGAATTCGAAAACCTGCACTCCTTTGCCTGCTGGACGAGCGCGGCCTTTGGCTGCCCTTCGCCGACGCGCGTGGTACGTCTCTTTTCATTCCCCTTCCTTTCCCTTCCCATCCCTTCCCATTCCCTCCTTATCCCTCACTAACCCACCCCCCTCCAAAACAGTGCTCAACCGCCTTCCGCCCCACCCCCATAACCGGCCGCCACCCATGCGACCTAGGTCAACCTCTGCCCGTGAGTACCACCACTACTTCGCTGGGAACCTCTTCCGGAGAGGTTATTACACCCACCATTACGATTACGCCTACGCCTACGATTACGGAAATCGAGACGGAGACGGATATAGAGACAGAGACGGAGACGGAGGAGGAGTGGGAGGTGCAGACCGAGGCGCCGGTGCCGGTGGTGAGGAGGGGGCGGTGGAGGGCGGTTCCTGGTTGGGAGTAGAGGGATGGACTGGCCGGGAACCTTAGTGGTTGGAGGGTTGGAAGGGAGTGAGGAGGGAGGAAAGTGAGTCAGAGCGGGAGGAGAGGAGATTTGAGGAAGGAGAGGGGTAGATCTAGGAGGGAGTGACGGGGGAGACGGGGGAGATGGGATAGACTCCTGTGTAGAAACGGGGAGGTAGGAGATGTAGATCGTATAGACGCGTGTTTAGGATACATGGCGAGGGGGAGACGTACGTGAGATGTATATACTGCGCAAAGAGACAGACGACCAATACGTATTCTTTTTCTTTTCCTTTCTGCGAAGAAATGCTGTTCCCCTCTAATAAAAGTTTATAGGGAGGAAATTAGAGGGGAGAAAATATTGCAAGAGGGGAAGTAAGAAAGAAAGATAGACACTAGAAAAAAAGAGACTAGGAAAAAAGAGAGAAGAGAAACAGTAAAGACGGAAAAAGGACCTAAAAGAAAAAGGAAAGTAGAACAAACCGCTACGACCAGATCCACCACCTCAAAGCAAAAGACAGAAAATAAACGAAACTCGATCCAACCCTCCATTCACACCAGTAACAGTAGCACCATACCCCAGCGACCAATCTAGAGCGAACAGTACCCTAAGACCTACTACTTAACTACGCTCGAAACAGAAATACCTACAGAACAAACATGCAGGATACAAATAAATAAACATATTTATCTTTTAACGCCCCTCCATACCACCATTCCATCTCAACCCGGCAACAACTCCTCGAGGCTACAATTTGCTAAACACCCCTCCCTCTATCTGCAGTGCACCTCCATCCGCGCACTAGATCCTTTCCATCCTGATTCCTACCCACCTCCCACCTCCTTTGCAATCTCCCTGCTTTGAACTTCCCCAGTATACCCCAGAAAAGTGCAGAGGTCGTCCTTCCGGAGCCTGGTTCTACCAAGGGTTCTTGTACCGCTGGACGAAAGCAATGTAGAAGAACTACAAGACCTTAGGTTCCTACCCTCGCGGACAATCTGCTCTACCTTCAACACAGTAGCGGCAGCAAAGCCACCTACACCCACCGCCCTCATCCAACAATACCAGCCACCCATCCCAGAAAACCCCTCCCTTCCCCGCTTGCTCCTTCAATAACCTATAGAACTAGCTGCATTACCGGAAACCGGGCAGGCACCCATGGCCATAGCTTCACAGCTTCACAGCTCCATAGCTTGATAGCTTCATTTGATAGGACGGCGGCAGATGAGCAGTGCCAGGGAACCTAGGGAAGCGGGGATGAGCTTCGCATAAGAACAAAGAGCTCCTCCTCCGCAAAACCGGCATACCCAATACCACTGCTGCCCATTTGCGGGGAAAGCGAAATCAGGCCTTTGTTCTTCCAAGTACAGGATACAGCTCGGACGAGGAACGGGGATATTCGGCATCCCTTTCAATAATGACAATAATTGTCGGCTTTCTGGGCTGTTGGCGGTGTTGGAAGGATGGCTACGGAGGGGAATCCAATTATTAAACTGTACGGAGTACTGTGTTATGTGAGTGTCCGGACTTGTTCTCCTTTTCATGATCCGTAAAGGGAAGCGGGGTTGTTTCCTGAGCCCCCATCGCGTCCATGAACGCTTCCCGCCCTGCTACTGCTAGCATTCCAAAAAAGACATTCTCCTCTGTTCACCTCCGCGCCAGGAGAACATGCACCTGTCCTCGTTCCAACTTTAGGTGCGTCGCCAGATAGAGAGACGGGCATACGCAGCAGGTCGAATTCCAATGCCACAAGGGCTGGCGCGTACAGTACGAAGTATGGTATTGTGTACCCCCTTTGATATCATCCAGCAAAAGCGCCGTGGTGTTGCAGTTGCGCAGAGCATTCCTGGATGCTCTCTGATTGGCCAATTGGCCAATTGAAGAGGTGCACGTCCCACTGGTTCGAGATAAGCACAAGCACACAGCGCCGAACCTAGCCGCGAACCGTGCATTGCCCTGTTCTCGCACACGACGGCGGTCGGAGATGTGCGACCCCAGCAAGCACGGATAGAAACCGTGATAGCCTCCCGCTTCGAAAGGTGGTCGGCGCTCAGGAATTCCTTTGTTGCGGGATGCCGCCAACCAACACAAAAAGCGAACCCAAAAAAAAAGAGCCGACTCTCGGAATCCCGCAATCGGAGCTCACGCTGATGTCACCCTCTCGCCCTCTCTCAACCATTCCCTCCTTTGTTGATTCGTCAACAAAAATGAGGAAGAAAATTTTTTTTCTCTTCCATTATTGCCCAGCGTGGGATGGATGGATGCGAAGCGCGGAGCCAAGTTCAAACAATACCTGGCAGCCGCGGACACGGGATGGGATGGGATGGCGAGAAGACAAAAAGAGGCTGATGAGCTGAGAAAGAGAGAGGCAACCCTGTCATGAACCCTTGATTTGTTGAGAGATAGCCCCCCAGCCGCGCGAAACCGCGAAGGCGGCCACAAACGTTAACTGTTATCGCGTCGCCACAAACGGCTGAGCAGCGAGGCTCAAGTTCTTCTTGGTTGTTTAATAATTATGGGATGCTTCTTGGCTTGCGAGATACCCACCCGCTCCGAGGATTACTATTATTAAACGGGCGACGAACTCGGCGCACTTTGCACGCACACGCGAAACCGACATGCAAAAGTAAGGGATGACAAACTTTCCGTTGGGGACAATGGTGCCATGGTGCGAATCCGTTGCATGACGGGATACCTCCTGTGTCATAATAATAATGTGGTGTGAGATGATGCCATGCTCTGCGACGCTGCACCCAACTGCGCAGGCGTTCTAGAACCAGTGGTGAATTCTTATCGCTTGCGCAGCGCGGACTTGAAGCTGGGCGGAGGAAGCATCGATGGAAACATTCTGACGTCCGGAGAAGCGCAGTCGTGTGCTGAGACGGAGAACGGGCTCCTTATTATTTTTCAGACCAGAGGCGAACCAACGTCGACTTGAAAAATGGCAAGAGTTTTGCGAATTGCTGGAGTCGCGTCGACCTGCACTCGAAAGCAACCCCTGCGCCGATTATCCGATTAGATAATCTGCCCCGCTCCAACCCCTCGCTTCACCCTTGTCCAATATGCAACGCTGCCATAACAACACGAGGGACCTTCTGCTGCACAGAACAAGCCCCATGAAAAGCCATGCATTTTGTTGAGACGCATCGCATGCGGCCTCGCGTCCAGGCGATTCTCTGGATGCATCTCGCTAGGCGTCGAGCGTTGCGCCGCCCACGTTGTCCGGTTTGTGCCACACCCGGGAGGGTGAGTGAGAGGGAGACTCGAGAGAGCAGTCGTCCAGTGTAGGACAAAGGCCCCGAGGTACTGTGTAGAGTTGCATGGTGCCTTCGGCGCCTCAGATTTCGTTCGCACAGCAGAACGAGGAGGGGGTATCCTCAGGGTCTCCACATCCTCTCCATAGGGCGCTTGCATACTCCGTAACAACCAACTGTCGCGCCATTCATGGCTCCAGTTCCACACGGGGTGCCGAGAGACCGAGTCGCACGTACGGTGGATGCTGAGATGCGGGGAAGTCAGCTTCCTTATCTCCTTCGGCATGGCCTCCATGTTTTTCATACAGATTATTTATTGCTCTTCTCGAGATAGCATGCACCATGCATGTACATAGTGAAGACGAAGCCTCGAAACGGTAGATGACGAGACAGACCAGTCGGCTGCTTCCGAGTTGCTGACCGTCCGGATGACCTCGCTGTTGCGGACAGAGTATCGACGAGATACGCTGGCCGTCCCGAAGCATTGGCTATGGCTGCCTTGCTCCTGTTATGGCTGCAGCGTGGTGTGTCGCACCGCAGGACATCTCGGATGCCACAGCCCATGCGGAAGTGATGGGCGATAGGACAATGCCATGTGTGCCCAGCGTACGATACCCTCGGCCATTTTTATTTCCGAACGGCGCTTTATTGGACAATTGGAACTCCTACTACGCAGTAGGCGGCGCCTATGGAGACATAAGCCAGTCCAGTAACAATAACGGATCAGTGTCTATCGTACTCCGAAATGGCAGAGGCAACTTCATTATTGCTCAATTCGAGAGTCGGTCCAGGAAAAACGTCGTGCAAGCCACTCCACAATTGATGGGTGCTGTCCTCAGACTGGAGGGGGTGTTTGATAAGGAAGCACGGGCCAAGCGGTTGGATCTCCAGATTCATTTGATCTCTTCAAAAGCTCCGATCAGGGGTTAGCGAGCCTTGGAAACTGAACACTTGAGCAGGCTGCAGGCATCCGCAAGACCCACACCTCTTGATGCGAGACTGTTTTTGATAGCGGACAATTCTGTTGTTCCAGACTGAACGGAGTACTCTGTTGATTCCTTCATGGAAAACGCTGCTGCGCCGGACGTCCACAATCCTCCAACTGCATGATCGCAACTCTCATCGCACGACCAAGGAGCGGTGTGACGCACTGGAGAGGAATGGGAATGCTGACAAGCATCAGCCCGCGATCTGATGGTGGCTGCAGCAACGAGCAGCCCAAAATCGCGATTGATGAAAGGAAATGCTGTCAACCGCCTCGGTGGGCGTTTCCAGAGTTCTTTATCTCGGGCATCGACGATTGACTTCTTGGACGGCATTCGTCTGTTCCATTGCCCTGGTTGCACCCAAACCTGGCGACGTGCGGGCCCTCATTGTCGTCAACGGCGCCCGGGCTGTCCCAAGTCCGTATTGCTTTTTAACGGCACCGGTAGGCGTGCTGACCAACATCGGAGTTTCCCACTGACGAGAGCGGGAGTGAGCCAAGCTTCTTGTACTGGACAATGTCCGACGGGCCCAGCACAGCCTCTTGTACTGTAGTTGGCCGTGCCGTCGGTGGCCTGTTTCAAGCTCCTACTGTAACTCTCACGGTACTTTCGCCCTGAACGCAATGATTATTCCCAGGTCTCTGCGAAACAGGATCAATTGCATTTTCTTAGGGAATATCAGGGCGGCAAGGCTGAGCTTGCGGGCGTACGTGTTGTAAGCTGAATGCGATGAGATGAATTTTTTTTTGGGTTGACCTGTGCACGGAACGGAATAAGGCCTTCCCACGGGGGCAGAGATGTCGCTGACGTCTCCAGATTCGCAGGGCAGGCAGATACAGCCTGGGTCAACCGTCAAGAATCCTGTTCATTCTCCCGCCCTCTGCATGGGGATGAGCGAAGCGGGAAGCAAAAGGCGTCATGCGCACCTGTCGGATAATGCGGCGATGATGGACGCAGTGCGTACCTACGGAGTACTTGTTAATATTTGGCAGTGGTAGCGGGTTACTCCGGGCTCCTCTCCTCCCCTGCAGGTGCGTGGGCAGCCATGGCGGACTCGTGACTTTGAACCATGGCCAACCTTGGAACCTTGGAACCCCGCAAAAAGAGTTGTGAACCATGGCCACAGCTCCGGCCTCGCTTGGCTCCAAAAGTTGCGGACGTGTCAGGTTTGTCGAATCGCTAACAAAAACATGGTAGGGAATGAAAGGCGTTTTGAATCAGGCTTATTCTTATGGTGCTGACGTTGACTCGACTTTTTGTTTTATGTTCTTTCGTCGAGGGCGTCTTCGTCTCGTGAGAAGATCTGCGGACGAGTGAAGATTAATAAAACGAGGAGTTGTAGACCTTGTTGGCTGGAAGAGGAAGCCGCTTTTATTGCTTCGGGCGGGGTGATAGAGGAGTCTCATCGACCGTCCGCACTAGAGGCCCCTGAAGCGCGTTTGTTTCGCGAAGGACCATGGCAACTTTCGTCGCGGAGATCTACCATGCAGGATTACTGGTACTGTGATAGACTTTCTCCAGGGCTTCACGCTCCTTGACCCCATAGGTGCTTAGACGTGCCCGTATGGATCGCCATTCTGGTAGGAGATCGGTGAAATGGCTCTCGAGTGCAGGGCGCCAAGATGCATGCCGACGGAGTAAGCCAGGCTAGGGGTTGTAAATCAGGAACATGATGCCAGATGGTATGGGAATTGGCAAATGCAGTTGTATTTTCCATCGAGGACGGGTTTCCCTGCTCCGTGCTCCAGAATGGAAGCGGGTGAGAGCTAGGACGACGGATTGAAGGCAATGTCGAGAGAGCGCTTGGGGTGCTGCATACTTGCCGGTGATATTGTTAGAAAGCGGGGAACAAGATGAGGTAGCATAAGCCGTCTGCGCGTCAAGAAGCATACTCTCCTGATACTTGTAAGTTTGAGGAATTGTTGGGGTGCAGCTGAGAATGGCTAGTACGGAGCGGGGCTCTCAGGGTCCTCTACTCCGTACGCGGAGAGGAGTTTAGGAGTCTCATCTCGAGGCCGCGGTCCTCCAACACTATTTTGCGGTTGGTGAGAGGTCATCGTGGGAGTCTGGCGAGCGATTCGTGACGGTTACGTATCTGGGTTTAGGGCCCCTGCAAACAAAGTGGGACCCAAAGCCGCCGTGCACGGGCTATGACGGATGATTGGCTGATAGTGTGGACTCGAGGCCGGCCCTTGAAAATTTCGACACTGCACCCAGGGATCCTCCTTATCGGAGCCAGCCGGAGCACGAAGCCTGGAAGGGTATTGTGCTATGAGGGCCACAGGTGGATGTCATTGAGAATGGTATTTGCAGCCATCGGTGCAGGAGCAAAACAGAGAAACAATTTGCTCTGGGGAGGGAGAATGTGGGTGGGCAGTGCAAGGGTGGCCAGGGACGGATTTAGCAATGACATCATAGCACGCTTCGCTTTGAACTTGGCAGAGAGGCTCGAGCGCCTGTTTGCGAGCGAGCTTGAGCCACAGGGCACGGGGCAACTCGCCAAAAATGCGGCGTCCATGCTTTGTCGAGGCGGGCGTGGGGAGGAAAATGATTAACGACAATAGCGAAGTTGCGAGACGATGGAGGAACCAAGGGGATAAAAAGTGGAGCGAGAACAGCGGAAAGGCGAACGAGCGAAACCGCTCCGCATCGGACTCGCAGCGACTTGTGCAATCCTGTTGGGTGGAAGAAGAAAGGACGTCAACCTTATCTGCGAGTTGGTGGGTCTACACGGGGGGATGGAGTGCGACCATGTCAGCCCATGGCGGACTGATAATGATGAGTACATACGGAGTACGGAGGTACGCAGTACCTACGGGAGAAGGGATAGATAACCGTGCTTCTGTGCTGCACCTGGGCAGAAGGAGACGGTTGCGAGCATTTCCTGTTGTCCTGCTACTATTATTTGCCCGAGGGGTGGCGCTGCTCGGGCGGTGTGAATTGACGTGATACGCAAGCGGTAATCCTGAGGGGGGCGACACAGAGTATCCGGGAACGCAGCAAGAATCGATGAATAATAATAATCATGTCCAGAGTACCTCTCCAGTTACCCTCTGTCACTCTGCGTAGCCGTGTGTACCGTGTTGTGCAGCGAAGTGTGGGAACGCGTCGCCCATGATAATGAATTCTGTGATCGTCGCGGCTGTGCCCCGAATCGGTGCAAACGTCCAGACAGGCCCCCCGGTCTCGCTCGCGCCGCTCTAACAAGTCGAACGACTTGGGTCCTCTGGGTGGTGGTCTCGCCGCCCTGCAGCCCACTCACACGGTCCACCGGGACCCACAAGTCACCACCACCAACTTTGCCCACTCCCCCGTCCTCAACCGCACTCCCCTACTGAATAGTACTACTACAACTACTACCTCCTCTTCCTCTCCCCTTTCTCCTCCCCCCTTCCTCACCACCACCCTCCAATTCCTCCTTGAGGCCATTCCTAGGGCCACTCCTCCCCTCGTTTGGTCCTGCATTCTGCAGCCTCCCCCACCTGCGCCTGCGCCAGACGCCCTCCTTGGTTCCTGCCGCCTCAACGCCTTCCCGCCGCTGCTTATCAACACCACCTCCTGCCCTCCACCTTCCTCTTCGTCCCCCTTCCCACTTCCCACCTACCACCACCACAAACAAACAGCTGCCTTCGAGCTCTCTCTTCTGCTGTCGTCACCACAGTAGCCACACGCAAACCTCGAGGTCCCCTTCCTTCGAGGCCATTGTTCATTGACACTGCGTCGAGAGCCGCTTTGTCTGTTTTCCCCGAACGCCATCCGACGGCCGCTCACCGATCCGCGATACTGCCGCTTTCGCTAGCTGTGGTACCTTCCAAGCAGTTCGTCCAACCTCGCAACCTCTGATCTTCACCGATCCTTCACTGCTACACACACACGCCCTCACTCGACGTGCGTCCTGCTTCTGCTTCACGCTCTTCTTACTCATTGTAAGTCTGGTCCCGCTGTGACGCCAGCGCGTGATTTCACCCCCAATCAAGCGCTTGTATCACACTAGCTTTGTATCATCGCCACTCCTTGATAAGCCTCCTCTTAGCCCCGCCCCGCTCTGCGTTCCTGCCCCTTTGGCTAACCCTCGCCTCGACGACAGAATTTAACAACCCCACACCTTCTCTTCCCTCCCAACCCAACTCATGCTCGCCTCCCGCTAAAGACAACCTCGTCTCCGCACCCACGCTCGATCCCTCTTCGACGACAATCCTACAAAGTCGGCCGAATGCCTTATACACCTCCCACCCAGCAGTCGCCTGCCTCGTCAAAGCCTAACAGTCCCATCATCAGCCGGAGCCATTCCTACACGGATCATCGGCATCTGCAGCTAGCCCAGAAGCCTGCTCTTCCTCGATCCGTTTCCTCCACATCATACATCACCAAGCATCGACGGTCGCCCTCGACCTCTATCCAGGACACCACAGCTGCCAACACAGTGTCCAATGGCACGATAGATAACTCGTCTGAGACCACCCGGGGTCGAGGTTCGGCGATGCATGGTAGCGTTCGCCCAACTCCCTACGTGAGCAAGCGGTTGACGATGCCCCCAGGTGCCGTCACCACGCCTCCCGATTCGTCAGACGACGATGAGGAACAGCGTCGTGAGATTGGCAATCTGAAGGAGCTGCACCATGCCCTCCAAAGCATCGACGTAAGGAGGGAACGTTCACCGAACCGCGAAGAGACTCCTGACGCTGTCTCTATCGCCGCGGCACCTGGCGCTTTGTCACCCGAGGCTCGTAAGATCTCCCACTCCCGTTCCTCGAGCGAGATCATGCTGTCTGCACACGGCGTTCACCTCGACCCGAACCCCATCCAGACCAGCTCCGAAAACAGCGATGCCGAGGACGAGCTGCGGATAAAACCGCCGCTGTTGCGGAAGAAGTCTGGCGAGTTGGTGAAGCCTGCACTGCGACCTGCCTCTCGTCGGCGGCCTTCGAGCATGCCGGGCACTCCAACCTATCACAAGGCGGTGCACTTCAACGAAGACATGGAGCAGGTCAGGCACTTCCTTCGCCTAGATAAGCCCATCGCCGTCTCGGCTGGTTCCTCGCCCGTGGATACATACGACAGCGAGTCCGACTATCCCTGGGGCTACGACGATGGGTACCGTTCATCTGCCGTGGAGTGGGAGATCAAGCTTGCCAATTTCCCCGGCGACACCTTTGAGAGGAGGACGGCGCCTGTTCGGGTGGAACGCCTCTTTCTGGCATCGGATAATAAGACTCTGATTGGTACCGTGGCCGTCGCCAACATTGCCTATCACAAGGTTGTGGTGGCGCGATTCACGCTAGACTACTGGAACACTACGTCCGAAGTGGTTGCCGAGTACAATCAGGACGTTCGCAAGAAGCAGGCGAGCGACGGCTACGACCGCTTCAACTTCAGCATCAAGTTGGCTGACCAGGCGAACCTGGAGACGAAGAAACTACTCCTCTGCGTCCGCTACAATGTCAATGGCCAAGAGTACTGGGACAACAACAATCATCAGAATTATCAGATCGATTTCGTCAAGAAGGTGAAGCAGCGGGGCAACCCTAATAAGAGTTCGCATGGCTTGGGTGCCATCCCTCGCAGCCGCAACTCTCCAACTGGCCAACGGCGGCGTTCGGTTGATTCGTTCGACGATGATTTCGACCATGTTTTCGAGTCCAAGTTCCAATTCGGCTCCGGCCGGGTCAATTTGAGCGAACCCACTACCAGCTCGATCCGCTTTAGACCCAAGAGCAAGCGTGGAAACCTAGATCAGGATCTGCGCCGCAACCCTACCGGCTCGGCGTTCTCGTCGCGTTATGACTTCACTGCCTCTCTCACGGCGGCTTTGTCCAATGCCCAGAATGCCCTTGGCAGTCGAAGCGGGATAACGCAGCCCTCGACGTCGCAGGGAGGTACCGGCGGCGCCGGCATTGCACCCATCCCTGGAACGAGGCCCGATGCGTTGTCTCCAGCGAAGACAGATCTTCGGTCGGCCGAATACAACGAGTTGATCCAGAAATTTTGCTTCGTACGTTCTCCAATTCCCTCGGACAGGCAACGGCAGAACCAACACTAACTGTCGATCCAGTTTGGCACGTCGTCTGGCAAGGGCTCCTCGAAGTCTGCCCCTCGGGCAACGAGCGATTCTGTCAGCATTGTTCCTGCCGACGATAGCTCAGCATCCGGAGGCAGCCGCCAATCGTCTGCGTCGAGCAGCCCCGGTTCTCCCAATATGCCCCTGGCAGTCGATGGCGGTAGTGATCCTAAGAATCACTTTGCGTCTCGCTCAACGTCCCCTGGTCCTGTTACGGGATCGGCTCCGGAAGATCTTGCGCATTCTTCCTCTTATCAACAGTATGGTTACGGCATGCACGGTGGCATCTTTCCTGAGCGGAGCCACACTCCGCAGGCCTGTGTTTAAGGAACATCCTTTGGCGAACAGATGTGGAACGAGAATCACGAGGCTTGTTGGTCACAACGGCTACGACATCGTTTGATGAGCGGCGAGTGGAGCGGATGCGCCCGGGTGTACCAGGGTGCGGAGCGCTCACGAGTCGGATTCAACGCGGTTCGGAGCAACGTTGTGAAGGCTTGCGGTCGATATTTCCTACATCACATTCTTAGCTGTGTGCATTTTCTTACAGCATCATTCCAGGATGGTTTCTCTCCAGCTCAGCATTTCCGGATGGCATTTTCTCTCTTGCTGCATTTGTTTTCTGCGTCGGCGTTCCTAATGGATGGGTCTGGCGGAGTTGATTGGGTCATTTATATGCCACTGTTTTCCGGTCGGTTCTGGGTCAATTCCCATGGTTCTCAGGCGTCCCCACCTTTGAGTGGACGCATTATATCCTTCCTGGGCGCACTCTGACTGGATCCCTGGAGGAACGAAAAGCGTTTTCTGGTTTTCTTTGGAGGAGGGTTGGTTTTCAATCTCGGGATTCGGTCGCTGCGCCTGTATGAGTGGTAGGGTATGACGAATTGTGCACAATACAATATGACGAGTGTTATGCGTACTCCAACTGGCTGCCCTTGTGTATGCGCGTCTGTGACCAATGCTGGTGGGGTATGGGTAAGGCGATTTGGGGTGTTTGCTGTTGGCCTTGGGAAGTTCACATTTATAACAAATGCAAAAACAACCGCATAACCTGTCAGCTACCCGACCCATCTCGGGACAAATGCATCGTGACTGACGCCTCATGAGTTGTGGTCTCTTTGCGACTCTTCCTGCCAAGATGAGTGGTTATTAGCCAGTGGTCTGGATGTGGATGTACCAAATAAAGTGGGTGTAGGTGCAAACCATGTGACCGTCTCAAGTCCCCGCCCGCGCGGGCCGCTCCATAGAACCCCTGTCTGTGCACAGTACCTGGCCAGCAAGCATCCAACACTCCCAACCACCACCCCCTACTGCCTTTCCTCCCGCGCAAGAACCTCCGTGCCGTGTGCACTTAAAGAACCGACAAGATGGCCTGGGGCAGCAAACCCAAACCCGCACCTCCCAAAGTCGCCCCTCCGCGCACGGCACCCATCCCCCACGCCATCCCCAGCAGCGCCAACGGCCCCGTCATCGACGCGACGACCATAACCTCTCTCCTCGCCGTCGTGATCCTGCTTGCGAGCGCGTACTTTGCGTCCGTCCGGCTGCTGCCCAAGACGGCGACGCTCAAGACGCGCGTGCTCTTCATCTGGCACCTGTTCGACGCGCTCATCCACCTCGTCTTCGAAGGCTCCTTCCTGTACAACTGCTTCTTCGTCTCGTACTCGCTGCCGACGTCCTTTTCGGCGCAGAACCGGCACCACCCGGCCATCCGCATCCTCACGCCGCCGGACGTGTATTGGCTGGGGCGAGAGGACCGGCTGTACGGCGCGAGCTATGGCCAGGGAGTGTTTAGCAAGTTGTGGCAGGAGTATGCGAAGGCGGATCGCAGGTGGGGGGGCGTGGATTTGACGGTCGTGACGCTCGAGGTTCTGACGGTCATGGTGGGCGCGCCGTTGGCGTTGGTCGTGTGTCAGATGTTGAGGGGGGAGGAGAGGAAGGGGGGGTTGAGGAAGTGGTTTTGGATGGTCGTGTTGGCGACGGGGGAGTTGTATGGGGGTGAGTGGGGGAGGTGGTTTTCTTTGTGGTTTGGGGAGGAGGAGGAGTGACGGAAGGGAGGGGAGGATCGCAGTGGTCTTGAGGGGATGGGATGCGTTGGCATCGCTCTCTTCCCAAAGGACATGCCTTCCTGCACTCTCAGCAGCACTCCTCATTCTTCTCGCTTTTCCCCCTAGCCTTTCACAAACCCGCACGACCTAGCTCGCTGACACTTAGTGTAGGCTGGATGACATTCGGACCCGAGTGGCTGACGGGCTCCCCCAATCTCGACACCTCGAATTGGATGTATCTGTAAGTTGTTCATTCTCCTCCCCACGTGTCATTCTCTCCTCTTTCTCATTTCCCTACGTGTCACTCTCATCTCTTTGATATTGTTGTTTTCTCTCTGGGCACCTGGGCGCGCTTAGCTTGATTGGTTGGAGCGGATGCAGGTACACGTGTTTCCATACGCGGTTGCATGTGTGCATGTGCCGGGAAGTGGGTATGCACGTGGTTTGCGCCTATGCGTGCGGAATTGAGCAACGGGAAGATGGCGGGAGAGGCGGGTAGGTGCAGGCGATGCCGTTTACAGGGCTGTCTATTCATGGCGGCTCTGTGACGTCTACGGCATGCTGCATCTCGACCTCGACACTCTATCTATCTACAACATCACTCTCCGTTTGCAATCCCCACAGCACTACGCTTCTCCCTCGTCTCCATCCCCTTTCTACGTCCCAGTTTCTATCCATTCCCACCCCTGTCCCTCCCTCCCTCGTCCCCCTCCCCTTATCCTTACCTCCATGCTCATCTCACCCACATCTCCCCGATTTCTAACCCCCTTGTAACAGATGGCTCTACCTCGTCTTCTTCAACGGCCTCTGGGTCGCGTTCCCGCTCTGGATCCTGTACGAGGCGTATCGGGCGCTCGGGTCGGCCATGAGTCAGGCTGAGGTGGTGGATTTGGTGAATTATTTGAAGAAGGACGATTAGTGGGTCAATAGAATAGGGGGAAGGAAAGAAGGATGGATTTGGGTGGGGGGAATATGGAATTGGGACTGCAGCTGGGGCTTCTCTTGTAAGGGGGAAGAAAGGGAGACCGATTGTTGATGTGATGAGTCGATGGTGAGGGTGCTTTTTGGCATATGAGCGTTTTCGCGGATACCCAGTTAGCGATGTATATGAATGCTGGTTCTCAAGTCATTGATCTGGTGGTGTAAAGGAAGTGAGATTTTGTGGGGATAAGGGGTGATTGACGTGATGAGATCGGTGTGGGATAGAGAGGATGGATGAGGAGATTGATCTTATTTTGTAAGAAACGTGGCTTTGGAGAGGAAGGGGAAGCAAGTCCCTTGGGACTCCAGTGGCCCTCAGCACCCGATCGGCATTCAGGCTTGTTTTAGGTATCAAGTACAAGTGGAATTGTCTGCTGGTGTTTGATTCTCATCTACTTTCCATTACTATGCGTGTACTTTGCTTCTGTGCGTTAATGCAGTGGTATAGGTCGTCCAACAAACCAAGTTGTGCAGATGGAAAGAAATATGGTGCCGAATTCCTCAACCTCAGTCCCATCACTCTCATAAATGCTCTTACTCCCCCCTACTCCGTCTCCTCTCCCACCCTCATCACCACCACCACCACCACCACCATTAGCTCCAATTACCACTTCCCACCTCCTGACACCCCAATCCCCCCTAATTTCGTTCCCCTGGCCTTCCCCTCTCACACCTCACCTTGTCATACTTCACCTCTCCTCCCCTCCTCCTCCCCCCTCTCCTCATCCTGCCCCGGATTCACCTCCTCGTAATGCGTCCACTTGACGAACCGGAAATACGCCGCCGCCAGCGCGCCTCCCAGAAACGGCCCGAGCCAGTAGATCCAGTGGTGGCTGGGGAAACTGGCGGCCGCGACGGCGCAGCCGAAGGAGCGGGCCGGGTTGAGCGAGCCGCCTGTGTAGTTGACTCCTGCGGGATCGTGTCAGCCTTTTGCTTCGCTTTTCCTTTCCCTTTACCTCCCCGATTCGAAGAATCGGGGAGAACGGTGTTGACAAAGTCGAGGAGGCTGGTCTGGTGATTCCGTCGGGGTAGGACGAGTCCAAGGGGAGAGAAAAGAAAAAGAACCAAAACATGAAAACGAAACCAGAAGCACATACCCGCCATCATGGCCACAAACAGCGCCAACCCAATCCCCACGGGCGCAATGAACGTGTCCTTGCTCTTCTCGGCCGCGAGCATGAGCACGACAAACACCAACAAGGCCGTCATGAACATCTCGATGAACAGGCCCTGGGCGACGCTCGTCCCGGACCCGAGCCGCGTGTTGGCGGCGCCAATGTTCCCCGGGAACATGCACGAGACGAGGCCGCCGGCGACCATGCTGGCGAGGAGCTGGGCGGGGAAGAGGAAGAGGGCGCGGAGGGCGGGGAGGGTGCCGGCGAGGACCATGCCGAGTGTTACCTGGGTTGCCGTCAGTCAGTCGTTACTCAATCGATCAGATCATTTAGACCGTCCGTCCGTCAGTCGATCCGTTTGTCCGTTCCTCATCCACCACAACATAACCCCCCCAATGAACCAGAAAAGCAATAGAACACAAAAACCCAATACCAGAAAGAAAACCTACTGCGGGATTCAACAACCCCCCACTAATCCGATAAAACGCCCACACATTCACCAACAAACTGAACCCATACACGAGCGCCAGGAAGATGTTCGTCTGGTCGCTCGTGCCCCCGTTGGCGATCGATCGCTCGCCCGCCTGCGTCGCGAGCATCACGTTGGCCGCGTACGCAAAGTACAGGAACAGGAAGGTGCCGACGAATTCGCCCGAGGCGGCGATGAGGTGTTTCTGGAGGGGGGTGAGGTGTGTGGGTGGCGGGGGTCGGTGGAAGTGGTGTGGTTTCTTGTCGTGGGTCGTGGAAGAGTGGGAATGGAGGGAGGGCATGGTGGATGGATTGCGGAGGAAGGTGTTTGGGAACGGGATAAGGCTTGGATCGAGGAGAGTCGAGCAGTAAATAGATGTACAGAGAAAGTGAATATATGCTGGGACGTCGGGAAACTTCGAGCTCCTGAGTGCTAGTCAGACTTCAAATGAAACCCACAACGAGGCGTTGCCGGGCGGATGAGAGAAACAGGTAGACTTGAAAAGGACAGCAAAAATAAAATGACGTCAGGAGAAACATTGTATACCACATTCACCATGCATCATGAATGGGATAGGCAAACGTCGATGGCCAAAAAAACTCCCATGCACGTCAACGGCGGTCGTCGATGATGTGGATGGTTGTGTCTAACGCGGGATTCTGACCATTGACGATTCCACGCTTGCACTGCGTCCAATGACAGCCATATGCGTTTGGCAGCCCCGAGGGGCAATTCGGAACGGCGTATCAAGCTAACATTCAGCAGCTTGTCCCGCGGGGAGAACAAAGACATACCACATCTCCGTGCAACAACGCCAAGTTAACATGTATCCCTCTATTGAATGCGTAAACAGCTCCACGCTATGGATCATTGATCGCCTCAGAAATCCTCCTAATGCCCTCCTCAATCAAGCCCTTCGGCTGCGTAAACACCATACGGAACCATCCCGGCTCCTCCGCTCCCGCCGCCTCGCCGTGAACGAGAAATACCTTCTTCTCCATCAACTTCTTGAAAATAATGGAAGTGATGGCGTGCGGGTCTTCGGCATCGCGAACCTCTGGATGTCGCTCTGCGTACATTGTCCCGAGATTGACCCACAGGAAGAAAGCGGCGTTGACGCCGGGCTCGTAGGGGATGGAGTAGGATTTCAAGACTTTGATGGCGTAGGCGTGCGCTTCCGAGAGTCGCTGCCTGTTCTTCTCGATATATGAGTTGAGGAAGGTCCTGTCGTTCAGGATTTCCACGACGGCGTTCTCGGCCAGGGACGAGGCGACGGAGTTCAGCGAGGCGGTTCTGCACGCCGTGAGGAAGGAATTGTTGGACTGCGATAGAATGACTCCAAGACGGATGCCGTTGCCCCCGAAGTCCTTGGATATGCCCCAGAGGACGTGGACGAGCTCCGGATCAATGATGCCGGAGGTGTCGATGGAGAGAACGGAGTTGAAACCAATCGGTTCCTTGTCCAACTTATACGCCGTGTTTGGGAAGATGGAGAGAGCATAAATTTCATCGCTGATCAGATGAATCTTGTACTTCTGGCAGAACTTCATCAGCGCGATGATCGTCTCCGTAGAGTAGCAGCGTCCGAGCGGGTTATGCGGATGACACAGCATCAACGCTGGAACTTCGACACCCTTCGCTCTGGATTCGAGAAGTGCTTCTTCGTACTTTGCTACGCACTCCGGACCCAAGGGATCGAGTTTTCCATGGGCAACACGAACGACTTTCACGCCAGTCCGGTGACTAATGTCAGGAAGGAAAGCGCGGTAATATGGGCGGCCCAACAAGATTCCGTCACCTGGATTCGCCAGCGCCCAAGCGGTATGCTCGATTGCGCTCGTTACACCGTTGGTGACCATGATATTGTCCATATGTACCGGTTTTGCAGGTTGGAAATAGTCATTAAAGAAAGAAGCCAGCGCTTTTCGCACGGGCTTGGATCCAGAAGGTCCATCTCCATAAGTCAGTGCCCTGGCTGCGGGATCAATGAGTTTCTTTGAGTTGATGAAATCTCTCATCTCCTGGTGGCCAAGCGCATTTTCGGCTACTCCAAGAGATATGTAGCCATCAGGATTGGATTCGGAGTTGTAGAGGTTGGAAAGGACATTCCAGATCTCCTGTTATATTTCAGTGATGTCCCCCATTCTGCAAGGGATGTTTGAGTCACGACCGCGGAGCTATAGGGTGGCTTACAGCTTCTTCTGAGCCGACTTTATCAGCTTTGGCTCCACGGACAGAAAGTGTAGCACTCATCGCGACTCGGTTTTTGACAGCGGAGAGAAAAATGCGTTGTTGGCAACAGATCGTTGTATGGAAGTCTGTGTTGTAGACAGAAGGGCGTCCAATGAGGAAAGTCGAAGAACTGGCTCACTAATTGAGACTGATTACGTCATCCACACTATCTACTACGGCTTTCCACGTCTAAGTGAACATTTCCTCCTCTCAGTGAGATTATTGTAGCAGAGAGTTAACGCGACTTAACCAAATACTACCTAATAACACTAGAAGTAGAGCCTTGTTATATACATGTTATTATACGTCGATAGAGGCGCTACAAAGCTAGTTACAAGGCCAGCTGGGTAGTTATATTGCTGCACCTCCTAGCTGGTTGATTAGTCGCGGGGAACAGCAATGCAGAAAAATTGCAGGGGACGTATTCATTCGCATGTGGAAAAGGCGGCATATGCATCCGCACATTCGTATGGCGAATGTAGAATACTAGTAGAGCTTTGGGGGCGAATGTCCGTCGGAAGGTTTCGCCCATAGAACCCATCCGGTTGCTATTAGCAGAATGGTCGTGTGGGAGAACCGGTCATCTTTGTACCCGTATTGCTGTGTCACTCTCCGGTCAATTGTCCCCGGTTGAAAACAGTAACACGATAATCCGGGATGCGCTCCCCATAGCGAGAGCGCTCACGAATACTCGTTCTTCAACCTAGCTCTTTATTCTCGACTAGATTACACCTTAGTTCCCTCCCCCAACATGTGCCACAACGTGAATCTCCACCCACACACATCCAAATGGTACAGTCCAAATGGTACGGTCCAAATGGGATGATCCTACATGCACTTCTCGAACTTCTTCCTCATCGCAGGACGGGGTAGGTCGTATGAACCGCTCTTCCTGTTCCTCAATGCCAAACCAGGTCATCCATAAGGAGCTCCAGTGTCTTCTCTCAGGGGTCCACCATCTTCCGCGACAGATTGGAGTCGGCAGAAACGCAGTAGTGGGTCGGCTCCTCGACTTCGGAGTCCTCTCAGGAGCGAGGCATGCTCATGCGACTCTTGACTAGTCCAAAGCCGGCTACGGGCATGCATTTGGAAGCTTCGTTCCCGTCCACGGCAGAGGGTTTGAAGTCGTAGGTGGCGATCTAACCCGATATGCAGACGCCGAAAAACCGCGGATGCTGAGATGCAGCGGTGGTGAAAATCCGCTGCGAATATCTTCGTTCGAAAAGGTATAGCATGCAACCCATGCATTCTCTAAGCGGATCCGGCAGCAAAGAAGCTCAGAAAACTCCCAACCGTCAGGCCAGCCACCAAACATAAGGACATGAAGCCTCCCGCAGCCTCACGTTCTTCAGCCTCCACATATTCCACAAAGCCCATCATGCAGTTGCTGCCAATGTAGCCATTCGTGAGGCCAAAAAGAACCTGGACGATGAACAGATAGAAAGCGTCGGAACTGATCGCTGCGCCTTTTCCCCCAATGTTGCAGAGGAAGTACAAGGGGATGAAGACAAGTCTCGTCACGGACAAGATGAACAGAAGGCGCGGCTGAGAGGTAAGACTGAGGCTGGGAATAGCAGGAATGACGCGTCCGACCAGGTCCCCAATGTTCCAGAATAGGAAGGCTAGTGGAATAAATGAAGCGGGTTGAAAGAGACGAGGGGCGGAAGCTGGGTCGCGTACGCTCAGAATCTGCTGCGTGAACACAGGGAAGACCATTGTAATGGCGAAAGTAAGGAAAATAGCAGCCGCCAACCAGAAAAGACGCTTAAACAGGTACGTGAGAGGTATGGACTTGTGACTGTTATCGGAAAGCCCATGTCCATCGACGGTATCATGTGCGGCTGTGTTCTTCATGCGAACCTTGGAACTCTCGCGCGTGAGAAGATACAGAAAGGCCACGAGCGTGATGGCAGAGATACCAGTAGCCGTCAAGAAATAAGCAAATGCAGACTTGCTAGACTGCTGGGGACTGCTCGATGGGGAACTGCTCCCTGGTACAGACAGAACGGAGACGATTTGAGCGATGCAGGGAAGCACACCCGCAACTCCCTGGCCGGCCATGATTCCCTGGGTGTATTCCTCACGTCCAAATCCGGCAACGTAGGCAAAGACGCCATTCTGGCATAGACCTGTGGCGAGGCTGGCACTGAATACGGCAACCATGAGGAACGCGAAATACACTCCGGCAGACACCTCCAGAAATAGCCGTGTAGACATGGCGAGGAGGGCGAAGACGAGAATATTGATCGCGAGAGATGCTAAGATACGCTTGGGGTAGTTCGCGTGCGCTTGCAGTTTGGTCAGGATTATCATCGAGCCCAGGTTTCCGACTGTTGAAACAGATAGTTCGGCAGACTGGAAGTTACGCAGCAGCGACTCGTTGGACTTGAATCTCCGCTGAAAGTAGGGAGCAGCGGCTAAGAACATGTTCCTGTTCCGATGTCAGCATTCGAAGGCGCAGAGTAGACTCCGGATCTCTGACCATGCCCAGAGCATTGCCACTCCCATGAGAACGAAGACACTGTAGTCGATCCATGAGAACCTCTGTTCTCTCGTTTCCGAGATCTGTTCCCCTTCAGGAGTCTCCGAGCCGCCTTCCAGCGGTTCATACGAGGTGTCCCGCTGGAACAGCTGCCGAATTCGCTCCATGTTGCAAGTTGAATCTCAATAGTGGAAGGGGAACGTAGTCAGGGGAGGAGTAAGCAGCGCTTAGTACATCATGGGACGGATGGAAGTATGGGCGACCGTATAGAGTATGCCTGAGGTTGTTGTGAGCCATGCTAGCAGTTGACGCCCGCGCAGAACGGCGGGACCTGGCCGCGGTCTCCGGATCAACACGGCCCGATCTTCTCCGCCAAGACTCGGGCAAGTCCCGGCCCCCTGGTCGCTATTTGATTGCCCCTCAGCCCCGCGACCGTTGATGAATTTCTTGGGCGGAAATTTAAGAGTCACTACTCCGTACGGTCGTTGTTATTCAAACACACCCGCTTCTCTTTCGCTGCGTCGTCCAGAACTATCAATCTTTCGTTTACTAGATCGCCCACCATGGCTTCCAACGAAGATGCCGCCCCGAAGCTCTATGAGGATCCTGAGACCGGAGAGATGATCTCCAAGAGTGAGCGTACGTGCCCGTCACAATGCGCTTTTCGATCCTTGAAAAGTCGCTAACTTGGACCAGTCAAGAAGCGTCAGAAGCACCGAGAGCAACAGAAGAAGAAGGCCGAGAAGGCTGCAAATGCGCCGCTTCCCACACACTCCAAGGCCAAGGCCAAGGAACCCAGCGAAGACGACCTGAATCCAAATGTACTAGAGCCTCAATCATATCTTTTGAGGCTGCGACTGACCATACCAGCAATACTTCGAAATCCGATCAAGAGCAATCAATGCGCTCCGCGAGACCAAGAACCCTAATCCCTACCCGCACAAGTTCCATGTCAACACTCGAGTCGGCGACTTCCTGGAGAAGTATGATCATCTCAAGAAGAATGAAGTGTTAGAGGATGTAGAGATTCGCGTGGCCGTCCGAATCATGTCCATTCGATCCGCCGGAAATGCGCTGATATTCTACAACTGCAAGAGCGAGGGGCAAACAATCCAGATCTTCTGCGAGGCTACTCGCTTCTCGAGTGAAAGCGGCAGTGCAGCAGCTTTTGCAGAGCATCACAGCGTGTTCCGGAGAGGAGACTGGATTGGCGTTGTTGGTGTACCGGGAAGAACCAACCCTAAGAACCGCGACACAGGCGAGCTGAGTGTTTTCGCAAAGGATGTTGTACTCCTTGCGCCCTGCTTGCACCAACTGCCACATGGACTCAAGGACAAGGAGATTCGCTACCGCCAACGCTACCTTGATCTCATTCTGAACAACACTGCTCGCCAGACTCTCCAAACACGTTCCAAGATTATCAGCTATCTCCGTCATTACTTCGACAACAAGGGGTTCATGGAGGTTGAGACTCGTATGTCTATTGTTACTTTGTGAATTGCGGAGCCATCTAACATAATCACAGCTATGATGAACAAGATTCATGGAGGTGCCACTGCTCGTCCTTTCAAGACCTATCATAACGACCTCAACATGGAGATGTTCATGCGTGTAGCTCCCGAGCTGTATCTCAAGATGCTGATAGTCGGTGGTTTCGAGAAGGTGTACGAAATTGGCCGTGAGTAGTGCCCTAACATTGACACCAGTTTGGAAGTTAACAGTCCTACTTTACAGGCCAATTCCGCAACGAAGACATCGACCTCACCCACAACCCCGAATTCACCTCCATGGAGTTCTACTGGGCATTCGCAGACTACTACGATCTCATGGACCTAACAGAAGACCTCATCACCGGCCTCGTCCAGCACGTGACAGGCGGTCTGAAGACCACCCTCCACCGCGAAGACACAGGCACCAAGTACGAAATCAACTGGGAGCGCCCCTGGCGCCGCGTCCCCATGATCCCCACCCTCGAAGAACTCACGGGCGAGAAGTTCCCCCCGCCAGACCAATTCCATACGGACGAAACGGGCAAGTTCCTCGAAAAGGTGCTCGACAAGATGGGCCTCGAGTGCTCCGAGCCCCGCACCAATTCCCGCATGATCGACAAGCTCGTCGGCGAACTCATCGAGCCCACCTGCGTTAACCCGACCTTCATCACCGGACACCCGCAGGTCATGTCCCCGCTTGCGAAGCCCGACCGCAACACGCCCGGTCTGTGCGAGCGTTTCGAAATGTTCGCCGCGACCAAGGAACTCGCCAACGCGTATACCGAGTTGAACGACCCGGTGATCCAGCGCAAGCTGTTCCTGCAGCAGATGGAGGACAAGAAGAAGGGCGATGATGAGGCGCAGCCCATCGATGAGACGTTCTTGCATGCCATGGAGTTTGGCTTGCCGCCGACGGGCGGTTGGGGTCTGGGAATTGATCGCTTGGTCATGTTCTTGACGGACAAGTATAATATCAAGGAGGTGTTGGCGTTCCCGCTCATGAAGCCGATTGTGGAGACCAAGACGGAGGTGGCGCCGGATGGGAAGAAGGTCGAGGTTGTGTCTGTGACTTCTTGAGTGATGAGTAGAGACGAGAGGAGAAAAGCGTCCTCGGGATAGGGTATAGAGAGCTTTTGGGGAGCCAATGGGTTTATGGTTTCGCCATGATCGTGGTGAACACGCAAGATCAATGCGGACGCTTAAGATCATCTAGTCTCCATATGGACATTGGAAGCCCGTCATTGATTGGGCCTCACATTCTCAGCATCACCCCTTCTGTGATGATGCCATGCTGTGTTGTGCATGCCTTCTTCAAGCACATTGACGGCATATACAGAGTCAAGACGACTCCCAAGTTAGATGTCTGCGATCCCCTTCCCTGCCTTCCATCCACGTCTCACACCTCTCCCGCCGTTCCCCAATACACCGCCCTCGCCTTCGGAACCCTTTGGCTGAACGGCCCATCCCCTTCATCTCCGTATTCATCCTCAACCTCATCCTCATCATCGAGGTCATACTCCTCGTCGCTCTCCCCCCTATAATGCCTATAGGCATTCCTATCAAACTCATCATCCTCACTCAACTCGTCCTCGGGGTAATCATTCGCATAATACTCCTCGGCATTGGAATCCTCGTCATCCGTATCAAACTCCTTGTCCGTATCTTCATCTCCATTCCACCAGTCTTCGTCCTCTTCTGTCAAGACGATGTAGCCTATTGAGCCCTGGGGTTCGGGAAGCTTGCCGTCGGCATCGGGCATGATGACTTCTCGCACATATGTGTCGTACACGTAATCGCCGCCGGTCGAATCCACGTCCATGGCATCGGGATCCTTGCCCACCGCTGCAGCAGCAGCATCGGCGGCAGCAGCTTGCTCGGGATGACGGTCACGATACCGCCGTTTCGACGCTGCTGGTGATATCGTCTGCGGTGGCCGGACTGGTCGAGTCGGGGTGAGGCCGCTTTCCACCTCCTGGGAGAACTTTTCGAATTGGGCGAGGACTTCGGGCGAGATGTCATTGTTGGCGGTTGACGAGGGTTTAGAGGGGGCTTGGGCCTTGGGGAGGGCTGCGTGGGCGCCAGGACGCTTTCGGGGAGGAGTGGGTTGGTTGGGGGGTTCGGCGGTGCGATTGCTGGCTACTTCGGGCTGACAGGCGGACGGTTCTGGTATGCGCTGCTGCTGTGTCGCTTGTTGCAGCTCAATCTCGTGCTTCTCGAAGAGAACGACATTGCCTCCTGTGCGGGAGACATGGAAGCGGCGCGTAGGTGTCCGCGGTACAGCGGATGATGCATCGACTTGTGTCTCTACCACCGTCCGGACATGCGTGCTCGTAACAAGTCTCCAAACAACGGTTCCCTCATCGCTTTTCGAGCGCTTGCTCTCGCTTTCAGCTGTTCAACGACGCATTAGCAGCTGCGCTCTGAGAAAAATGGGCATCATTCAAAGAGTTGAACCTACGCAGATCGAGCTTGCGCTTCACACGCTTTCCTGCGGGCGAGGCGAGCAGCAATGCCTCCACAGGTTGCTCCCCTCGCTTCCGCTTCACTGATAGGGTTTGAGGGGCGTTGGCAGACATTGCGTGGAGTTGGAGAAGTGGTTGTAACACAATCAATCTATGTAAGGCGGGGATGGTGGGGAAGCCTTGTGTAACGCGCTCACGCGCCAGGACCCTTCAAATCTACTTGTATGTTCCCTTTCAGCTTGGCCAAGCCTACGTCATGTGCAAGATTGTTGTAACGCGCATGCAGCTATGTTTACAGCTTTATAATCTGGTATACACAATATACAACGCACTGTGAGCCATGTCGCGGCAGCCGCTAGAATAGATAGGCAGTAACACGTCGAAGCAAAGGATCACATAATATCTCATTTCGGTAGTACGTCCCAAACATCGATCATAGGGGTATCTAGGTAGATCCAGTAGAGCCACAAATCCATCCACTCTGTATGTCGGGGGACGCCGCCACCCAATGCAAAGCCCGAACGCCATTCCATTGACCCTCAATCCCAAGGTCAAGGACGAACGATCCTGTAGCCCAAGCTGATAGGTGATTACCTCCAACGCCGTGAAATGCCGAGAAGAGGCCCTATTCGAGTGACCACATATCATAACCATAAAACAAGATGAAAGGAGCCACGCCTAGCTGGGGCCAACGCTAGCCACGCTAGCAACACTGCTCTTGCGTGCCGCAGGCGAAGGGCCTGGAAGTTGACCGGGAAGGATATGTCGTGGACCATTGCTCGATGGACCCGCCATACTAATCGAGCTTTGTCGTTTGTTGCCCGGGTTCATGCCACTCGATCCGTCCACGCCTGCGCTTAGAGGTTGTGCAAAGCCTCCTCCTAGACCCCCTGCACTGCTAGGAAATGTTTCATTAGTGGCACTGCTGGGAGCACCCAGCATATTCAGTGCCAAGCCTCTACTTCCAACGTTTTCCGTACTGGGTGTCATGGTCCCAAAGATGGAACCACCATGTGGGCCGCCAAGCGCAGATCGAAGCATGTCTTTCATACGGATGTATTGGTATTTGTGTTTCTGGAGCACCGGATGGCTCGTTGCTAAAGGTCGAGGTCGGTGCCGTATAAGGGCCGCCATGATGGACTCTTTCTCCTCCTCTGAATCTACAGCACCAGAGGGCTCAAGGTCCTCAGGCAATGGAGCGTTGGCATCAATTGCAGCACCTGCAGCACTCTGTTAGCGATGGACGGCTTGGAGGTCTTCGTGGACACTCACGTTGTTGCTTGGCCTGGTTCTTCTTCTGATACTGTGCCAAAAGCATATCATAAGGCAGGCTCCTTCCCGGAACAGCCCGCTTCAAACCCATACTGTGACTTTTGCAGGTAAGGCTTCTGGCACAAAAACCTCCGTTTGGAAGAGCCACACCACACTGCTTCTCCACATCCACAGGTCCCTTAGGCTTCGCCGCTTTAGACTTCGGCTCGTCCTTCTTCTTCTTCTTCGCATTTGGCGCCTTTTCCGCATCAGCATCTATCTTCCTTTTCTTGCCTTTCTTCGCTCCTTCGCCCACGATAGCACCCTTACCAGCAGACTTTCGGGGAGCGCAATCGTCATCTTCTCCTTTCTCCTTGCGAAGCGCGGCATCTTTGGCCTCCTTGGCCTCCTTCTTCTTCTTGAGTTTCTCCTGCTTCTTATTCAGGCACTCGCGGATATGCTGGGCTGAAGCAGATCGGAGTATAGGGCGGCGACAGTACTTGCACTGCAGAGTATCGGGTTTGTCCTCGAGGGGGCGGCCAGTAGGGAGACCTGCGAGCATTGTCTCGTCGGCTGGGTTGACAGACTCAGTTGCGGCCTTCGGAGTTGCAGAAGAGACTTTATCCTCATCTAGAGTCGTGGTCAGGCAGGGTCCATCAAAAGGTAGGTTTATCAAAGTAGTATGGGGATTGTCCTGTGGGGACAAATGGGGGTGGTGACGTACTGAGAAGCTCACTCTCCTTCCAGTTGCCTGGAATCGAGGACTTGGGTGCGGGCTTCTTGACCTTGAGGATTATTTTCTTTCCGCCGTCCGCGACGTCGAGGGCTTTCTTCACGAGGTTGACATCGACCAGCTTCGAGCTGGGAGCCGGTGGGGGCGCTGGACGTCGTGAGCTGGTAAAGCCCGAGGGGGGAACCTGCTCTGCACTTACCTTTGCGAGCCGCGTTGCCCGCCATGATCGACGTTGTATAGGGCTGTCTCTGGTTGTCTGAGCAGCCGGAGCAAAGGAAATATTGTTCGACCGGGTCGTAGGCAATGCACTACCGCGAAGATGCGGAAGTGGTGATGGAAGGTCGTGCGACGACCGGCAGCCTGGTCGCAGACGCGGGAGCGCCAAGTGCTTGCACGTGCACCAATCAGGCGTCCTCTGATTCCCCTTAGTCATCACTACAAGCAAGAAGCTTTACAATGAAGCCAGTGGATTGCAACTCTTCTCATGGTCTTCCTTAAAGAGGCAAGTGAGCTGAGTACAGAGAGCACAGGCAGAACAGTATCGACGTCACGAACGAGACGATGTGCCACAAGCACGTTGTTCGCTATAGAACGGGAGAATGGCTCATACAATGCAAATGCCGCCGTAACACACCTTGATATCCATTCATGCAACCAACGCCAGTCCTTATACACGCCTACCCAAATCACGCTCATGTGCGTGACATGACAACCACTCGACTGCAGGCCTCGAGCATACCAACCCGCCGAATACCCGATATGCCCCTGCGAAAACCCGGCTGAGAGAAACACGCTTGAGACTCCAGAGATATGCTTAGTGGTATATGTGCCAGTAGGTCTAATGCTGGATCGAGCACAGTGTATAATCCATCGTAAACGCCCGGCCCGTGCAACGGAATCATGAAATCATTAGTCGACCATTATAGTACAGTATTCGGCAGCTCCAGGGACAGGAGCGGATGCTGCGGAAGTTCCTTGGTCGGCGCCCTATTTGCGTCCCTTAGCTTTAGTCGCTTTGGTGGCCGTGCCCCGATTTGCTTTCCGTGGTGGCTTGTATTGCTCCATGTAGCTGCAGCCGTGCATCTTCCGTCGGATAGAGTTGGTCCACCGGAGGCAGCGGTCCTTGTAGGAATCCTTGTCCACATATGTCTTATTGCGGGTAGAGACGCGTGTGGCATGTTCGTCGTCTTCGTTCTTAGCCTTCTGCTCATTGGAAAGGTGCTCCTTCATCCTGACCATATATTCAGCAATTCGATCGCGGAAAAGGGTCAGTTCCTTGCGAAGCGCCTTCTCTCGTATTCCCTTCTCGTCGAGCCAGCCTATAAGCTTGTCAAGGTCCTCCGGATCATCGTAATAGCCCCATTCCGTCGAAGAATTCAAGTGAGTCTCGCCTTCTTCCTTCTCTTTGCGCTGCGGGATTGTGAAGCCAAATTCCTGTTGGTCCTCCGTCAAGGCCGGCTCCTCCATGTTGGGTCCCAACTCGTACTGGTCGGGTCCTTGTACCCATAGACGACCATTCGCATATCCGTAGTCAGCAGTTGAGCTGCCTGGAACGCCCCCGAAAGGCATTCCATTGTGCTCGAACCAGTAGTATTTATTCAAGAAACGGTCCTTGCCCATCCATTTGCTACGTTGGACCAATGCCTCTCGAAGGTCGTCGTCCAGTTCATTGATGCTTGCCTCGCATTCCTTGAGCTCTTCCTTCTTTTTCTCGATCGCGTTCAGAAGTGCTTCCCATTCCTTCTGTTGCTTGGTCTTCGCCGCTTCCATCTTAGCTTTCTTGGCCTTCTCTTTCTTAGCCGCCTCTGACTCCCGCTTACGCTTGTTTACTTTTGTGTGACGTAGCTTGCGGTTTCCTGTCACAGGCTCCTCCCCAGATTGGGCGGCCACCTCTTCATCTTCTTTGCCGTCATCGGTGGCGGTCATGGAGACATCAGCGGCGGCCTTCACGTCAGTAGGAGATGGCGGCATGTTTGCAGGCAACTGGATCTTGCGTTCGTTATCCAGCTTGAACAACTCGTCGGCACTGTGAGAATCAGTAAACGGTGCTGTTAGAATGCTCGGGGGAGGGACCCACAGTTCTTTGCGCTTCCTTTGGAAATCAATCTTGTCCTTGCGCATACGGGTCATGTCTGTTGAGGCTTGAACAAGCGACTCTCGAAAGGCTTCCGTGAAAACAGTCAACTGCAATGCCATATCTAGAGCTTGGATGCGAAGGTTGACGTCCATGTGGATGTAGTTATGAGCGATGTTC
Organism: Westerdykella ornata; assembly: GCF_010094085.1. Classification (NCBI taxonomy): domain Eukaryota; kingdom Fungi; phylum Ascomycota; class Dothideomycetes; order Pleosporales; family Sporormiaceae; genus Westerdykella; species Westerdykella ornata. The sequence continues at coordinate 247,237 of NW_022986856.1, forward strand.
TCCGCAGATGGGTCCTCATCGACAGGAACCAGCACCGCGAGTACTTCGTCGCATGCCGCCTTCTTGACGGGGCTGAAGGAGAGCTGGTGAAGAAGTCCAACGAGGATTGACTGCCAGCCACCGTCTCTAAAGTTCCGTGTTTTACATGCTTCGATCCAGTTAAACTCCGCGAGGAATTCCGCAGCTTTATGAACCTGCTTTGGAGGTTCAGGAGTAGGAGTCCGTTGTTTGGAGAGAGCATTTGCCTCCGATTTCCTTAAACTACTCCGCGTCGTTCGCACCGGTGGCTCTGGTTCGGGCTCCGGGCTCGCCGACTCACTTGAAGCCTCTTCCGAATCATCAGACTCATCTATCCGAGGGAGGGATACCTGTAGATTTCCTGATTTGTTAACAATCTGTGAAAGAACCGCGCAGTGGACCTCATTAAGGAGTTCACAGTCCACCTCCTCGGATGAAAAGCGTATTGCATCCACAAAGTCATCGAAGGTGAAGGAGTCAAGATAGTAGATGGAGTCATGCACGTTGAGTGTCTCCCAAATGCAGAGAAGGGAACCCATGCTCTTCATCAAGATTCCTGTTTTCTTCACAGGCGGTTCAGCACCCTTAGGGACATCGTCGGAGAAGAATTTCAACCGCGGCCGCTGGACGTCTACACGCGGTTGTTTAATTCTCAAATCCTCGATCGGGTATTTGATCGGCTCGAATGGTTTGGCCAAAGTCGGCGGCGGCCGTTGCGGTAGTGGTGCGCTAGGGGGTAGGGTCTGATATTGCATAAAATTATGCTGAAAAGGCAAGCTGATTGGCAATCCTGAGCCAGCTGGTGGCAAATGCTGGGCTATATGAGCTAGATGTGGCGGAAGTTGCTGGTGTTGCGGGAACGGATGTGGGAGATATGACATTGCTGCGGGACCGGCGCTGAAGAAAGGATGGGCCAGGTGCTGCGGTCTGGAAGGATCCGGAAAAGCGTGTACGGGTCCTCTTGCTTGGTCAGGACGGGGGGGAGGTTGGGCATTCGCCGAGTAGTTGACAAAAGCGGTATGCCGCAACGGTGCTTGGGGTCCTTGGCCATTGACCATAGTTGTGGGGCCATTAATAGGGCCCATCGGCGAGTTGTTTGAATGTCCATTGAGCGCGCTGCTGGTTGAATTTGACGCATTCACTGCCTTCTTTGCGGCGATGACAGCATCTCGGGTCTTAGCTTCCGGGACCGTAGTGGTGATATTGTATCGCTTCGCCAAATGCTCTTTGACAATCCACGGAGCTCCGTACCAAGGTTCCCGAGACACGGCACATCGCAGAAACTGTTTCAAGACGAGTTTAGAGTAGGACCTCCGATCGCGCTGCAGTTCTACCGCTTTATACCTTGTGACTTTCTCATCAGAGCCATCCAACTTCACTGAGTACGTCAAGGATCGAAACTGCTCCTCGGTGGAGGTGCCCGGAAAGACGCTTTGGAGGGTGGCACTGTCGGCAATCTGGTCAATGACCCCAGAGCGACGGCCTCCATCATGTTCGACAATGACGTGGTCCCCGATTATAAAATGTTCTCGAAAGTGCTGCGAAGAGTCAGTTCTCCTCTGATTATGATACGCTGAGATACCGCATACATCAAAAACAAGATTGACTAGAAGCGTGGTAAGCATGGGAGATCATGGACGCAAGATGATACTTCACATACCCAAATCATCCATCCGGGGAGTGTTTCTGAACTGAACGAATTGCAGTACGCGAGCGCGGAGTGCTTCTGGGAATATGCTGTCTATCTCTTTCGAAGTTTCCCTCTGCGGAGAGGTTAGGCTCAGAGTACGGTATGTTCTTAACGCGAATGATACCTCGCTCTCCACCGCCTCGAAAAATGTGTACCCTTGATGCCCAGTCGATTCGCATGTGAAGTTCTTCTATATCCGTGTCAGGACGGCGCAAAACGTGCGGTATGCTCGTGGACTTGCCTGCATATAAAAATCACGCCTAATATCAGGTCAGTGAGCCAATTCGTCTTCCAAACCGTAAAGGACATTGATATTGCCATACCTTGAGAGATATTTCTCATAATCGGTGAAGACCTCTCCTGATTCCTTTATGACATAAACCTGTTCGATGTACTCAGCCCTGGTTCCTCCGGATATCAATATGGTAACGGCTTACTTCGGTGTTGTCATCGAGGAACGGGGGGAGCGGCTCGAATTTGACTGGTTTCCTTTTGTACAAGACCTATTCTGATTAGTAGCGCTTCCATGGAGGTTTTGGACGCGTCTCCCACCATGTTGGCCGATTCCCGCTCATATGGAGAGCTATGATTCTCAGGAGTTCGGTTTCGCGTACAGTTTGCGGAGGTCTTGCGGAGGTGATGCGGAGGTGTCGCAAAGCGTGAATTGAGGAGGGCAGCAGTGGTGAGGGCCCCTTCGTGCGGCAAGGAAGCCCTTATGGCTCGCGGAGGGTCCAATCAACCCAGATAGAGGCTGTTCCCGCACCAAAGATAGCTCTCAGAAAAGTCGTCGCACACGGTGTTGGTTCCAGAGAAGCTTTCCCGACGCGTCGTCGTGCACCTGTGCGCGTGTATAGAGCAAACTCGATGAAACTGATGGTTTGTGGCGGGGCCAGGTGGAGGCGGTGTAAAAGTAAGGTCCTCGTCAAGGTAGGAGAGGAGGAAGAAGGGTCGTCAAAGAGGGTAGTGGTGGAGTGGAAGCTAGTCCTCCTTAGTCAGGCTTCCCGCGGCCTGGGCGATCCACCCCCGTCAAACAGGCAATACCTCTCCCCCTTCACAGCAATCAACGTGCACGGGATACCCCCCGTATTTGTACTCAATCTGATCGTTGGGCTCGGCAGTATTAAGGTCAACTGTCTTATTTCCGTTTTTGAATGAAGAGCTTAGTTTTGGAGGCTATATCAGAGTGGACTCTTGATGGCCCATGTCTCTGCTCCTGGGAACCCTCCCTACCAGCACTGGCCCGCTTGCATTTGGGAACTAACACGCAAGGCAAATCAGCTTCACAAGCCGCATCCAGCAACGGCGAGCAGAAATAACATTTTCAGGAATATGGCCATGTAGCAATACTGATAATACACCTCTAGGTTCGAATATAAAGTTCCACCAAGGTTGCACGCCTGCATCAACAGCTAGGGGGAACTTGCTCCTATATCCGCAGCTTGAGCGCGAGCTCTGGTATATACAAGCAGTAATTGTGAGTGTACGTCTTTGGAAAGAGAAATGAACCGAAGATTACTGTAGGAAGCCGTCCTGAAGCGTGACTTTCCCATAATTCACTGTCAAACCTGACGCCTACGACACCGCACGGATGGTTACATCCACGCCATTTCCGCAGTAGTGAAAAACAGGTAGAACGCCATGGATGTATTTTGTCTTCACGACAACTGTCAAGAATCGAAATATACTACAGAGAAACCCAACCAGCTCGCTACCACCCCAATGGCTGAATAGGAGCTGATGAACATCAGGGGTAGGAATTCCAGCCTGGACCCAAAGATCAGGCGGTGGATCAGCGAGCAGTATGCGATCAAAGGGATCGAAAGAGTAATGTAAATCAGCGAGAAACGATCGAGAAGCCATACCCTGGGATGCGGTGACCTGTAACGTAAGTTAAACAAAGGTCCGGTTGAGTGTGAGCGTGAGTACGTACGCTGGAGCTAGTCGATCAAAGACCATGAGAAATAGCACAAGCCAGAAGATGGTGTAGACTGTCTTCACAGGAAATTCCGCAGCCGTGAATAGAAGAGGAAAAAGCGACACATGGCCGGCCACTGCCAAGGGTCTGAAAGCACCCAGATACCGGCGATCTCTCAGGGCAATAAGGCTGAAGGGTATGATGACAATCAAGATCGCCTTCTCATGCACATGCCAGCCGAAGAGAAACGAGGCATAACCACAGAGGGTTACGGCGCCTACGAAACTCTCCCAGGTCGGCCTGATAAATAGGCGCAACAGAAAGGGCTAGACACGGTCAACATTGACCGATGTTAAAGATCGAGGGGAACCTACTATTTGCGCTACAAGTGTCAAGACGAAGCAAGCCAGCGGAGGCACATCAGGAAGCACGGCAAAGGACGTGTCACCCACAAGGCCTCGGGTGACGCTATTGATCGCCTCACTGTCGACCGTTAGACCGAGGTGTGGCGCCACTGTGTTATGTCAGTGACATTCAGCAACCATGGTTTAGAGCAGCGCACAGTAGATCAAGACTCGGTCCGCGAAAGAATATAACGCCCAGACATTTGGTGCCCAGTAAGCATGGCAGAGGCCCCTGGAGAATGGAAACAGGCGACGAAGAACCTGTTCTAGCTGACCCCAGAGCACGAAGGGTCCGAAAGCAACTGTAAAGACCGATGCTACGCCTAGGCCCAGTTTGATGCAGTTAAGAAGCTTGATGCTAAGGTATGGGAACGCCGAACGAGAGCTCAAGCAGTACTCCCGTAACAGGTACACGAAATAAGCCGGTGCCAGATAGAGGTAAATGTGCTTGAAGCAGAGCAGGACCGCAAAAAGAAGGCCACTTAGGAGCACAGTGGAGTTGCTACGGGCAAGCACCAAGGAGAGAACGAGGAATCCGAACAGGAATCCATTGTACTGGAAATGGATATGATCGATCAACAGCAGGCCCGGAGAAAGGAGAACCGATAGAGCGACAGCATGTGCTGTCGTCTTGGACTTGGATGTTTTCACATAACTGGTAAGTCTCAGTGGTTGTCAGATGAGGGGGAGACGGGGCTGGGTACAGATGCAAGGCGTATACCAGAACCAGCTCACTTAGGATGACAGTAGAGCGCTGGAAATACACTGTCTGCCAACTGGCATAGTTCAGAGACTTGACATTGAGAAGACGCGAGTCAACCAAAGCTGCGGCGTGAGAGAGAAGCCACTCAAAATAGGCAAAGAAAGGCGGATAGTCTAGAGTCCATTCCGAAGTTTTCTAAGGCGTGCATTAGCGCTGCTCTATAGGTTCCCTGATAGATAATCGCCCTCCTTACTTCATAGTACCATTCTTTGACAGGCAGAGAATGGGTTAGTGCCAGCCAATTCCGATGAACCTCAAAGTCTGTGGATTTGCTGCGCGGTCAAGTCAGTTGGGAGGCATGGAGGGAAACACGAAGAGGCACGGTTGACGCACTATGCAGGAAATAAAAGAACTTTCAAGGCTGTGGCCACGACGGCGCACTGCGCGATGGTCGGATACAATTCTGACATGAGAACATGGAGCGTGCGTGCGATGAAGGGGACGCGAAACAAGCAGGTGAGGGTTGAAGGTTGAGGTTCAATGCCAAGGCGTGGCTAGTAACTGGATATGTGGCGGTGCGGGACCCTCGCAAAGGCTGAGACTCGGTGCGCACAATTGATCTCCTCACAGGTCCTATTTGGTAGTTGCAGTCGTTTCCTCTCCAGCCTATGGTTGATTTGATTTTCACCAGTCGCACTGTACTGCGGTATATCATATCAGGTACGGGATACTAGAACTGGGCGCGTGCGGCACTGTTTCCCCTGGTGTAACCGCGCTCGTGTTTCTGCGAATGAGCAACGGTCACTAGCCCAGGACCAATCTGTCAAGTCCTCTTACTATATAAATCATATTCACTATATGTCCCGGCTCTCGCACAGTCTGCACTTAACCGGCGCACGTTCTGCGAGGTATGAACGGGCTACTTGTTGGGGGAGCTCAAAGAGAATCAAATGCAATAACTCTACACTACACACTACTTGGAGATGGCATTTTTACTATCAGTATGTACGGAGTACTGCATCGCGTCTCGGTCGCACGTCTTAACTGCACCCCTTTGTGCGGCGGCAACCGCTGTGCATACACACGTGTACGCATGTAGATCCGGCATCCTCACGGCTTCTGGAACAAGCGTAGGTAAGAAAGGGCTGCAGCAACCCCCTTCCTCTGCCCCTCCCCTAGATCCAGGGTCTGGTGCTGGTGGTGGTGGTTCGCTGGCCGATTCGGGACTGCCCAGGTGCAGGTGGAGGGTCGAGGTCAAAAGCGTCAACGGCGCTAGTCCCATTCGGGCACCGTCATTTGCGACTGCCTCCTGTCCTGCTCCTGGGCATCTGGGCCCTCACCCGTTCATGTTCCTCCTACGAGCCCTCCAGTTTTTCCCTCCATCCTCCATCCTCCGATCCTCATCTCCCTTCTGTGACGCCCCCTCCCCCGTCCCTCGTTATCTGCTCTATCTTTCATTAGCTTCGAGGCCCCGCTGACAAAGAACGCCTCGTCGCTCCATTCATTATTATTGTTCACTCTTTCAACCCTTTCCAACTCTCAACGCGAGGGCCCTCCAAAAACCACTCCCGCCGTCTCCGTCGACGGGTCCTACTTGATCGTTACCGTCGCTGCTGCTGCCTTCGCTCAGCTCCAAGATCATCACCGCGTCCCTGCTGAGAGAGGTCGACACGCGCTCGGATCGGCGTGGATTCGCTTTTGAGCAATTGGGCTCGAGGGTCTATTCGAGCATTCCGCACCTTGTTTGGTTACCTCTGAGCCTTCAATTCAGAATTTCCGTCTTGTGATACCCCTTGTTGTACGGCCATTGTGTTGTCCAAGTATGCCCCCTTCCCCTGACCTATCTTGCTTTCGCGCCTAACTGACCTGGAATCCTGCAGGTTATCGCACTCCGTGTTAGACGCCGTCCAGTCTCCTCAATTTACATCTGTCTTGCACCCGTCTTCGGCTGCACCGAGTACCATAATACTTCACGTCTGGGCTTAGGTGTACCGGACGTCCAACTACGTCTTCGCCACGGCTGTACTATCCCAGAACCCGCGGGACAGCTTTGTTCTGCCTCCGCATCTCCTCGCTATGCAGCAACACGATCCTGCCTCGACGGCCCCGAACGGGCCTCGCCTCCAAACCAGTTTCCAGAGGCAGATGAATGGCCATACTGGCTTCTCCCATGGGGCCTTTAACACCAACCAACCTGGTTATGCGGATAGACACCCGGAGAGATCCAATATTCCCAACATCAATACCAACAGGCTGGTGCAGAATGGCCAGAATGGCGCTGACTTGCAAACCCCTGGGACGGGATTTGACATGAATTTCACTCCGTTACTTCCATCTCAGTTGCTTCTGGGCAGTCCCTTCCAGCCGGGATCACCTTCGGCATTTGCTTCGCCGCAGTTCCAAAACTTCGCTTCGTTCACTGGCCAAAACCAGTCGCAGCCCCAGCACAACCAGCAGAATATTGGAAGCCCTGTCCAGATGCAGCAACCGCTTTCCCCCGGGCTGTACCCGAACTTGGTCTCTCCCACGGCCCTGAACGGTGGCTTCTTCGCAGGACCCCAGTCTCCTACCGGCGCATACTCTGGCTTTGGTGCTCAGGGTCTAGGCGGTCTTGGCTCATCCCTTCCTATCGCTCCCGGTCTGATCTCAGGAACGAGCCGGACCGTGTATCTGGGTAATATTCCGCCTGAGACTTCAGCCGAGGAGATTTTGGGTCATGTGCGAAGCGGTCAGATTGAGTCCGTCAGGCTGTTGCCCGACAAGAATTGTGCTTTCATATCTTTCCTCGACAGCAGCTCGGCCACCCATTTCCATTCCGACGCCATCCTTAAGAAGCTGTCTATCCGCGGCCAAGACATCAAGATCGGATGGGGAAAGCCATCCCAGGTTCCCACATCGGTTGCTCTCGCCGTTCAGCAATCTGGTGCCTCTCGTAATGTCTATCTTGGTAACCTGCCAGAAGATGTCACTGAAGACGAGCTGCGTGAGGATCTGAGCAAGTTTGGTCCTATCGATACCATCAAGATCGTTCGCGAAAAAGCTATCGGTTTCGTTCATTTCTTGTCCATTTCTAACGCTATCAAAGCTGTCGCTCAGCTTCCTCAGGAGCCCAAGTGGCAGCCGCCGAGAAGGGTCTACTACGGGAAGGATCGGTGCGCGTATGTTTCGAAGACGCAGCAGCAGAATGCTGCTCAATACTTGGGAATTGCGCCTGGTTACTCTCACATATTGAGCGGGGCTGATCGAGACTTGATCTCCAATGCACTTGCACAGCAGTCGGTTGCTGCTGCAGCAGTTGCTACGTCAGCCGGCGGCGTCAACAATCTGGGGAACAGAACCGTCTACTTGGGTAATATCCACCCCGAGACGACTATCGAGGAGATCTGCAATGTTGTACGAGGCGGTCTGTTGCACCATATCCGATATATTCCCGACAAGCATATTTGCTTCGTCACCTTCATTGACCCAACCTCGGCCGCCTCATTCTATGCTTTGAGCAACCTGCAAGGCCTGATGATTCACAACCGACGGCTTAAGATTGGCTGGGGAAAGCATTCGGGGGCCCTACCTCCTGCCATTGCCCTGGCCGTCAGCGGTGGCGCTTCCCGCAACGTTTATATCGGAAATCTTGACGAGTCCTGGACGGAGGACCGCTTGAGACAGGATTTCTCCGAATATGGTGAAATCGAACTTGTTAACACCCTCCGTGAGAAGAGCTGCGCGTTCGTCAACTTCACGAACATTGCCAATGCAATCAAGGCCATTGAGGCTGTCCGGGGTCGTGAAGAGTACAAACGGTTCAAGGTCAACTTTGGAAAAGACCGTTGCGGGAACCCTCCTCGACAGCTCAATTCCAACCAAAATCAACAGCCGCGCGCCGGTAGCGATGGCGTACAGTCACCGTCCCCTATCAACGGCCTGCAGCCTAATCGTGGCCAACCAGGACCCTCTGTTTCTCCCACCGGCTCAGGCGCCCCTGGATCTGGAGGAAGTACGAATGGCCAGTTCCCAGCCATCCAGGCACCAGCAAGCATCCTGAACACAGGCGCTAATAACCCTCTGATGATGTATCTCCAGGCGCAGCAGAACCAGCAACAACAGCAACAAGTCGAAGCGGTCATGCAGCAACAGCAACAGCAACAGCAGGCAGCACAACAGCAGGCAGCGCAACAGCAGCAGCAACAACAACAGCAGCAGCAGCAGCAGCAGCAGCAACAGTCTTTTGCGTCTCAACAAGCGGCGTTCTATGGTGCCGATATGAACTCGAACTCAAATCCCCAGCCTCACCAATCCCACACCGCACACAATAGCACCTCTAGTTTCAGCTTGATCAACGGTACCTCGAATGGCTCGGGCCCAACTACTGTCGGCGGGCTATTGGCGCCCTCCAACCTGAATGCTCGCGCCCAACACGCCCGCGCTGTGAGCCTTCCTGTGTTCACGCAAGGACCCTTCACACAGCCACTGCAGCAATCTCAAGCCCCCCAGCAAAGCTCGTTTGGCAGCCTAAGCTCCGGCATCGGTGGCTTCGGTAGTGGAAATGGTGGCTATGGCCTCGCAATTCAGGGCGATGGAGGCCTTCCCGGATGGGCTGAAGAGGATGCGGACGGTCACCACTAGACAACAGAAGGATGACACAAAGGACTTCTCTTCCACTTCTCTGTGCGATACTTCTTTGATCACTCGGCTTAGCACTCCCACTCATCTCACGAGGAGTATTCGATTTCCCGCTATATCCCTGCATTTGCCTGGTTTCGGTCTCGGTTCGGGTTATGTTACTGAGATATGTTGTTGTTCCGCTCTCGGTTGGATGGTGTCCCACTTCCTTCTGGGCGTTCCTTCCCCTGTTGTATTGTGTTTAACTAAGCTCCAGTTTTCTTTATATGGTTTTTTTCGAGACTACCTTAATAGTCAGATATTCCCTTAATAATTTACCCCCTTCGCGTTCTATGCCCACATTGAACTTTGTTTTAGTAGCACTTTCGTGTTTTGTGGAACTCGGGTTGGTGTTGCTGCCACTCCGCTTCTTTCTTTTCCCTTATTCTTTGTCTTTGCGTAGGGGGATGCATCAACAGAGTCGCTGATTGGTGGGTTGGTTGGGTGAGCGGGAGGTGGAAGGACGTTTGCAATACGCGAGTAATGTGGTAGCTGTTGGTGTTGGTGGCGGACAAGTGGCAGGCCTGGATATCGGATTCTATTGAGTGTACAGGCGTGCCAATGTAGGGAACAAGGTTCAGGTTTACATATGTGAAAGTGGACATGTCCGTCGAGGCTTCTGGAGCAGTGGGAATAGAGTAGCGGGAGGGATAGGGAATGGAAGGGCGGGAGAGCAATAATATCTCGTTCATGTTACAAGTGTATGCTTGTCTTTTCGCACGTGGTTTGTTGGGTGGTGTTAGAGGTATGGCGGGATGCGAGGCGGAGCGAAGTCTCAACAGTTCAGGGTTTGTTTAAGCGTTTGGGGACCGTTGACAAGTCTGAACTCATGTAAATCCTACGCGGTGTCCGCTATCCAGTCGAGTCTACTGTTCCAAAGAGAAAGAACCGATCAATGATTCCTGCAAGATATGAATGATAGGATTCTATGCTCCGTAGTTGCTATGGTGAGGTGCACTGCATAAAGAGCGGAAGTGCATTACTGCCCTAGAGAAGCGCATAAGTTTTAAAAGGTCAGCTTTACATACTTATAATAAGCTCTACTACGTTAGAGAGATGCCACCATCGTTCTCACAAAAATGCTATCGACCTTGGTGAGTTTTTCAATCCGTTAAAGCACATATATTTCAAGCACAAGTTGATATCTTTAATACCAGGACGGAGGTACGACGCTTGAAACCGATTTCTATAGTAGATCTATGAACATTACACCAGCGGCTGCAGATACACTTATGAATTCCTCGAGTATCAGCAACGGATGAAATTTTGCGTTCGCAGCGACATGTTGTTCACCGGGTGCATACTATACTACTCAAAGCTAATGCGCCGGTCACCTCCCTCAGACCTAAGTGCCCATGCACATAAGAGCACGAGCTAATACGGTAGGCAGGGAATTCTCAATTTGCGGTACTCAGACTCCCCTTCTCCATACTACAGTCGGCGGAGCAATTCGCACCACATGCGCACAATCGCGGCCGGACTTTGCGCTTCTCCGCCTCCCACGGACGAATGCCTGAGCGGCTCTGGCCCCATCATGACTTCCTTGATATCGAGATTCGACGACTGAGGCAGATCCAAACCTGATTGCAGCCTTTGCCATAATCCGCGAATATGTTCTTGTGCGTCTGCTACGAGCGCTTGCGTGTATTCTTCATCATCGACGACGTTGTTATGGGTTTCACTGTCGGCGTTGACGTTCTTGTATGTGATTTCCAGAATCACTCCGGGCGATCGCGTGTCCCACCTCAGTTCGCCGCCGAAGCGCCGTTCGCGCGATGCCGTGACGATGCCCACGCGCATGTGGAATGTGCCGGTATCACACCCCTTGTCCGGGTCGTACATCCGTATCAAGCTACACAGCTGTCCGTCTTGCACTTCGAATGCACGACGGAAGCTCCAGAGGCCCGTGAGCTCGAGGAAGTTGATGTGGTTCTCGGCGGAATCGGCGGGGACCTCGACGATTGCGCCTGGGGTATAAGGAGCATCGGTTCCTTGGGATACTGAAGCCTTGTGGGTGGGGTCTTTTTGCGAGGAGGGTTTCTGTATGCAACAGTACGCTCTTTCTGGGTTCACCTGATTCTCCTCAATCTCCTGGTCGTCCTGATCCGAATAACGTAGCTGAAAGATGTGCTGGTAAGAGGGCGGTTGTGCAGGTTGTCCCGGTTGTCCTTCGGACTGAGAGGGATGCAACGTGGTGGTTTGGAGGACACGGTTCCGCATAAACCAGGTTTTATAATCCACCCAATCGTAGTCCTTCCGCGTGAAAATTGTCTTGATGGAGTTGTCGATCGCCTTTGAGGTCTTGGTCGATTCCTCGAGCGTCCTGGCCGGGCTGGGAATGAAGTAGATCCTGAAACTCATGTCAGAATTGGCCTCAAATGCGTAGATGCTGTGTGGGAGTCGCGATATACTGACCCGGCATAATCCCTCCGTGGCATTGTCGAGGCTGTTGCGAAGTGTTGAGAGGGATGGGTGTCGGTCGGCCTCCGAGGGTCGCACACAGTAGCCACTTATTTGCGCGCGAATTATCTCCAAATAAAAATAATCGTAGAAATAGGGTGTTTTGAAGAAGTGAGCTGAGGGTGAGTATGAACGATTGTGGAGAAAAGAGACAATAGGAAGTGGATCTTCCCGATCGATGGGAGCGAGCCAAAGGTCGCGCGGACCCTGCTAGCTGCTGATCCAGAAAGTGCGCCTTGTATGATGTCCATGCAGCTTTTCTCGGTGCGGACTCGGTCGCATGTTCAGAATTGGGTTTCAAGGGAGGCTTTTGGTAAGTGAAGGATGGAGCTAAAATGAGGTTTGGTTGCATAACTCGGAACGCTCTCAATGAGCTCGGAACGAGTTCGCTTTGTAAGCACACCGCCCCACCAATAGTGGCGCTGCGTCGTGGCTGCACTCCTTTGCACCCGTGCATACAAGAAACATACAAAACGCACGATAACTCCGTACTATGACCCCTCAGATTTGAAAGGTTGTCCAAGGTCGCTAGGATTGTCATAGCGTAGTGCTGCTATTACGCATCAATCTGTGCCTTCAAAGTCCACCTTGAATAGCAAATGATGACAGTATGAGTACCAGGACATTGATAATCGCCCACACAAGGGGAATCCAGGTCGACATCTTGAAGTAACCGGATTGATACACGGCACCTAGTCTATGCTCATCAATCACTGTAAATGATCTCCCCGAGCAGATTTCAACTTACAGGCCTCCCACCACACTACCGGCGATAAGGCCCTCAAGCCCAGCAATGACAACATACGCGATGGGCGTTATCCATATCAGTTTCCAATTCCGCCATTGAACTACACATGCCCAGAACGCGACGACAAGATGGACGGCTCCATATAGCAGCAGAGTCCAGACGGTGGTAAAGCGCCATATGTCGGTTGGGTGGTACAAATAGTATGGTCGAACAGCTGAGACGGGGAGTGGCCAATAGAGGGATGGGAATGCTGGGGTTTCATAACCTTGGGGGGCAGCGCTCCCCACGCGCTGAATGAAACTGTAGCCATCTTTAAGCAGAACGCTTCGAAGAGTATGGTTAAGTACATACCTCATTTGACCATCTCTTCAGCTGCTTGCGGTTGGCAGACCGTTGATGGATGTTGCCTCTTTAGACTTGAATCGTGGAAGTCCCACTGTAGCTCCGCGGTCCCGGGGTTTTGCCGACAACCTCGGTTGCCAAGACGTTAGCTGAATGCTTCCCGCACTTGCTTAAGCAGACGTCAATCCAAGAGACGCGTGCTCGTTGCCGACCGTTTTGCGCATTGCAATCGCCCACAATGCCGGCGGATCGCCTACTCGCGACGCTTCTGCGATCCCTTCAGACGTATACGGATCAACAAGATACCCCTCGGTATGCTTCCCATTCTGAATCGTGTGATCCAATCTAATCCACATCAACAGCATCTTAGGAACCGCTTCCTCGCTCCTTACGACCCTCGGCAATCCTCATAACCTCAGCTTACTTACGTCACATCTTCTCACTGCGCCCGCGCTCTGGGATACCCATGATGGAGTCCAGACCCCTTTCCGAATCTTGTCCGTGTTCCATTCCGCAATAACTACGGTCATAAACTACCATAACGATGTACGGCACCATAAGGCACCAGAACTACTTCCCGGTCAAATACCCACAGGAGGAGGTCTGTCCCTGGACGACTGGGTCCGCGCGGTTGTATCAGGGGCGGACGAGCGCAGCCAACGATGGAAGCATTTGATTGTCATAGGAGGTTTGTTGATTGGGATAGGGAATTTGGAACAACAGGGCTTGGATTTATACTGGGCTTCCGGCATGAGGAGAAGAGTTGAAGGTGCTTTCGTTAAAGCCACCAATATGGCGCTTGTCGAAGTGCGAGAGCGCGCTGAAGCTGAAGGGTTAGGGGGCCACACTATCGCCCTAACCCTGAATCATGCCTTTAGCTGCCTTTCCAATGCGGAGCGCTCCCTAATTGACTACGATCGACTTCTCCCGGTTCTCATCGGCACAGCTTATTTCTCGAATGAGGGGTTTCAGTCGGCCTACTTCCTAGGTGGGCTGGATCTGGACGTTCAGACCAAGGGCGAGAGGTTGGACTGGCCTGTAAGAATGCAGTATATCTGTAATGGTTGGACGCCATGCTGACATATTAGGCACATTCTACATCTTTCCGACAGGTTCAGGGGATCATGTCACGGCCTATGGTGTCCTCTATGGGTCCATTGTCTCGACTGATCGCACATTCGGTTGAGAACGTCAGAGATCCTTTACTTGTACAGACCATGATGGACGACCTAGCCAGCTTCGCAAGGGCTTTGACAACACAATGGCGCCAGATCAAGCTTTCTCAGATTGACCCTGCCGACGAGCCGGCGTGCCTTACAGAGGAAGCACTGAATAAGACGCTTCCATTGCTGTGGAAGCTTTTGAAGGCAGCTCTATTCGCCACTACCATCATCCTGCGAGGAGTTTTCACCCGCACCATCGGTGACGGCGCACTTGCTGCGGACGCTGTCGCACCTATCCTCGCATCACAGGCCCTTCACACGCTTCGTCACCTCTACTTCATCACCTCTAGACTTGGGCCGGCCTCCTTCTCACAACATACCTTTGTCTATCTGACGGCCATTGATATACTCTCGGCCTACCCGAGGCATGCTGATAGGTTCCTCAAAGCGATAGCTCCTCAACAACTTGGTCAAATACCGCGTCACCCCCTCGACAGGATATTGGACTTGTACTTCCTCAACACGGCTGAGCACTTCTCCCTCGTCTTGTCCCCTACCACGAACGAGGAACTGCTGGTTGCTTCGGCCGTTCCCTATCTAGCATCGGGGGGGAACAACAACATGCTCCCCATATTTGAGGCTGCACATAGTGTCATGCTCTCTGTTCTTTCTGCTCCTCAATCGGCTGACATCACTGCAAAGCACCTCCCATTCTACATCGACGCACTCTTCAGCGTCTTCCCTCAAAATCTCTCCCCTCGTCAGTTCAGACTAGCTTTTAGGACCCTCATGCGAGTGACCGCCCCTCCGTCCGCCCTCTCAGCCTCTCACCCCGACTTACCGGCCACATTACTGGAACTGGTATTCCACCGCGCTCTCCACGCGCCAACAGTAGCATTACCGCCTGACGAAACCACGTTGGCGCTCCAAGGTTCCGATGCGCCTCCTCCGCCTCTGTCGGAACAAGCTGTCTTAGCGCTTACCCTTCTTGATGCCTTGCCTTACCTTTCGATACCCCTTCTCGAGGAGTGGATGCCTCTCTGCGCCCAGTTGCTCAATAGGATCGACGATGGCATGATGCGGGAAGCAGTGAGAGCGAGATTCTGGGAGGTGCTGGTTAGTGGGGAAATGGACCCGGAGAGGAGCGGAGTCGCAGTAGCTTGGTGGACGACTAGGGGCGGGAGGGAGATGGTTTTATTTGGGAGAGAAGGTGGAGAAAATGAGTCCATGATGATGAGCGGCGCATTGCCGGCGGTGGGCACGCCGCGTGAAAGTAAGCTGTGAAGACACGTCAGAAACATTTGTTCTACGAAGACATAATTCTGGGGCCGAGCATGGGTGCATTATGACCTCTGGTCTTTCCCATCTCCACAAAGCTTGGTCGGCTCTCTGCCACAGCGAGCTATGGGCTGATGATGAGGAGCAGCATGCCAGGACCCGCGGAACAGGTGGTTGCTTGCCAATTTCCTGTCTCATTCACATGGAGAAAGAGGATGATTCCCGAGGACTGGACGCAAGCGTAGTATGAAGAGAGAGGTGTTGAGGTTGGATAATGACTGTGATACCCAATGGAAGTAGAGGAGTATACGAATCAACAAAAAGAGATATACACATACTGTCTTAAGGCGGATTGCTCATATTCTCGGTGCCGTCACGAAGAGTCGCAGCTATGAGGTCGTCAAAAGAGCTATCGGAGGCCAACATCTGTTACACTAACGCCACACCACCACATCCCGTCTTGACGACGCTGCATCACCGCACCACACAACGCCGCCTTCTTAAAAGAAGAAAAAGTGCTAGTGGTGTACATCTAAGGCGGAGCCGTGCCCTGGTCTAAGGAGAAAGATTTGTGGAATCTATAAGCACCCAATATCGGGTGAGGGTCTCCATGGCCTTCTTCGCCCAACACCCAACGCCCGCTTCGCCACTACCACCACCACACTACCCCCGCCACCGCAGCCCACAACACACAGTGCCACCTTCCCCTAGCGTACAAAAATATATACACCCAGGCGGCGGCGCAGGCATACGCCTAGGGCATAAAAAATTGGCAAAAACTACAGGCACCCCGACTTTTTTTGCGGGGTCATCTGTAGAAAAGCCTCCATTCGACGTTTTTTACCCTGATATTAAGGCAGACACGCTCTCGCCACAGGAATCGAACCCGGCGTCCTCGCTTCGGGGAGATCTCTAATGCGTGAATCTTAATAGGCATTCTCCCACTCCGCTAACACGGGTTGATTTGGTGATAGGAAGGGAAAAGATTGTGGTTTATATAGGGCTCGAGGGGGATTATTGCTGTAGGAGAGTGCGGGTGCGGTGGATGATGGTGTATGGTGAGAGTGAAGGTGCGCTCTTGCCGCTGTTGTTGTTGTTGTTGCTGCTGGTACTGGTGTTTGCGTTGCTGGCTTTCACCGACTGCGAGCTTCAGTGGCAACCCACTACACGGAGATATCCGATCAGTGGGCCGATACCTCTTGTACAGATTGCCCGTTAAGTCAGAAGGGTCATGGCAAAGCATTTATCGTACAAATGGTGCGTGCTCTGCGCGTCTGGAGTTACATCTGTTGTCCACAAGGGCAACGCGACACTGACTACGTATCCTCTGTTTACCCACTAGCTTATGGCATCCGAGATAACAAGTATCCGCATAAACCTGGCTCATGATATCTCGATGCAGCCTCACCTTACCTCGACCTTCATTCGCACGATAGCCGCGCTTCTTTCAACCTCACCACCCGATAGCACTCCGGCTCCCCACCGAGGGGTAGGATGTATCCCTTCAGCAAACCGGCCTCACTGTCCGCAACAACAAGGCCGTAGCTCACACGCCGTTCCCAAACTCGCCGAGCCAGCCTTCGCCTCACTTCTGCGGTCGCCTCAGCCCGTCCCTCCTCATCTGACCACCACCTCCTCCCCGACCTCACCTCGACCTTCATTGCGTAGTACTTCAGGCCACACAAGCGTCGGTCCGTTGAAATCCAGGGAAGCATCGCAGCTCCAGTGTACACTCCTAAACAGAATGCTGCATTGTACGCAGTTATAGCTCATAACACTATCAGATCTTCTTGGATATACGTTGCGATCTAGAATAGCGAGGAAGCACAAGGTCTCTGCTCGCATGACGCGCCATGTCTTGTGTTCATGGGGTAACTGAACAGATTTGAGACTTATGAATCTCCATTGGCCACATCAAGAAGAGACTCTTTGAGTAAGCCCCGCCCATGCCCCATAACCACGCAATATCGCAAGTGCAGAAGGTACGAAATGACTCTCTCCGCAAGCGAAGAACTCTACCGAAGAGCTAAACTCTCTTTACAAATATGAATCTTCCAATTTGCATCCACCAGGACTAGGACCCCACGTGACCAACCTCAACCTGTGGAAACCATACCTTGCTTCCAGCTTCACGCTGCACTTTGGACATCTTGCATCTGCAGGGGTGGCAGGGAGGTCTGGCGACACTTTCGGGGCCACGCATCAGGTCGGCTGCCTTGGTTTCTTCATAGGTGAGGTTGGCGACAGAGGCCCTGATAAAGCCAATCTCGCAACTGATTGCATGTATAAATGAAGACCATGTAGACGGTGTACATTGAAGTCTATACATTGATCAAGTGAATATGGTACATTACCGAAACCTTTCAAACTTCTCCTCTTCCTTCATCTTCAGCTTGACCAAGTCCACGATCTTAGCGTCATATAACGCCTCCGGCGACTTGTCCCCCTTAAGTACCTCCTTCTCATGCTTAGCGGCCTCCTCCTTCGTCATGCACACCAAGTCCTTCATCTGAAGCAGCGTATTTTTCTGTCCCGGTGTGCGGTTGTCGATAAAGTCTTCACCCGGTCTCTCCCACCTAACCAGGCAAAGTCGGGTGAATAATCCGCTAATGACGCTTCGTCCATTATACACCTCTTCAATCAGATACCCGACATCGTCTTGCGTGATAGGGATCTTGAGACCCTGTGAGTCGAACCCTCTGGTCCTTGCAATCCTCTCTTCCGAGCCTTGGAGTGCGCCCAGAATGCCGTTGTACATGGCATCTCGTGACTTCGATGGCAGGTACTGATGCGGATACCCGGTTATCTCCAGAATGACGTGGTTCGCCACACAGAGCCCGAAGATAGCTGGCATAGTGCCCAAAACAGGTAAAATTCGGACTCTGAAATCTGGCAGCACACCGAGCTCTCCAACGCTTCCTTTGGCAAACTCTTCTTCGGGTAGAGGAAGAAGCTCGGCCTTTCCTGGTCCTGGTTTCTCCGTAGAATATACGACGGGAATGCCATCCTTGACTCCAAGAAGACGGAGTCGTCTCCTTGTGGACTTGGATAGCGGATCATCGGTACTGTTGGAGATGTCGCCAATGAATATCTTGGTAGGATCGGACTTGCAACCAGCGCCCATGGAAGATATTACAGGGATTTTGTTCTTGTGGCAGTAGTGCAGTAGTGCAACTTTACTGTCAATGTTATCTATGGCATCGATGACAAAATCCGGAGCCTGGCCGTTCATGGGTGCTAGCTGTAGGTCTGCTGTGGATTCGCTGAAAAGCTCGTTTCTGCAGTCGAAGTGCGTCCAAGGAGTGATTTGCTCGAGACGGCGTCTGATGCAATGGACTTTTGGAGTCCCTACATCTGCCAACGTAGCCACTGCGTGACGGTTGAGGGAAGAAAGGGTTACTTGGTCGAAGTCGATGAGCCGAAGTTTGGATACTCCGGACCGAGCCAGTGCTGCTGTGGCATGGGAACCCACTCCGCCGCAGCCGACGACAATTACGAATGCAGAACGGAGTTTCTCTAGTCCATCATCCTTCAGAAAAACTCTGTTTCTGGCTAGTTGTTCGAGAATAAGGTCTGGAGAGAGTCAGTTCCATGTTGCAGTTATATAGGGGATGAAGACACCGAACCATCATCATAGTCTCCTCGCCGAGCTCGAGCAGCGAGCTCCATACTCCGCTCATCTTCCTTGCTAGGAGCAAAAACTTGGGAGGCTGCTCCGAATTCAGTGAGCTATAAATGTCTTAGTTCGTCCCCAGGATGTATTGAGGAGTCAGGCAGAGTATACTATACCCTTAAAGGGTCATGTCATGTATCACTTACTCTTGTTGGAGTTTGGTCCTCTTCGCCTGGCTCAGGTATTGAGTCCTTCAGCTTGGCTACCCTATACTGTCGCCGCACCTCTTGAGCTCCAAGAATTGCACCTCCAACCACCACACCGGATACAATGGCTGTTGTGATCAATTGAGCACGATGAGACGACGTCGCTCGGGATATCCACGACGACATCGTGCTGATCATGCCGTATCACACGTTTTGTTATTATAGAGGGCGAAATCCCATCCTTGAGACCAATCTATATATTTCGAGAAAAACAAGAAGGTTATGTTTGAACATTAATGGCCACTCCGCGTTAGAACGGCACTGAAGAAAGCTACCAGAAACCGACGCTAGCCCCAAACAAGAGTAGCGCCGCCCCAAACCTCAAGCATTCTTCCAGCGCTTCAAGACATCCAGATGACATCGATATCTCCAGTCGCCTAAGACCACCGACCTTGTTTTCGACGCGTCCGAGACATTTTCCACGCGCTAACTGCGCGTGTGATCTTGGAGGTGCTGCGGGCTACACTTGAAGTAGTGTGAGCCATCCCATATACCCCTTCCGTCCCACAACAGCAAACCTCGCTGCAACGATTGCAATGTCGAAAGTCACATTCGCTATCATTGCGGCAGCCGCCGGCGCAGCGACCGGCGCAGCTGCGACTGCAGCATTGTACTCCACCAAGAAGGAGACCCCGACCCCTGTGACAACAACGACTACGACAACCACGACTGCTGCTCCGCCCCGACCAGTCCCTGCGCCAGCGCCCATCTCTCCTGCAGCGGCTCCTGTTAAGAGAGCCCTCGTCGATCCGAACGGCCTCTTCCAATACGGCTTCCCAGGTCCTGTAGCCGACCTCAAACCAGCCTCCTCCCTTACCTCCTCATTTGACCGTCGCACGCGAAACCCAGCATGGGTTGCCGAGCACATCACTCCCGAGTCACTCGCCCAAAACAATGCCGACCGCAAAAACAGCGTTTTCGTAGAAGACATGTCGATACCGGAGATGTTCCGCGCAAAACTGAAGGACTACTTCCGGTCGGGTTATGACCGAGGCCACCAGGTCCCGGCGGCGGACGCAAAGTGGAGTCAACAGGCCATGGATGACACATTCCTGCTGAGCAACATGTGTCCGCAGGTCGGCGATGGGTTCAATCGGGACTACTGGGCACATTTCGAGGACTTTTGCAGGCGATTGACGGGCACGTATCCTTCCGTGAGGATTGTCACAGGCCCCTTGTATCTGCCAAAGCGGGACCCGGATGGAAAGTGGAGAGTGAGCTACGAAGTCATTGGATCGCCGCCGAATGTTGCTGTGCCGACACATTTTTATAAGGTTATTTTCGGCGAGGATGGCAAAGATGGTGGAAAGGTGGCGCTGGGAGCTTTCGTCCTTCCAAACGCCGTGATTTCGAACAACAAGCCGCTGCAAGACTTTGAAGTACCTTTGGAGGTTGTGGAAAGGGCGAGCGGCTTGGAATTTGCGTCGAAGCTGGAGCCCGCGAGACGGAAGCGGCTGTGCCAGGAGGTGAACTGTTCGATCATTGTTAAGGAGTATAAGAAGAGGCAGGAAAGCTTTGGAAAGAATAACTGAGATAGCGGCCGATTTGAGAATGTTTCGACCATGTATACCATTTGTATATTCCAGCATTGTCCGTATATAGTCAGGTTCCATGCGACAAACATAGATCGGCTTGATAAAAGCATGTGTGTGCCTCCCATCTATTACTTTGTCCCCTCCGAATGCGATCGACATCGTACATATCGTACAGCTCAAGCCGACTCTCGAACACAATTGACCTTTGGCTCTGTCTTCTTTTAAACTTCGCCTCGTATCGGAAGATGCACTCCGGCCATTAAATCCCTGAACAAAAACCCATCTTTCTCATAGACTCCCGCCCTGCTGTGACTCCTTCTGTATCCTTGCCACATACTGCTTCGACACGGTATTCCACGCCTGCATATACTTCTCCATGCACGCCGTGAAGCAGGTTTCTTCGCCTTTGGAGAGGGAGGTTCCGGGCTTGGGGACGCAGCGCTCGAAGCAATGTTCGTTGAGTTTCTATTGCAGGGATCAGCTACCTTTTTGAAGCGGAATTAAAATGAATAGGATTGTAGGGTGGGTATGTACCTCGACGAGCATGCGGGCATTCTGGAGGGCAGCATCCTGCTGCACCTGACGCATGAGCTGCGTCTTTGGGTCGTTTTGGAAGGCGCTGAGGCCGGAGGCGCCTAATGAGTCCATTCTGGCGTGAATATATCTGTACGTATATCCTCGGAAGTGGAAAGATGTATGAATGTTTGAGAAACAACGTCGTCGTGGTTTTGCGGAATTCGATAATCATTGACGGAACTTTCCCCACCAGAAGCTCCGCTCCACCCCTGTCTCCGTCTTGGCACTGTCTTGCATTCCCATTGGACACCGGAAAGGCCACGCGAACTATGGGGGAACGTCTGTGAGAGAGCTCCACGCACCGCATCATCCCAAGTCCCAAGCTTGCATCTTCCTCCCCAATCCCCCGATAACTTTATGTCGCCGTCGGCTCCGGACGCCAGGCTCTGTTTCTCATAGCTCCTTTGGAACTCTTATTACTTGGGGGTTTATTCTTCTTCTATTGTTTGGGAAAGAGTAGGGCGATTGAATAGCGGGATACCGCTTCCATTCTTTCGATCTTTTGGGATTTGGAAACACGGGAGTGACAAAGAAGTGCGACTATGCTGTTCCAGCGGCCATGGACGAGCTTGTGCCTGCTGGCGGGGAGCTTGGGGCAGAGCTGGGGATTAGGATTGACTGAGCACCCGGATGTCAAGGCCATAGCGGTGGGTTGAGAGCAATTGAGCGTAGTGAGGACTACTGGCTGATGGTATTTTAGCTGCGGACCCATAGTCTTGAGCCTGTGAGTGCGATCCGACGGACCTCATTGCTTGCGACCGCTATCTGACAACTTGTACAGCCATACCTAGATTCCGACATGCAGAGCCGATGGTGGGACTTTGGCGGCGATACCATCATTCGGACAGACAAGTACATACGGCTAGCTTCCGACAAGCCTTCAAGAGATGGGTGGATCTTCTCTAGGGTACCGCTGACGGCGACGAATTGGGAAGTGCGTCAAGTTCTCATCCCTAGCGCTCGACCAGTGGGATGCTCACGCAGCTACAGATAATCGTTGAGTTCAAGATACACGGCCAGGGTAACCTCTACGGCGATGGCTTCGCACTGTGGCTCACGAAGCAGCGCGCAGTACAAGGCCCTGTGTTTGGTTCGACGGACAAATTCGAGGGTCTGGGTGTCTTCTTCGACACGTACAAGAACAACCGCCCAGGCACCGTCTTTCCCTACGTCATGGCCATGAACGGTGACGGCAATACTCCCTACGATAAAGACAACGACGGCAAAGCCAACGAGGTTGCTGGCTGCTCCGTAAGTTCACAAGTCTCCCAGCGCCCTTCTCCCACTCCGATCTGAAGTATTGCATTGTCCCCATACTAACATACCTTCCCAGGCACGCGGCATCCGCAACGCCCACATCCCCACCAAAGCGCGCCTCACCTACTTCGCCGACAAATCCCTGCGCCTGGACCTCCAATACAAAGCCGAGGACGAGTGGACCGAATGCTTCGAGATCCCCGGCTTCAAAGTCCCTCCTGTAGCGTACCTCGGGTTCTCCGCCGAAACTGGCGAACTCTCCGATAACCACGACATCATCACCGTCAAGACCAATAACCTCTACCAGCATAACACGGGGTCGAACGCGGCGCAGCAGAATGCAGGCAAGGGCGGGAGCGGCGCCAGCTATGCGAAGGTGAATAGTCATCCAGAGAAGACGAGCGGGAGCTGGAGCTGGTTCCTCTTCAAGTTTGTGCTGTTTGGATTGGCTATTACGGGGGCGTACGTTGGGTGGACGATTTATAGGTCTAGACAGAGGGTTAGGTTTTAGAAGAGCCGGATGGAGGATTGTGAGGCACGAGATCAAGATGAAGGAAAGTGCGGCGTTTCGGAGGTTATATCCTGGAGTCTAGCTGAAGCGATTCCTTTTCGGTGAGGACGGGTTGGATGCAGGTGTGCGTCGCGTGGAGGAAGCGGGGTGATGCTCGCAATGGAGATCTCGAGCGTATGACGCTGATACTGTGGCAAGATCGATTGCCAATTTTCCCTAGTTTACAAATCACTTTGAATGCATGGATATCATTACTTCACCGGATGGAACTGAATTGTTGCTCACATGGCTTTGAAGTCCTCAGATCAGCTCTCTTGGTTATCAAGCACAACACGCACAGCCTTCAGCTCCTCCCGTAAAAAGAAGCCTACACGACCAGGTTGCGCAAATTCAACTTTGGCTTTAATATGCCCCAACTGAAGTCGAGACATCATCACCGGACCAGCCAGCCAGCCAAAACAGACCAGCCCACCAACACCACCATCATCATCCATGGAACCGGTCCTCGGGGATTCCCAACCACACAACCGCCATAATGCGCTCAGATTGAAAACTACTTTTCATTGTCATCAGCAGCTCGCTGGACCTGCGACGCAGAGAACAGAACGGGTTAGGAACAGACCCCCCTCCCCAAGCAAGCAAGCCGAAGCCCGCGCGTCCGAAGAACGATGGGGTTCCGAAGGCCGTCCCAACCACATCCGTCTGCCACGCGCAGTTTGACGCCAGGGCGCTTCGACCCTTTTACCAATCTTGTCCTCATAGCGCGGGGCGGAAGAGTGCCGGTGGTCCTCCCTCGCCGACACACAAACAAACTTCCACGAATCCTCCCACGACCCAGAAGTGCAGCGGATCGGACATTCGAATGTGCGATGAATGAACCGACATGCGACGCCTTGGGAGACGTGCACTCCCTCCGCTTTCCGTTCTGTATAGTGGCTCCCGGCTAGCTAAGCCGGGGGCCCAGCCATTGGGTGTCCCTGGTGGTCATTAGGCACGTGGGGTTCCCTGAGCCGTTTTGGGGTTTGTCGTTCATTGGGATGCTGGAGGGGAGGTGTTAGCTGGGGAGTCTCTGCAGAAAGAAGGTTGGGTGATTTGATTTGGAAGAGATGGGAGCTTGTTTGAGGTCCTGCTGGTTCTACTTACTGCTGCCCGGGTTGTGGTGATGGTGGTGGTTCGTGTGTGAGGGAGAGGAGAGGAGCAGAGGATGTGGAGGTGAGGTTGACGCTGCCGCTAGCGGCGGGCGCCACAGCTTGGCGGCGCCGGACCCCCGCGTTTTCTGAGATGGGCCAATTGGAGAGCTCCCGTCGCCTGTGACGATTTTAGGGCTGAGATCTTAAATGCCTGTTTGGGTATGGTGCGAAGAGAGTCCATAGTTTGGCGAAGCAGCCACTTGACTCTGTGGTGACCAGATTCTATAACATTGCAAAAAGCCGGACGAAAAAAGCAGCAGGTGAAGGGCTTATGTTGCTTGATGCGTTTCCAATTCAACATCTACAGAGAATGGTTGAAAGGCTGCCCGACGGCCAAACAAAAAGGAATTGACCAGAGGGCGAGACAAGCAGCAACAATGCAACATCCCCTTCTTTACTCATAAGTATAGCAGAACGGTCCATCAACCGTGCTAACCAGCTCCTTAATCTTCCACACCTTGCCATCGATATTGAGGACCTCCAAATCGATTGAATCCTCCAACGACTGAGCCCTGCCGCCACCAAACATGCTCGTTCCCCCGGCAATGACTTGCTGCCTCTTGGAGAAATCTTGCACTTGCCAGATATACCAGACACGGTCGATCATGGAGTGGTGAAGCCAGAAGGCCGGGTCGCCGGGGGAGACGTAGAAGTCGGACCCAGGGTCGCCCGAGATGGTGAAGTGGCCGCCTGAGTGGACGCCGTTCTGGGCCTGCATGGTCGTCTGGAAGGTGTTGATGTTTTGAGAGGAGGTGATGAGGGAGGCGATCTTGGCCGTCGTGCAGTCGCGTTGGGTAAGGTAGTTGGACAGATCGCGCTTGATGCAGCGGGGGTTGTAGCCCATGCCGTCGCTGCGGGGGTTCCTAGGGGGTGTAGTGTCGGCCATGGCGGCCATGGGGCTGGAGGAGGTCAGAACACTCCTTTGAGTAGCTCGAAACCTAGTGTACTCACCCCAGGTTAACAGTCATGTTCTTGAAGGGACCCGACTGAATGCAGCCACCTCCGTTGCCGGCTGGCTTCAGGCCATTACTCTGGTGGGCAACCTTTGCACCTTGACCGCTCATGCTGGTGTCGCTTCCGTCGAAGATGGGAGATGTCTCCGGGCTAGATGCCCATCTGCCCCAGTCCCAGTACTGTGCATGTGTTAGACAGCTATATCTGCAAGGAAAGCGGAATGCATACCGGCTGAGTCCCGTTATACCCGCATTCCCTTCTCAGCGTCTGCTCGTAAGCCCACGTGTAGTACCTATGCCATGACAGGAAGTTGCCCTGAGAGACCTGTCAGTGCAGCTCGTTACGTGAGGAGAGCAAGTGGCACTCACAGTGCCATGGATGGTAAGGGAGTTTTTGATGTGGATGGCAACGAAGTCGTCATATCTTGTCTTTGCACCGGGATACTGCGCCTGGGGAAGTTTGGATGGCTTCTGAGTGAGGCCTGAGATTCTATGAGCCAGTGTTGATGGTTGGTAAGAGAGGCAGCTCACATAGCACTGCAGCAATATACGCCTTCTTTTCCGCCGCAGAGATGTCACCCCTATACTATTGTCAGAAACAAGAATGAAGGCCACATCGAAATACTCACCACTCCCTGCGCACTTGGAGCTTATCCTTGGTGCACGTCGTCGACTTTGCTAGCTGCGCATCGAGCGCCGGCCTTCCCTTTGTCTGGAGATCGCTTACAGCGTCCGCCGCACACAGGGCCGAAAAGAAGGAGATCGAAACCAGCAGAGCATAAAGCCCCCTCAGGGAAATGCCACCCGCCATAGTTTTTCCAGTGAATAGTTCACCGAATTCGACTCTGAACAACCGGCCATCAACAGAGTTGGAGAAGACCCGCCACTTATACTACTATCATACCGCTCCCAATAACCGCCAGAGTCTGGGCATGCCCTTGGACGGAACCTCGAGCCGCCTGTCGGCCTGTCATCCGTACAAGCTCGAGAATAGTATATAGATGAGACTGTAATCAATACTCTCGGGGAGTCCTGAGGGCAACGAAATGAGTATCAGAATCACTCTTGTGATAGGGTCGGCAGATGCATGGGTCAATCTAGACAGTGCTTGAGCTGTGGGGTAACGCAATTGGAGAAAGTGAGCATGGGTTGGCCGTTAACTTCGGCTTATAGACAATATCTGCATAGCATGGGCCTTGTCAGCACGGGTTGGAGAAGTGATCTTTCGATCGGGGAACCAACTCCCGCTCCTGGTTATGTATCTTCTCCAACAGGCCTCATGACTCCAAAGATACGCTGGACATCGGACAAGCATCTTAGGCCTGGATTTTTATACCTTGGAAGAGACGACCTACGAGAGCTTAGTTTCAGAGGACCCTCCTGCGGCGGCTTCCCCCTGCGTATTTTTCTGGACCCAAGACTCAAGCTTAATTCGTAGGACTCCCTTGAGGGCTGTGTGTTCATACAGGGTTAAGGCGGCAGGCCGGCCCCTGTGCTGGAAATCTCTACGTGGAGCACGAAATAAGGGCGATTACAGCTGCTCGAGAAGTGAACATAGAAACTCTGCAAGAACCCCATGGTTGACGCTCGTTGTCCGGATAGGCTCATAAATTTGGAAATCCTTCTGGATGCCTCCGATATGGCAAACTGGAGTCGCGCTTCTACCGTACCGATGGTGAAGATCGCCTCGTGAGCCAAAGTGAGGTCGCAAATTTTTTGTAACCGTTTATGCAGGACGTGGAATACCACGTTGTCGTCCATGAGGTTTTGATTGCAAGGTTTCGATTCGCTAACGCGTAATATCGATGCCATGCGACGCATTCTGCCGGCAGTAGTTGCAATATGCGATCCCTGTCGTCGAACATTTATTTACACCGCATCTGAATATGCCACAATGTGGCGAAGCTCATGAGCGTTGTCTGACCTTGAGTGTCCATGGGTGTTGGATACGCTGAATCCAGAAGCTGAACGGAATCTCGTCCAACGTCCCTTTGATTGTTTCTCTCATTTTGAAACCATCTGGTCTTTCTCTCCTGCCTGCCTTTTAAGCTCATATATCCAGCCTTATTTCCCAGAGATGTAGATCCTTCATCTATCCCCGCAAAAGCAGATGCAAGATTTTGCGGGGAGCAGATTGTGTGACACCAGAAGACTCCGGTAGAGGGTGTGCTTGTGGACATGTCGATGTCGTACAAGACAAGTTCTTGGGTAAGATCTTGTTTTCCGGAATCTGCGCCGACTACTTGGTCCATATCGTTCGGGTGAAAGTCTCGGTATGATGTTGGCCCACTAGCAAGCTCCTGGAAGCCTTACATATGCATGCTGCACGCCACGCAGACTCGTCACGTGCCGCATATTGGTGCCCATCGCATCTGTATAGGCCGACATGCAGCACAGATGTGCCAAATAAGATGGAATTCGCCATCGCTCTCGGACAACCGGTTGATTTGTCGCTTCCACGAGATCAGCAGGCAGTCTTTCTATACTCTCGATCCACGCGTGCGGTTCGGATTCATCTCTCCATCTCCCTTTAACGCCGCAAACGCGCTGAACACCCGGTTAGATATTGCGAGACAACAGAAGAACAGGCAAAGCCATTGACTCCTGTTATATACAGGCCAAGCTCTGCAATATGCTGCTGCTTTCTCCTCCCCACGTTGTGGGTCAAGAGCCTCCACGCACAATCAAAGAAGGGCACGCAACCATCACAACTGAGCGCATGTGCGTCATCTTTGGCTTCATTGTATTGATGATGAGGCCGATACATGTCATGATCCTGTACGTCATTGTACACTCGTTGTGGCAGCATTGACCGGTGGCTCGATATACAATTGCGCAGTGTACATTGTCGGCAGACCACGGTGGCTAGGGGTAGCACGAGTTCTGCTTATATATGGCAATCCGTTGGCGCGTGGAATAACTGCCTGACAGCTTTTTTGAGTAGAAACAGGTCCGTTGTTGTAAGTAACGGGATTTCAATGATTCGGTATGGGCCAGAGTCGTCAAACTGCTTCTTTTCATAGTTGATACCGCTTGACGGAGTGGCTGAGATCACGATGGGTCCATATCCTCTGTACTCTGGGCTCTGACCATTCGAATGTGCGGCCTGCCACAGTCAATATGTGTGGAAGGCATTCGAACTTACTTTCTGGCGTACATCCACTTCCAAACCAGAGAACCCCGCCCAACGATCTAGAAGTGCCACGGGCGCCCCCGATGCCCACCGCTGAAGAGATAACTCGACATTATCAAAGAAAGCCTGCAAGCACATGATAGAGTTTAAAGTCCCAGAGAGTACGTGGTAGAGTAGCGGTGAGAAGTCTCCCTCCGTCATGAATGTGCCATTCTTACATTCATTCCATATGATTATGAAAGTGATTCTAAGCGTCCTATGCGCCCCTTGTTCATCCAATCCTATCTCGCTTCCATTACTGTCCGTTCCAGGCCTGCCACGGCGTCTCGGACGGTCGGGCAGAAGTGCTTCCGTAGTAGTTCGCCTTCCCATACAGTCGCGGCGAAGGGGTTACTGCCCTCTATCTCTGGTTTGAGAGCATCGAAGATGCCGTCTCCCCGTCGCTCTTCGGTGTTCCAGAGGGCATCGATCTTGCGCCCATGAATCTTGGCTACCTTAGTGAGCAGTCCAAGCATGGCAATAGACGACTTCTCCGGCAGGTGCAACGATATGGTCATGAGTTGCTTGCAAAAGGCAGCTATGCGAATAGGTGGAACTTGCCGCAATGCGGTAGCGGGAAGTAAGACCGAGGTCAGAGAGCGGATGAGAAGAACTATTGTTGTTTGCACGTTGACCTTGTTTGTCGGCGATGTCTGGGTCTGTGGAGCATTAGGGTCAGGCAGATGCAGGGAATTGGCGCTGAGCTCGATGTCGGGATTGAGCGAAACTGCATGAAGCGTACGGTAGAGATGAGTGATGAAGAAGCTCAGGTCCAGCTTCAATGTTGAAGCAGCAGTAGACCCATCCTGGCCCTGCAGTAGCGCAAATGCCGTAATCACACACAGGAGCGACTCGCGAGTGAGGCTGCGTTCCGGAATGTCATCTTCATCCTCGTCTTCTTCGTTTTCTTCCTCCTCCAGGGCCGCTGATACCTCTGCTGTGTGAATGATATCTCTCAAGGCTTCCAAAATATCGCCGAAGAAGTCTTGGTTGATCAAGTGCGCGTATCTGGCGAGACCCTCCAACACCGCGCCCATCAATCTTTGCGAGCGTGCCTTCAATATGCGGAAATAAGCAACAAAGACCATTTTGAGAGTCTCAGCTTGCATCCGGTCACGCTCCTCGTGGCTCACAGTGGCGTCTGCTTCTTTCATCTCTTTCTCAATTGCCTTTTGCTCTTTCAATAGTTTCCGTTGTCGTTTTGTACGGAACTCCCGTTTCTGCTTGATCTTTTTTCCGTGATATTCATCGTCCTTGGGTTTGTCCACAGAGTTGTACGAAGCCTTCGAGCCGAATTCAGACAGAAGGCGAAGGTGCAGAAATGTATTCAGAACGCTCTCGTCAAAATCGTAATTCTTGCTCTT
The DNA here is from genome assembly GCF_010094085.1 of Westerdykella ornata. Classification (NCBI taxonomy): domain Eukaryota; kingdom Fungi; phylum Ascomycota; class Dothideomycetes; order Pleosporales; family Sporormiaceae; genus Westerdykella; species Westerdykella ornata. Next base: position 277,051 of record NW_022986856.1, read on the forward strand.
CATCATCTTTGTCAGCATGGTAACGGCATCCAACGAGGCGTTGCCGTCCTCGTCATTCTCGAAGAGCTTCTCCAGAGTCTCCCTGCACTTCGCAAAATCTCCATCTACCCTCTTGGTGCTTAGTTTCCCAACCAGTATTTTCAAGAGTTCGCCGCGGAAGTTGAAATGGGGCACAGCAGTCAGGAGATTGCAAGCGCAGCTGATTGCGACGGTAGCTACGCTGGCAGAAGCCTCCGAAGTCGTGGATCCACTTGACCTAGCCAGCTTGCCCAGCTGCTGCACATATGCCTGGTAGCTGGTTACGAGCTTTTGCTCGAAATTCCGAAGTTTGCGGACTTCCTTGGAGACCTTCTCGGTCATGCTATCTTCCGGAAGAGGTCGAATGCGATATCCAGGAATGAGATCCTTGAAGATTGCCGCCTGCGCTGCCAATGCAAGTTTCCTAATCGTGATATTCTCCGAAGCGGCGATGGCAGCGAGAGTCTTGAGAGACCCAATATGCTCCTCTGGATCCTCATTGATGAGGGTCGCTATCCGTGCCAGTTCCTCTTTTGCCTCAAGTATCTGTTGCTTCGCGGAAACCTTCGGCTTCTCCTCAACAACTTCTTCCGCCGCCTCGTCCTCATCTTCCTCATCAGCAGATATTTCCTCCGACTCTTCTTCCTCCTCCTCTTTTACAGCTGAAGGCGCCACAGCCGGCTGGGTCCATCCCTCCGTCGTCCTAACCGGCAGTCTCGCAATCTCCTTCTGTTTCTTCAGCTTCCTCGGCCGCTGTTCATAATCTTGCTCGAGGTCCCATTTTGCTGCGCTAGCAAGGAATTTCGAACGCGTACTCTGTGGCTCTGGAGACTCAGAGCCACTATCTTCCGGAGGGGAGAGGCGTCGCCGCTTCGCAGCTGGAATTCGAGACATTATTTGGTGGGTGATATTTACTGTATGTGTATGTATCTATAGTTGGCCGGAGGTGTCGCGAACTCCGCAAAATAATTTTGAGACTTGGCGTCGGCCCTTTGGCGGCAACTTTTCCCGACCTCCATCATTTTACACTTTCTCCACCAACGATCAGTTTGACAACTTCACACAACGAGACTCAAGATGCGCCCTCTTACAGAGGCAGAGCTGAAGACTCTGCTGGAGAAGCTGGCCACATATTGTGGTAAAGGCATTCAAAGCCTCATTGCCGATGGCACCGCAGACCGCCATGTATTCCGCATCCAGGTTTGCAGACTGCCATGCATGCAACTCGATAGCTTGACTGACACATCCTACAGAAAGATCGGGTCTACTATGTGCGAGAATCTCTAGCAAACCTTGCCACGTCTGTCAAACGCGAATCCTTGCTCTCACTCGGCACATGCTTGGGCAAGTTCACCAAGACTGGCAAATTCCGGCTGCACATCACCTCGCTATCCGTAATAGCGCCCCATGCGCGGTATAAGGTCTGGGTCAAGCCTAACGGCGAGATGCCTTTTTTGTATGGCGGAAATGTGCTGAAGGCGCACGTTGGACGTTGGAGTGAGGATTGCCCTGCACATCAAGGTGTGATTGTGCTGAGCATGAATGACACGCCTCTGGTAAATGGTTGCACCAAGATGTGTCGAATAGCCGTGATACTGACGGAATGATGATAGGGATTCGGTGTCTCCGCAAAATCCACGGCTGAAGCACGACGATTAGATCCTACCGGCGTAGTCACGTTCAGGCAGGCAGATATTGGAGAATATCTGAGAGAAGAAGATACTCTGTTCGTTACGTGATCGAATTACTTCGGGGTTATGGTAGATATACACTAGGAGGCACCACGCGTGCTTTGCACGACGTCCGCTTGCGCTGTATGAACACAGCTCCAACACTGCACAGCTAACCACGAGCTGTTCACCGGAGTAGTCAATCTCAGACGGGACTTATTATACTATCTAGGAGCGAGAAGGAAAGAACGGCGTTATGCTTCACGGAAAGGAGGGAATACCCAGGGCAAATTTGTATACACCGAATCAAACGAAGTATTACATGTGACTCGCTATCCCTCACCTTCGTGCTGATGTTTATCCTGACGGATATCCTGATAGTCCTCTAGATCAAGTCTCAGAAAAGCGACCCAATTCGATATCCCCAAACCGTTCGCGCTTCCTCAGAACGTCGCTCCTGTCCACTATCGTGATCGGTCTTGGAATGCGCCCTCCAGCTACCCCTGCCGGTTTTCTGAGTCGAGCTTGGCTCCTGGAACCACCATTCATCCACCTTTCCGAGTTGCTGTCGGTTGTACTACTCTCCGTGCTGTGTATTTTCTCGAATGGGGGACGCATATCCGTGCTTTTTATTTTTCCTTGCCTCTTCTTTCGAGCACGGTATCCTTTGGATCCGTAGTGTATCCCGCCAACCAGGGCGCCGAGGAGAGGATACAAGGGAATGTAGGAAAGCACAGTGAGCCACAATGGCCATTCCGGGCGCAGGAGGGGGAAATGGAGAAAGTAGAGCGCATATAAGGATGCCAGGCAACAAGTCAGGTACGTCGTTGGGGATTTCAGGAGTCCGCAGCCGTATCTGAACGGTGAGTTCTTATGTAGGTCTTCAGGCTTCGACATATTTCACGCTATATGGAAGGTAATGGAGGCAGAGAGCAGTGGAATCAGAGCCTAGAAAAAAGAGTCGCAGCAGTCATCTGCAGCTCGCTTGCATTCAAGTTCCCGCCAACTTTTGAACAGCCAGCTGTCACATTAACACGCAACCAGAACAATCACCTATGTGAATTCTTCCCTCGTCACAACCCACCCCTCCCTCAACCCCAAACCCCTCCTACTCCTACTCCCTCCATACTCTACACTCACTCCACCTTCCTATACCCGACCATCAGGTAGCTCTGCGCCTCCATCCTCAACAACCTCTTCGCCCTCTCCTCCCTCCCCTCCGTCACCGGCCCCCGTCCCTCACCGACAACAACAATCTGCACCTTCCACAAAAGACTCGCCCTCGTCCTCCTCCTCACCCCCTCCCCCGTCATCCACTTCCTCTCCCCCTCCCCACCCAATCTCACCCCCATCCCCCTCTTAATCCCCTCTCCCCTACCGTCCACCCCCATCCCCCTCCTCCTCCTCCTCACCCTCCGCACCTCCCTAGGCGCCATAACCCCCTTCCCCCTCTCCTTCCTCTCCCCCTTCAAATCCCACCCGTCGTACCGCATCCGCCCATCCAAGCCCGCCACCATCCGTCGTTTCCGGGTGATACTCAGGTCTGGCGGACCGGCCGCCGGTAGCGTTCTCGTCAGGAGGTCGCGTCGCGCTGCTAGTAGGTGCTGGGTGGCTTCTTTGCGGGCGCGGGTGCGGGAACGGGTGTTGGCGGCGGGGGAATTCATGTTGTTGCAGTTGTTGCTGGTCAATGGTGGTGATTATGGTGATGGTGGTGGTTTTGAGGTTATGGGATTTAGATAGATAGCAAGCCAGTTGCTGGAGAGAAGCGATGATGGGAACAGGGTAGAGGCTGGAGAGGGAAGAGATTGGAAGGACGACGGGATTATATGCTAGAGACGTCCGATTGTGCTCGAGTGACAATAGGGGATAGGAACAATAGAGGGAAGGGGTTACAATGGCATAATAGGTGCTGTCGAATGGACAATAGGAGAGTGTTGATAGTACGTGCGACTTTGGTGACGATAACATTGCGGATGGCGAGACGATAGAAAGTCATTGTTCCCTACCTGCTTAGCAATGAGCTGCCTTAGCCATTGCGCATGCCACTGATGGTGGAGCGAGGCATGATATACTGCCTGACAGTACCCCTAGGTTCACGGTCGAGGAATTCACCTTCACCTGACGCATGATCACTCACTACCAACGGCGCGAACGGTGGTACAAAGCTGTATTGGTTGCCTACGTACCGTGCACTGGAGTCTGGATACATGCTTTACGCAAACCGGACTTCGTGAAACAGACTGGCTCGGACCTGCATGAGGGCGACAAGCTCCAGCACGAACTCCTGTAGAATGACCACATTAGTAATGATATGTCCCACACTCGCTTCCCGAATATCATCCATATCCACATCTTCTCCATCGGCCGTAGCATCGTCAGCCGGTTCTTTCGGGGGAGGCTGATATTTGGAAAGCATGACCTCCACGGTCTGTGATCGTGCGGGCCGTCGGAAGCGTATCCTCCTCTTTAGGTTCGGATTATTGTTGACATCGGCGAGGTTCCCAAGGACATCTGTCATGAGATTTGTTCGGGGATGCACTTGATGTGCTGCTGGAAGTGGGGACATGGCACGTGAAGATGATCCTGCACTATTTTGACCGCCTTTCACCGGGGCTGAGGACACAGAAGAAGTAGATCGAGCAGCCATGCCCTCCTTTCTTCCACGCGGTGAGCCTGCTGGAGCCGACGCAGAGCTTTCCAAAACATGCTTGGGTATCTGGGGCGTCCAACTACCTGCAGGGGAGTCGGTGGGCCGTGGCGCTCCAACCTGGGAGGCTGAAGATTTGGCCATATCATTCAACTCATCGTATGTTCGGAAGACGTGCTTTCGGCCCGCAACGAGCTCGTCCCAGCCTTGTATATCCCCGCGCAGTGCTTCCACTTGAGCTTGGAGAGACTGTAAGCAGGCTAACAGAGGTGGTATTGCAGAAGAATCCCAGTCCGGTCGCCTACTTGCTTTCTCTAACTCCACTAGATCCCCAGCAGCGGACTGCCCAGCGTCCACGTCTGCATTCGGAAAGTGGTAGGAAGTAGGGTCCACCGATAGCCAGCCTTCAAGCCGGAGCTGAGAGCATGTTCCAAGAGTGACGATGGCTTCCGTGAGAGCCAAATTAATCTCCACATCATTCGTCAGAAACCTCAGTAGAAGATCTTGCAAGGACTTGAAAAGCGGATCTTCGGGTATCAAATAGTGCGGTTCGACATTCCGCGTGCCGCTATCCAGATCGAAATACCCCAGACCTTGCCCTGGCATTGTCGGTGGGGTCAACGCTTTCAGCGAGCAAGGATGGCTCTCTAACATACTCAACTTGTCTTTGAGATGGCTATCGTACGCTTCGTCAACGCCAGTTTCGCCAGCGAGTTCAATTGCCAGGTTCATGTAAACCTCGAGCTCCTCATTTAGGGCTCCGATAGTCCGATGGGGTTCTTTCTGATGCACATGCATCGTCTTGACCAACGAGCCGACACCATAACTGTGATGCTTGCCGAGAATGACGGTAGCCAGTTTCAATGCCGCGAGAACTGTTTGTGGATCTCTCGAATCAGTGCTACTCAAGACCAGATCCACCAGATTGAAAAGCGACGGATTCATGCGGTCGTCCTCCTTTTCCGCTGTATTGAGCATCATTAATGATTGCCGTCTCTTGATGGCGGCTGGAGACCGTGGGGTGTGAGGAGTAGCTGCATCCGTCTCCGGTAAGGCGAGTAGGTAATTAAGAATCATATGTACAAGCTCCGGATGATCGAGGATGTCTAGTATGCGCCTCAGATAGGTGAGAACAGCGACAGACGAACCGCCATCTACATCAGAAGATTCTAACAGGGAAGGGTATCTGGAACTTATCAGCATGTGAAACTGGCAAACACCATGAGATGTAAGGCCCTCACAATAACTGCTGAAGGAACAAAATCTGGAAATGATCTATTAAACTGAGTCGGACATCCGCTGATGTGCAGTGGATAAGAACGTCCTGCCAGAAGCGAAGATATGACAGAAAGGTCTCGAGATGGCTCTGAAAGTCATCGGAGAAGAAATTCTCCGCACGAGTATTAGGTAGCATTTCCGCATAGTCGGATAACCGTAGTATCAAGGGGAGCTCATCGCCTTTTCCCAGATGGAGTGTCGAGAGTTTTCTATGCATGTTAGTTACTTGATGCCGACAGGTATGACTGCACCTACCTGCTAAGCTGGCTATACAGAGCCCCAAGCCCGGTTGCCATGAGCGTTGGTAGATCGCTGTTAACAATCCACTGCTCCAGTGTCATGGACTTGGAGGCAGTCTCGAATATATAAAGTAAGCCAGTGCGTGCAAAGTCTCCAATTCTACCCTCATGGTGCACATGGTCAATGAGTTGGTAGCATAGTGGGAAGTCCTCCTTCTGTGTTACCCCGGCAAAGTCAGTCTTCTGGTTGAGAAACTTCCCATTGGTGTCCGTAGCTGCAGTGGTAAACCATATGGGTAAGATTTCTGGTTGCAGTCTGATCTTTGCGGCGATGCCGAACAGAAGCTCGACAATATCAGCCTCGATGTCCTCGCCGACGCCAATGCTGCCCGAGCCGATGGTTCGGCCTACAAAGCTCATGAGGGACGCAGCGAAGACATCGTTCTCGAGAAAGTCTTCCTCTTCACTGTCAATGAGGGCACTATACACGTTAACGGCATCTCGCACCATGCCCTCGTCATGGGATGTGGCAGCAATTTTGGAGACAGCAGTGTATATCTGCTGAGCGGCCGCGAAACTGAGGCATAGATGGGGCGCTGGCGAGCGGGCTTCATCATTCAATATGGCCGCGAGAGCCTGGAATCCGCGCCGAATGACGCTCACGGCCTCGCGATCGTTTGATAATGTTTGAGTCTTCTGCCATGTTTGAAGGATCTGATTGTAGCGCTGCCTGAAGCGTGCCAGACGCTGCTGGGGATCGCTCGACACAGCCTTCTTGGTTGAGGAGCCGCCCAACAATCTGATCCACTGATGTCCGTCAGCACATGTAGCACGTGGGGCCTGTGAACGATGCCGGTTGTACTGACGAAATCCATAACAGACGTTCTGGCGCCGGTGGGGGCTGTGTGTGGGAGGACGAGCTTCTGATGTCGCTGTCGCTCTCGCTCTCGTATTTGCCGGGAAACGAAACGCCAACCCCGAAGGCCAACAGTCGAAGCCGGTTCAGGCAGGTCTTAAAGACCAGAAACACCCACGAGGTGCAGTCCAGCGGTGCTAATGTCCGCCGAAGGATTCCTCCTCTTCCTTCGAGGCTTGTGCGGCTACCACCTGGGTATGCCTTGAGGTCGGGATAAGGTGTCTCGGGGCCGGAAGGGGCGATCGGCTAGTCCTGTTTCGGCCTTAGCACTGTTTACTTGAAACATCAGATGGAACCTTCAGGTAAACACCACCCACCATCGCCACCTTCGACTTCCACCTCGCATAATGCGGACCAAGCCGGACGTCACCTAGGCACCGCGTATACTGCATCCTTCCACGTCCGACTGTGACACCCGCTATCTACACATCTACACTTCCCAATGAGGCCATAAACTAGCGCGCCCAAGCCCTTCGGCTACATTCCGTTTACGTCTTTACGATAGAAGGCCTATTATACTCCGCACCCTGAACGGATGCGCTGTGAAGCTCGTCTCCACAGCCGTCGTCTTCTGGCCGCTCGTTGGGGTTTTAAGATCGCACCTGGAAAGCCGCAGTAGTAACGGACACGCGCAGCCACGTACTTAGGTAGTCGATGTACGTGCTAGGGAAGACTGCATAGCTGTATTCTGTCGGCACCTTTGAGGCTGTTGCGGTGCCTTCACCACTGCCTGCCTCAACTGTGCAGTCGATTACCATTTACCAAAAACAATTCAATGTTTACAAGTACAGCGACATTGGGATGTCACTTGAGACCGATAGAAGGATTGGGGCTAATACAAAAGAAGCTTAGGTTCTGCAGTACTGCCAGGCACCATCTTCGCCCCCATCCGTGTGTTCGGCGAGCCATTGAGAGATAGCCATGTTATCATGTGCCTCACGCCATATCGAGAGCGGCTCAGCAGTTGTCCATAGCTCTTTGAAACTTCCTGCTGATCCAGATGGTGGGGTAAAGCGCAAAGCCACATTCTGACGTTTCTGGTTCGAAGACGTACCGTTTGTGAGGTAGCAGTTTGCCTAGAACTGAAGTCCAACACCGGAAATTGGTGCTTGGAAATCCGCTGGTGTCGTCTTGAGAACGACAAAGGTACATCGGGAATTGTGTCAGCTCTCGGTACCTTCAACACGGCTCCAGTCAATGTAGCCGCCGAGCAAACTATAAGTCAAGCAGGTTTCCCTCACCCCAACCCTCTTTTTCAGCACTCCACCTGCACTTCCTGCTCGCTTCAACACAGCTGCCTGGGGTAGCTCGTCATTGTTTATCCCTGCTTGCGCAACAATCACCCTTCGATTCGTCTTTGAGCTGTCGTTCGAATCATCTTTCGCTATGCGATTCTCTGCCAAAAGCCTCCTCGTCGGTGCTGCATGCTTCCTTTTCGCTACGACTGCCAGCGCCCAAGATTATTGTGGGTATGATGGGCCGTGGGAGCAATCGGACCTGTCGATGACGGGCGGCCAGGGCGGCGGCGCATTCTGCGAAACCAAGTGGCAGGATGGCATCGTCATGAAGGGTGTCGAAGTTTGGGCCGACGATGGGGGTGTCATCGCCGTCCAGTTCACCTATTCAGACGGAACCCTGAGTCCTATTTGGGGCAGGACTGGTGGCTCGACCGGGCATGGCAGGATTGACTGGGATCCCGAATCAGATACAATCAAGAATGTGGTGACTTGGGGCAATGGAGTTGCCCAGTATCTTGGACGTGTTGTCATTGAGACACAATCAGGAAAGTCCCTAGATGTTGGCAGGAAACCAGAAGCCCACCAGTCGGATTGGCCGATGCCGGTACACTCCGGTATCATGCTTGCAGCATTCGGGGGTTCTGGGACCCGTATCGACAGGCTCGGCTTTATATTCCTGAAAAGCAAAGTCAAACATGTTACAGTCGATGACGTAAAATTCGAGGATACGCCAGAAGAACTCAACAAGAGGAAACAGTATGCCCACCATCTCAGCAAATCTAGCTAAAGTAGTCACTAACACCTCTCCAGGGGTATCGCAACAGAGACGGTCGACTGGGCCGACCACACCAACAATCACGATACAGCCGAAGAGACATACACTTTTGCAAAGAACGAGGGGAGAGAGGTCTGGAAAGCCTATACCATCAGATCGACCGCCAGTTTCGGCTTCAAGGAAGCTATCGAAGTATCCGGCGAACTCCTCGGCATTGGTGCCAAGAGCAACACCGAGCTCTCCTTTGGTGTCGAAACTGGGAGGGAAGAGACCAACACCTGGAGAGACACTGTCACAATCAATTACTCGATTGCGACGAAGCTGGCGCCTGGGCAGCGGGTGTACTGCAGGTCTTACTGTCAAAAGGGTACCTACGACGGGTCTTTCACGGCTACGGTTACTATGAAATTGGAGGATGGGACCGAGTTCAAATTCAAGGAGAAGGGCACCATGAAACAGCTAATGTACACCCAGGCTACTTCGGAATGCGACGATAAGCCGTTTACGGATGGGCCTGGTGCGGAACACTTTCACAGTAACAGACGCGCTGTGAAGTTCATCGCGTAGGTGGTATGACCACCACTTGGTTGTGCTGGCCATGTCTTCTCTTTTCGCCCGCCGGATGGAGTTCATTTTTCACGATGCAGGGCAGCGACATTGTGCAGAGCACATGCAGAACATGTCGTACCTTCTGCAATCTGCAGATGTACGGGATAATGGCTGCATCCTAGAGACGGCTTTCATTGTACCCATCTGTTTCACTTCTTTGTTGTATCTATATTTCCTCTGCGGTAGTATCGATTTGGCATCATCCTGCGTGTAGACAGACCGCTAAGCGAATCTAACCTGCGCTTTTTTGCAGTATGGTGTTCATATTATCATAAGGCGGAATTGCAAGACGAGAAGACTGCATTACATATAGATGCTACCCTATCAGACAAGTGAAGTAACATGAAGAGTACCACTCCCTACGGCATAATAAACAGCAAAATGGCGATTCCTTGAACGCCAGAGCGCACAGCACAGCCTTATCGATTCCATGCCTCCTTCCCAAGCATCACTCTCCACCCACTTGCTTCATGTCTGCTTCTTCGCCAAATCCAGATGCCATGCAAACACCTTCCTGAACACCTCCTTTCCTCCACTCTCAATCACATCCCCATGGCACGGCACTATCCTTTCGAAATCCCACTTGTCAATGTTCGCCACGCTCTTTGCAAAGCCCAGCCTATCCCCTGCCGAAATCCCATACCAAATTACTCTTTTCTGCACATTGCCCTTCGTGTTCATGGCCGCACCGAACAGTTTCGTGAGAATGCCGCTTGTCGCGCTCACACCGGCTTTGCTAAATTGCTCCGTGGCGGGTAAGTTGAATAGCAGGTCTGCCTGGATCAACGTCCGGGTGGGCTTGTGGTGGAAAGCGATCTCCTTGTTCGTATGCGCGGGGACGTACTCCCACTCGAATTCCCTATCAAAGTCGGCATCTACGCTCTCCACGGGCTTCGACTTGGAAAAAATGTGCGAAAAGGCTACGTCCTCGTTTCCATTCTTTTTGCGTTTTTCGGGTAGGCCTTCGGGGCCTAGGACTTTGGCGTTGGGGAAGGCTTGGTGCCAGGGGCCCAGGTAGATGTGGTGTTCGATGTCCAGGGCGGTGATGTATTTTACTTCGCCGAGCGTGGAGAGCTTGGTTTTGACTTCCGGGGTGAGTGCGATGGGGGAGAAGACGGCGAGGGTGCCGTTTTGGAGGCGCACTGGTGGGTGTTAGTAGGTACTTGTATTGCTTTGGTCGCACAATGTGGAGAGAGGAGCTGAGGATCGAAGGGAGATGTGGAGGACTTACCGACTGTACCTCTTCCGCCGATCTTTATGAGACCAAAGCGCCAGAATGGTGCGGAGAGAGTGGTGATTGTTCCGGGCACCATATCCCGGATTACCATGACTTTTGCAGGGTCTGAGGGGACGAGTTTCGAGCTCATTGCGGACCAATTGAGGATGTCGTTTATTTATCGAGTAGGGAAACTATGACTGCTGGGATGAGCTGATGAATGTTGAGTCGAAGCTGTATATGTCCTTTTGTTCGAGATGAGCGACGTCAGATCAGATAAAGAGCAGCAAGGTCCAGAATGTTGCATGTGAATATATCATATCGATAACGCGACAGGGAGCCTTGTCCCCCTGCAGGTGTTAGGGACCACCCCCATAAGCACTGGCAGCAGTGCCACTCAGACACAGAGACCACGGACTGTTCTTGTAAATATTCTTGCTTGAATTTTGCAGTCTTAATTCCGTGCAATCTAAAAGCATGCGCAGCCTACCCTCCCAGCTGCAGATCCCCACACAAATTACCCTCTTTGAAACCGGTAACTTAGAGCTTCTTGTTTTGCTTGAAGAAGCTCTTAAACGGCCAATAACCGGTTGCTCTCGGAGTCTATGGGGCTTCCATAGTAAGTGGCACCCATTACCCTATGGTGCTGACTTACTGTGTACTGTGTAAGGGGAGGTCGGCCTGTCTACGCGATTCAGGTAGCGTTGAACTCACGCCCAAGGTCAGCTTCGCTCGGCTAGTTGCCTGCCTTCATCGCTTCCAAATTCCATTTAACACTTAACGGCTTCCTACACTGGACACTTCAACGCTCATTACATTGACCGCTCTTTGAATTCTGGCTGGTATGAGTGCAAGTGCGAACGGCGCAGCCTCATCGGTCGGGGTGTCATGAATAGGACGGGGCGTGGCTGTTGCCTATGCAGGCGTTTTGACGATGGAGCTACATAATGAGAACCTTGGAATGCCCTCGGGTGGCTGAGCTGCAACATCGTATGATGAGGGGCGCTATCTAGCTGGCGCACACCTCGTATATAAGAGAAAACGATAAGTCCTAACCCATCCACCGTCAAGAGTCCCCTAGCGTATCATCAATGCAATGGTCGCGGTCGTATACAGTACACTCCCGCAAGACACCACAGACACTACACCAAGTCAACATAGGTTGTATATCATCCAGCCATCGCCGGATAATAATCTTAACGCAAAAATCAGATCCACTCGGCAAAAGACATTTAGCGGCACAAAGTTCGCGCTCCGCTCATTCGCCATTCTCACTACGACGATTCTCTTTTCTAACATAGGTTGGCTGGTCTGGGCAATCAAGCGATATGGTATCAAGGACGGCTTCGGCACCGTTCAGCAAGGTAGTTGCGCTACGTCTAAGAGGCTGAATCTTGGGTTCCATTTGTGGCTCAATGCGACCTCTACCATCTTACTTGCCGGCAGCAATACGTTCATGCAAACGTTTAGTTCGCCTACGAGAAAAGAGATAGATCGCGCGCATGGAAAGGGGAAATGGCTTCACGTCGGCGTTGTGAGCTTTCGCAACCTTTGGCATGTTTCTTGGAAAAAGGTTATTATTTGCCTTATCCTGGTTTTGAGTTCTGCTCCTCTTCACTTGTTGTAAGTGTTCTATATTGCTGCGTTTCTGAAGAGTCTGTAAGCTAACGTTTCGTTCAGGTACAATTCGTTGGTTTTCCAGGTAGGATAAAAGCCGAAGTTTCTGATGTACAAGGACTGAGGTTTTCCGCGTTACAGTCTCTATCAACAAGCCGTTACGATTGGGCAGTAGTGACCGAGACGTTTCTTACAGGAGCTCCATTCGATGAAACGTTCTCTTTCGCCAACCGCGAAATTGCAGAATCCGAGATGCGCGACTTCGCCGAACTTCAAAGCTGGGTGAAGTCCTACGAGCGCATTGAGAATGGCGAGTGTTTACGCACTTATGGCAATGGATTTCAGACAACGCGACGCCATGTAGCCCTGGTTTCGAGTGAATCCAACAGCAACACCTCTATATTGGCATATGGAACCACATACGGAGCCTCGGAGACAACTAACGGCTGGGTTTGCTCATCTGATGACTGGTGCAACACCGCGCTTCTAAACCCTGCTACATGGTCAGTCTACGACCACCCTATCTCTTACTGCTTGAGCGAGAGGATACCGGAAGCGTGCTCTGTCAAGTTCAGCTTTGAGATCATGAAGATCCTCATTGCATTCAACGCCATTAAGCTCGTTGTTATGGTGTATGTCTTGTGGCGATTTGACGCCGAGGACCTTATTGCGACTACTGGTGATGCTGTTGCATCGTTTCTAAAGTCTGAAGACCCAACAACCCACCACATGTGTTTGGCAAACAAGAGAAATTTACGGGTCTTTTGGAATTGGCCAAGGACCCCAAAACCGTATCCGAACAACACCAAGCGATGGCATCTAGCCGTATCCAAGACGCGATGGCTGGTATTCATCATCTCGTAAGTAACCTTCCTCCATATCCAAGTTACGTCGTCTAACAACGCCTGATACAGCTTGGCAGCATGTATCGGGCTCGTAACCATTTTTTTGGTTATGGGGATCGTATACCTACGAGAAAAAAGTCCTGGCATATCTTTAACAGGACTCTGGAAAATGGGAATCGGTACCATTAACGCCAACGCTCTTGTCTGGGTTTTAGACGAAGGCTTCATCAACACGGTCATAGCGGCAAACGTTCCGCAGCTGTTCCTGGCTGCCCTTTGGATCCTTCACAACAGCATCGTATGCCCGATGTTTTCAGCTGTGGATTGGGATTCCTTCTCCTTTCATCCAAAGACCTTGATGGTCGCCTCGCCCGCGGGAAAGCAGAGGGGTACGTGGCTGCTTGGGGCGCCCCTACTGTACGGCGGTCCTTTGGTCATACTACACATCCTCACCCACTGGATTGTCTCGCAGTCTATCTTCGTGGTGCAAGCGGAAACGTACGACAGATATGGTGGTTTGCTCCCGGATGACACCGTTTCAAACTGTGGATATTCACCCATCGCTATCATATTCACGCTTGTTCTTGGCCTGCTGATTTTTGCCATCACCGTGGCTTTAGGGTTGAGGAAGTTTAGCAAAGGCGGTGCTCCTGTTGTTTCGACTTGTACTGCGGCTATCAGCGCAGCGTGTCATCCAGGGATTGCTCTGAACGAAGAGGCAGTGTATAACGACTTCATGTGGGCAGAAGTTGGAGCTGGATGGACTCCGGTCGGACATTGCTCTTTGATTTCCGGGGATATCTTAATGTCTTACCCTGGATATGCAAGGAAGCCAGTTGAGGGCCGATTGTACGCTTAGGATGAATTTGAAACCTGCACTAGGAATCACTGAATGTAGACAATGTGAGGTTGTCAAGCCTCAGTGGAAACAGTGCGAAGTATTGTCTTACGATCAGACGCCGTCTCTTCCACCACTCATTGAAATAACCCTACTCTAGCACCATGGTCAGGTTCTATTTGACCCTTATATTGGTAATTGTCAAGAGACGACGCTCATAACGCATGCTCACAATTCCAAATATTTTCAGTAGAAGTTACGGCACGATCGCTGTGCACAAATCTTCGTTTTGCTCATGTCGTCCCGTCAGTCTTTTGGTCGGCGATCTGGGGAGTCAATGCGGAAGGACTCCGAAGCTTTCGTTCGATGCTATTGGGAAGCGCTGAGGGATGGCTTCGAGGCTTGTTGAGTCGTAACCGATCGGCCTTTTACATGATACCATCAGGGCAAACCCTTCTAGGAACGCTGCCCTGCTCGTCAGCCGTCTCTTCACCGTGCATTCTCAGCACTGAGTTCGGCCATCAAGCCTCCCACGTCTCTTTTCTTGGCGTCTTCGTCCAGTTTATGCTGGATGAATCTGCTCATATCTTGCACCTTTTGCAGCGCAATATTGGTGCAGTTGAGCAAAGCCAGTGGATCCACGGTAGCACCGCCATATTTAGCAATCTGGCAAACCTCGCCATGTCGGTTCATTGTGACGATTATCTCAGCCTGTCGGACCTGCTCTTCGGCTAAAGTAGCATCCACCAGGAAGATCTCCCCCTCTTCATAGTATGAAAATGTGACGCAGAGAGGCTGGTGAAGGATCGAGAGTGGTATGGGTTCGCGTTCCCTTTCGCTGAGCACAATGGCCTTCTCTCCTTCTACAACTACGTCTGGTCTCCGGAAGTGTTGCAGTGCCGCCATCACTGCAATACAGGAAGCATCAATAAGGCCACCGTCATGGTCAATGATATGAACATCGGCTCTAAGAGCGAAGCACTTCAGACCGGCGATTATACAGAGTGATTCCGTGTCGAGCGCATTGGAGCGACGGATGGCTTTTTCAAGGATGCGCGAAAGGATGACTTCGGCATCTGTGGGCCTGGGAGCTCAGTTAGGTGTCTCGAGCCGTCATGGGAGCGGTGAGTATGCGTACCGTCCGACTTCAAATGCTGGAGATGCCATGGGAGAGAACTCGGTCACGATCTGGAAGATGCCATCGAACTTGCGCTCAGGTAGGGGCGTCGTCACCTCCACTGATATCCGTGCAATTACTCTGGGCAGGGTCAGAGAAGAATAAATCATACACCGGCCGTTGAATCACCTCGTCTTTCCGAGCTCAACGTCCGCAACTCCATATTCGTCTCCAAAGTTGAGCTTTAGCGGCCGAAAAGCGTCAAAAGCGCGGCCATCAAGCCGTATATTCTCCTGGAGCGCTTGTTGTATAAACGTCCGCTCATTGACGGATATCTCCGCCTCTCGAGGCATCTTCCGCAGCACGTTACGACTTGTTGTGATTTCGTAGCTCACTTCTCTCCTCGGGACAAATGGCGGGGCTTCGGCGAAACTCTTTACCGACAGATCTCTTGGCGGATCCTCTTGAGCAACGCTCGGAGATCTCCCTCAACGTCAACACCACCTGAAGTCCACGACACCGATCCCTACAACCGTTGCCGTAACAATGACGACCGCTCATAGACCGACTTTTGATCCAGCCAGGGGAAAGGAAGCCCAACGCGGACCCGCCTACCATCAGCGACTTCTCCCTGCCTACACTCTCCTCAAACACAGGCAACCTGGTCAGGGCGGTGCCGCGGACACTACTAAACGCGACCTTCGGGCAGAGCTGCTAGAAGCCGAGGCGCGCCACTTTGCGAAGAAGAATGGTACCTACGTTTCGGAAGAACAGACCTCTACAGACGCAAAAGCTGCTCCTAAACGAGCGATCGATGAAGTATCACAAGCCGAAGAGAGGGCTACAGATGGGGATGAGGCAAAACGGCGGCGGGTGGAGATGTTAGAAAAGTATAGGGAGATCGATGCAGACGAAAGCAGCGAAAGTAGTGAGAGTAGCGACGAAGAGTGCGTATTGCCTTCCCCCTGACGCATTATCTGGCTGACGATCAGTAGGGACGATGAAGATGACGAAGATGAGACTGTTGCACTCATGCGCGAACTTGAGAAAATCAAAAAGGAACGCGCCGAAGCCAAGGCGAAAGAGGTATGCTATCTCGAAATCAACTCTCAAGTTCCATCATTGACCGTAACCCAGGAAGCAGAGCGCGCAGCGAAGGAGGCGGAACAGCGGGAGGTGGACATTGCACGGGGTAACCCCCTTCTGAATCCTCGTGACTTCACTATCAAGCGTCGATGGGACGACGATGTTGTGTTCAAGAATCAAGCCCGTGGCACTGAGGATCGGGGCAAGAAGAAAGAATTCATCAACGACATGCTGCGATCTGACTTCCACAAGAAGTTTATGGTGAGTGAATCTTACAACTTCCTTGAAGGTTCTGAACTAATCCCGCGATAGTCAAGATACGTCCGATGAAGCCGTCCGAGTTTCCTTATGTAGAACGCCCACCCGGAGAGGCGAGGCTATGCATCATGGGATGCTATTCATTTGCTCCTATCCGATGTCTAAGACGCGGGAGGACCGGTGATGCAAGTTGATCCTTACTCGATTACCAAATATCTATCCGCCTCGGGAACAGCTCTACATCTCGCGGCTCTTGTCCACATCAAAGAATGGTTCGACTGTGGGCTGGCTATCGGAATGTGGATTGCAGACTTTGGCGCAAAGCGGAGGACGGACGGCAGGAGTAGTCTGTATGGGACGGGAACTAGTATACTCGGGCACATGGAGACGGGCAGGTGCCTGCTCTCCCGTCATGGTATACCATAGTGGTATCCAGCCAAACCCTTAAAGGTCGTCTCAGGAGCATTAGGTGTGTGGCGGTAGCAGAGGCCTATATCACCCGACAGTGAGTTGCTCCCACGTATACCAGCCAACGCAGGTCCCCTTGCTTGGTAATCTAGTCTCCGTACGGTCCATTCTCTACGGTAGTTCTCGGGGCAGAACGACGACATCGGTCTGCGGACATAGCGGATACCATTGAGATGCTATCATACAGAAGCATAATCACAGACGTCATTTTCCTTAGCTTTTAGTGCCGCTCGAATCTCTGGAACTGAAGCTTCTCACGCACCTCGTCTCACTCCTCTCCACGCACTCGGCTCCATCTATCCTTTGCCCTGACTCTATCTTCACAATTTCCAAACTACAACGCCTGGCTCCGTCAACCGCAGCTCTCCTGCCATCGACCCCTCAGACGTCATTTCAGGCCGTCTCCGCCATGACAGTCCGATGATCCATTTGCAGGCGTCCAGGAGACGTAAGGCTCGGACGCCATGAGGTTTCGGCAACAAGCCAGCACCTTTTCCACAGAACTGACTGTACTACGGCCTGGAATACGGGCCGTCGGCGTGCGAGTTTCCCGGACGGTGCCAGGGTCTATGGGTATAAACCTGGGGAAAGGAGTGTTTTGTGGAGAACTACGGTGTGCCCTTTTTGGTGTCTGGTTCTTCTTCTCGACTCTCCCACGTTTCTAACGGAAACAACTTTGACTCCTCACTCTTCGCAACAATTACTCACCACGGTACGTACATCAGCGCAAGATATGAAGGCTTGTACAGATTCCCGTTTTACTAAATCGTAAAAGGAAGCGCAATTGCTATGTGCATTGATGTTTGAAGCTTATTAGAAACTTCACGTGCGTAAACGATGAAGACACTTGTTCCGTCAATCTCGAGTCTGAAAGATAGATGAGCTGAGTTTTTGTTGCACTATATATTCTTAAAATTCTTCACGACAGGCTTTTTCTTTTGGCCTGATATTTCGATACTACAATATTTTTTATTGAATTGATTGGCTCACGCGAGATCAGCTGGTCTCGCGTTCTCACGCTCTCCCGAGGTCGCATCTATTCTCGTATTTTTCTTCGCATCAATCGCAAGCCACCCGCAGGGGTCCGCCCCTTTTCACAGACCGCGACAGCAATACGAGCCACAAGGGCGCCATTCCCACGCAACTGTCACAGCCATGCCCTCTCTTTTCTCATCCTCGCGCGACCTGGGCGCCAGCAGACCACAATGGCCTCCGCCGTGGACATAATCACCTACATCGGTATTCCTCTCGCCGTTCTCGGTGTCCTCCCAACCATATACACATGTCTCAAGAGCTTCTTCACCCTGCGCGAAGTCACGAAGACGTTGCAGCGAAATGGCGTCACGGCGATAACGCGCAGCGCGTTGCTTTCCGGGATCGTCGAGATTGAGATTCAGCGCCGCAGCATCATCCCCCTCGATCGCTCGCATCCGAAGTATTTCGCCCTGCGGGAGCAGCACAGTAGCTTGAAGGGCGGGTCGTGGACTTTATTCTACTGGAAAGAGCTGGTGATTGGGGTGAAGAGTTACCGGCTGCAGTACCATGACCAGTTGTCGCAGCCACAGGCGGAGGTACAATTTGAAGCGCTCATAGCGTTTTTGTTGGATAGAGGCGCGATGCCGAGGAAGGAGGGGTGGGCTGATTTAAGGAGTGCAGGGCTTTGGACACCTGCTGGGACGAGGTTGTTGGTGAGCCCGGTGTCGAATGAGGATGTGTTGACTGTGGCTTTGAGTGACGACTCGGATGGAATCCTCAGTTTGAGCCTGAACTGGAAGGCGGAGTGGGATCGAGGGGGAAAGGATAGCCTGCCACCATACTGGGCGAAGATTCAACCGCCTCTGAAGAAGGAGGATGTTTTTGCGAAGATGGAAGAGGAGTCGCGAGCAGGGGCTGAGTCTGATGATCAGAATGAGGTGGAGGCCAAAGGTGGCTTTTTGGATGATGACAGCGCTGACGGCGAACTGGAGAAGGATTCTGCCGTTCGAGTGAGGATCTCCGCAGCGGGTCTTCAAGAAGGACACCCTGAAGATGATCCCAAGACCAAACTGCCGCTCTTCCATATCCGCTCCGAACCCTCCTTTGCCGACTCTACCGCTGGTTTCTGGTTTTGCTGCGCTGTTACTGCTTTGAAGGCCTCTGACGGCGGACTTTGGGCATTTTGCATCCCCGAAGACGTCGTTGCACTCGCTCGAAGAGAGAGTGTTCCATGTGGAGTCATGGTCTTGCTAGGTGCCATGACAGACGATGAGGTGCCTGCCTGGCGTACACCGTACGACGAGCAGGCCGAGAGCTTTGAGAGGCACGTAAAGTTCGCAGAGAGGAGTCGACAAATGGCTGAGGAGAATCGCTTGCCCCCAGCTGAGCGCGAAAAGGCGAGGAGGAAACGTATGGCACAAGAAGCGACGGATTTCCATAATGAGTCCCAGAGACGGATGCGGAGGCTGCAGCAACGGTACGAAGCTGAAGTGCTGGAAGCTTTGCAAAGTCAACGACTCTCGATATCCATCGTTGCAGAAGCGAATCGGAAATGGCTCGTCAAGAGATTCGACCTTCCCGACACGCTCAGTAGTCGAGACCTGCTTCAACAAGTGTTGTACGGAATGGTCCAAAATGCATCGTTTGCGAAGCGGCTTGCTGCGATGTTGGATTCGTGGAAAAGTTGGAGTCAGTCCGGAGGCATGACGAAGGGCCATTACCTCGACATCAAGCAAGATAATGCGGCGTTCGCATTGGCTAGTTTTGTTCTGGATGCTATAAGAAGCACTGTCAATGAGCCGACCGGCAGTGTGGTTGGGGATCTGCAAGAGTGCCTGAGGATGTGGAACAAGGTTCGTTTGGGCTGATATTGGCTCTATCGCAGGTTGATCGACTGAATGTGGGTATCTTATATCGTAGGCAGTTGGAGCTCAATGAGACGAAACAGGAATAGTATTCGACGTAAACATATCGAAGACTGCCCTTGTAGGGTATTCTTATTACCTGTGATCGTCCATATCGCTAGGTTGACTGAAAAGCCTGTCGGGATTTATTTTGATTGGTTCTGACTCTCGACTGAAGTCGAATTGAGTGAAGTTCCATTGATGAATTTGGCCGTACAACTTGAGGATCCAGGTATGGTACCAGTGCAACGGCTCCTGTGGCTCATGTCAGCCACGTGGGGTCAAGCTAACCTTAAAACGACGAACTGAGACTTGGCACTGACCATCTATCGAACGTCATCCCCAGTTGCACCAGCTTTCTCGCTCCAATTATTCGTCTTCATGATTCCTGGACCACTTTCGCTTGACTATGCACGCCGTATAGCCTAAGGCCGATGCCACGGACGATACCCTCCCTCACCCTTTCCTCCCTATACGCAAAATGTCCTCCAACTCCACCGAACGGACACCGTTGATATCATCCTTGTCGCAGGGTTCGGCTTCTAGCACACAAGTCCCACAGAAGCCACAACGGAGCGTAACATTCAACCCTACGGTATTTTCGAGTAGCCCCAGACAGTTTTCGGTCGCCGAAACCACCGAGTCCTCGTCATACCCAGCCAGCCATGGCGGACCTCCAGTGTTATCGACCCTCAACAATAAATTGAGGAGAAGAAATAGCTCCGGTGCCCCTGCATGGCCACCGCCTGCGCCTCTTCCGAAGTTGGGGCCCCAGCGTACGACGAGAACTGCACAGAAGCTAAAGCTCTTACCTGATACAGCGCTGGGAGAGGGGGCGGAGGACGAGGAGAGTGGTCGGGATGTCTATGTACAGTACACTCGCATCAAAGATCCAACAGCGCGAAGAGATGCTGCACGCCTTGGAAAGGCAGACCGTGAACGGTTACCGAGGGTAACGGCATATTGTACAGCCGATACTTACCGGCTGGATGACCTCATGCGCTACTTGAAGGGCAAGGCGAGGCTTAGAGGAGCGCAGCCTAAGCGGTTTGATGAATGCATCTATTCTCCATACAACTACGGCCGTAGAGGGGCAGAGGAAGTGGTGAGCACAGCAGTTCAGGATGGTTGGTCCACAGAGCGCCCAAGGAGGTTTTCGGACAGTGCAATAGAAGTCGATGTTCAAAGCGAAAGACGAAGGGAAGATCTTATCGACCTACAAGAAGGGGAGGGCGCAATTAACGAGATAGAAGACGGAGAGGCCTCATCTCGACCGCATCGACCCTCACAGACGCACTCAGATTCCGACCCTAGCTTGAGCACCGCAGACTTTGATACCATTGTGCACACACCGGAGGTGTTTCTGTTCGAGTATGGCACCATTGTCATATGGGGTATGAGCGTTCAAGAAGAGCAACGGTTTCTCAAGGAGATCGCCAAGTTCGAGGTGGATAAGCTGGCGAAGAGCGATGTCGAAACGGAAGAGTTCAACTTTTACTATACACGCGAATACCAGGCGCGTATCTACAACGACTTCATTAGTTTAAGGGACAAGAAGAATTACATGACCAAACTGGCCATCAGCCATGCCTTGTCGCAGAGCGTAAAGACGTCCTTGTATGAGGCCCTATTGGACGACACTATCGAGAAGACGAAGGACATTCCCCAACAGATATCAAACACCGGAAAGGTTGACCTGAATAAGAAGCAGATCAACATGCGAATTGGGGAGCTGTTCATATTACGGATCAAGATCCATCTTCAGGGGTCTGTGCTAGATGCACCGGAACTTATGTGGGCTGAGCCGCAGCTGGATCCTATATATCAAGCTGTCCGCAGTTACCTTGAGATGGATCAGCGCGTCCGACTCCTAACAGAGCGCCTAGACGTCATAGGGGACCTGCTCAGTGTGCTCAAGGACCAGCTCACAGTGACACATGTGAGTAAATTTTTTTTCGGAATGTTATGCTGAACCAAACTAACTTTGTTAGGGCGAACTCCTTGAGTGGGTTGTCATCTTCTTGATCTTCGTGGAGGTCGTCGTGGCGGTTATCAATATCGTCGTTGACCTCCAAGCGGCTGGCGGTTGATGCACTTTCGGCGGCTTGTATCTACTCCCAATGCTTCTCTTGTATTGTATTATGTATGGGAACTAGAGGCCACCAGCTCCAAATTGTGTATATACTCTTCGGGAGAACGGAGCTGGTTGCTACAAGGGATTATTACCTAGTCGGCGGTGTTCTTGGGTCCATGGATGGCTCACATGGACGAAACAGCAGCGCATGTGCGCTCTTTGGTAGAAATTGCCCCTGTCGTGCCGGGCACGATCGTTGTGCTACGTAGTCACTTGCTTGTGAGTGGCATGACTTGATTACATTGATAAATGTACACATTTTCATCAATCGGTCATAATGAAAGCAAATACCTTACTATCTGCCGTGTGCATCGTCTACTTGAGACCTCATCCGGTCTAGCTTATAGCGGGGTGGGTGGACGTGCCAAGAGCGCCCCGGGCCGGCTCGCGGATTCCCGTGGATGCTCCTGTCCCCATTTTCAGGACGCCCTTTCGCAGTCACACCCACCGATGACCGTTGAGCACGCTTCTTCCTATTCTTTCGCCCAGATGAGCCGGCCCCGATGAGTTGGAACCTGCTTGAGCGATTCATAGAGTCGGACCACTTCAACCAAGACCCCTCGCTGACTGTGGCCTATCTCTCGTGAGTGTCCACACGAACTCTCCCGCTGGTTACCGCATCGCGTCGCCTGCACGGCCACATTTCACATTCACAGCTCGCTGACTTTTACCTTTGTTGCAGGCGCTATGCAGACCATGTCGGTATCCACTATGTCCTATGCTCCAAGCTTCGCCATTTTGCCTACGAAGAGATCGAGTTTTTCCTCCCACAGTACGCAGACCGCTATCCTTCATATCCGCCCAACCGTCGCTGATCCTATTAGGTTATGCCACCTTCTTATCAGCATCGACAATGAGTCTATGGCACTTGAAGAGTTCATAATAGATCTGTGTGAGGAGTCCGTGAATGGAGCTCTTCTGGTGCGCAGGGCATGGCTCGTCGACGACTGGGCGCTAATAAATATCCCAGACCTTCTGGCTCTTCCAGACCTATCTGCACGACCTCTCCAGCGACCCAAGCTCCAACGCCTTCAAAACATGTCGGCGGATCTACAACAAAGTCCAGCGCATTGTGTTTGGCTCGTCGGAGCCTCAGCGCAGAGAGAAGATTAAGGAAAACATCCTTCCCGTCACGGTTCTCTCCAGCTTGGTTGTTGCTAGTATAGCGGCACCTTTTCTTCCAAGACATGCCGGACCGCTGGCCATCGCGCAGGCTCGCAAGCCCCGTCCGGTAGAGGATATGATATCCGATAATGTGCAGACTCACCGGATAGGCCGCAGTAATACCGTAGCTGCTGGCTCGCCACGACCAAGGAGACCGCGGACGGATCAAGGCCACTCGGACCCCGAGGACCAGGCATCATCAAAATCTCGCACGCCTCGTATCAGAGAACCGCATAGTCCCAAAGAAATGCGATGGAAAGCGGTACGGCCGACGCAACCTGATCGGATACCGTCTGCGCAAGAAAGATCCTCGTTACTTGCAGCTGGTCCTGAAGCTCGTTTGAGTTCATCTTCTCTCCCCGATTTCAGCAGTCGTGGAACCTCCAACCTACCGACTCCACCAGCCACTGCGGGACTAGGACCCCTACAAGCCTCACGCAGACATACGCATACTTCTAGACCCCTGACTCCCAACGTCTTAACCCGGAAGCAGAAAATTAGGCTTCTCCGGTCGAACTACTTCCGAAACGAAACGCAGTTCCTCAGCGCCTTGGAAGACATCTCCAATCGGTTGGTAGTTGTGCCCAAGCCAGCCCGCCTCAGTGCTCTGCGAGCCGAGCTCGCCCTGATAGACCAGGATTTGCCGACAGAAGTAGATATCCCTGTGATTTTGCCTGCTACCCTCCCCGATGGCGTAGCCTCACGCAGCCAACACCATCGCATAGTCCGAATAAATCCCGCCGAAGCCACGAGTCTTAACAGCGCAGAGAGAGTGCCATATCTCCTCATGGTTGAGGTCTTAAAGGAGGACTTCGACTTTGATCCTGATAGTGAACAGAATCAACAGCTTCTAGAGAAGCTGATGATGGAGAAGGGGACCACAAGGCGACGGCTCTTTGACATTACCAACGCAGAGCATTCAGCCTATGTCCGAACGCCGCCGGGTGGAGCTGACAGTGTTTTTGAGCCAGCAAACGGTGATCTCAGTAGTAAATCGCTGATCACAGACACGACTGATGATGACATTGCTGCAAGCATGTCTCGGGTTTCGTTACCGAGCTCTTCCACGGTCACAGCAAAAGCGCCTGCACCTCGGTCCTCGAGTGGTGCGAACACCATGTCTTCCCTAGCAACCGTTTCCACACCAAGGACATCGGACATGGAGATCAGCAGGTCGAACAGCCCTGGCGCTCGCAAACTCCCGCTTCCTTCAAGTCGCACTCAAGGTGCTGACCAGCCTGATTTTTCTGCGCTCGCAACGCACATGCGAACCGCGGCTCAGATGCTGGCGCAACTTGAGGCGAGTAGCTCGAAACGGCCAAAGTCCGAAGTGGCTGCCATCAAAGCTAAAATCATCGCAAGCATGCAATCTTTGGAGGAGCAAAGTTTCCTTGCGGAGGATGCGACACCGACCTTCGACTCCATCATAGCAGATACTGACCCGGCGCTGATCACGGCTGATCCGGAGGCAATCGAGGATGGCGTAACGGTTGCAGCAAACCCGGGCGCTGGCGCGGCGCGCATGGAGAACGACCTCAAGACTGGAGGCATGCAGAGGAACGGCGATCGAGACGACCCAAGCGCAGCGACCTTTGGAGAGGAGTGGAGCTCGAAGAAGGAACGTATTCGAAGGTCATCCCCATATGGTCACATGAAGAACTGGGACATCATCAGTGTCATAGTCAAGACTGGAGCAGACCTTCGACAGGAAGCATTCGCTTGCCAGTTAATACAAGTCTGTGCGAAGATATGGGAGGACGCGGACGTCCCCGTGTGGACTAAACGTATGCGAATCCTGGTCACCGGGGAGTCTTCTGGACTCATCGAGACAATCACCAACGGTGTCTCTTTGCACTCCTTGAAGCGTAGCCTTACGTTAGCAAGCATTGCTGCAGGGACTAATCCGAGGAAACGGATTGCGACTCTGAAAGACCATTTTGTGAAAACATTCGGCGATCCGGAGTCCGAAACGTACATCGCTGGTGTAGACGCTTTCACGCGTTCGTTAGCGGCCTACAGCATCATCTCCTACGTGCTGCAGTTGAAGGATCGACATAATGGTAATCTGCTGATCGACAACATGGGCCATATCATACACATCGATTTCGGCTTTATGCTGTCGAACTCTCCGGGTTCTATGGGGTTTGAGGCAGCTCCCTTTAAGCTTACGCAGGAATACGTTGATGTGTTGGGCGGCTTGACCTCGCCTTCCTTTGACCAATTCAAGACGTTATGCAAGAGAGCCTTTCTGGCGTTGCGCAAAGACGCGGAACGGTTGATCATGTTAGTGGACATGATGGGTAAGCAGAGTAGGATGCCTTGCTTTGCTGCTGGACCTGCCGGCGTCACCAATTCCTTGCGAGCAAGGTTGATGTTGCATCTCAGCAAGGAAGAGGCGGAAGCCTTCGTTGAAGAGCTGATCGCGAAGAGCGTAGGAAGCTATTATACCCGACTGTGAGTAATCTTGCATTGATGTGTATATAGTCTGACAACATTCTCCAGTTACGACACTTTCCAGTACCGCACACAGGGCATCTACTGATTTCCGTCTGCTGTTCTTCACATTACCGTTTGCGCGTTACCCAAGACCCGCGCAGTTCGATTGGGCATTGGTTAGGCATTTTTGGCATCAATAATGGTGTTCTCGTTTATCTGCTATGATGATGGCATTGGGGCGCGGAACGGTGGACATACCATTTGCTTGTTGATCTCAAGACAGGGTGTGGGAGTGCGCATTGGATGAATGATGATGGCTGAAAGATGTGCATTACCACTGGCGTATAAAAGGTAAATATCTATCTTCGGGAACCAAGCGACATAGTGTCAACAGCTTAGTTGAACCACCCCACATAACTTCGCAGTCGAATTCCGAGGCGTGGTACCTCCAAGTGGTGTGAAATGGGTAATTGGGTGTCGGACTAACCAAGGGGATGATATCTGTAAGCTACCCATCATACCACATTGTCCACGAGTGACAAAACATCCTTTTCCTCGCGGGCTGCAGCCATCCCGGTCGCCATCCGATGCTCCGATGACGATCAATGTCTGAGCTAGGATTATTCGGACGTTTCTCGTCCGGACATTACCAATCTATGTCCTCGGCTAGAAAGTTCCACACTCGCACGATACCTACCACAGCAGTAGGTATTACCGCATGTGTGCGGCCCTGGTGCAACCTGCCTATCATGTCGTGAAATAACAGGGCGAGCTTCTAAAAATGGGTTCCTACCGAATCCCGGTGTACTTGTACTTGTACACCTTGCACGCCCTGAGATGGATTTATAAGGTATTGGCTTGGTAATCGCCTACCGAATCGTGGTGTACACCTTGCACCCCCTGAGATGGATATATGAGGGATTGGCTTGGTAATCGCCGAGTTGTCACTTGAACCACCTTTCATTGAAGCCATCTCTTCCAGTTATGGCTGATCAACGAAACATCGTAATCGTTGGTGGCTCCATAGCCGGCCTAAACTCGACACACTATATCCTGAGGCACATTCTACCCTCACTCAAGGCAAAGCACAGCGTCAAATACCATGTGTACCTCATCAACTCATCGTCCGACTGGTTCTTCCGGATTGCTTCTCCCAGAATCGCGGCATCCACCGATCGAATGCCTGTCGAGAAAGCGCTCTTCAACATCCCTGAAGCTTTCAAACAGTATTCTACAAACGACTTCACCTTCATCGAAGCGACCGTCACAAGCCTCGATCCCTCGGCACGAACAGTTACCTTCAAGAACCCGGCGGCTTCGGACGATGAGCACCTTCCCTATCATGCCATCATCATAGCCACAGGAAGCCACACCCACGACCCCGTCTTCTCCATGACCTCCACCACCGACGTCCTTCTCTCTGCTATTCGCACCCGTAATGAGAAGGTTGCCTCGGCCAAGGACATCGTCATTGCCGGCGGCGGTCCCACGGCCGTCGAATACGCTGCCGAAATCGCTGAGCACCTCAACGGCAAGCCAGGGTGGTTCAGTGACGCTCCCCGCAAAGTCAACATCACCCTCATCACAGCGGGATCGCAACTACTACCCGTCCTCCGCCCTGCAATTGCGAAGATCGCCGAGCAGAAGTTGAAGCGACTCGGCGTGGACGTCGTCTACGAAACCCGCGTGGAAGAAACCTCGATCTCCGCAGAAGGCCGGACAACCATTCGTCTCTCCAAAGGCCAAACCCTCGAAGCCGACCTCTTCGTCCCGGCCTACGGCGTCGTTCCCAACTCCTCCTTCCTCCCATCCTCCCTCCTCAACGAAGCCGGGTACCTGAAAACGAACAAGCAGACCCTGCGCGTCGACGCCGCCGGTCCCCGCGTCTACGCTCTTGGGGACGTGGGAGATTACTCGCGGAACTCGGGGCCGGATATCGCTGACGCGTTGCCTGCTCTCATGATCAATCTCAAGCGGGATCTCCTTTCCTACGACCCTGCGAAGCCGGATAAGAAACCAGAGGGGAAGGATCGGATTTATACTCCTAATCTGAAGGAGACGCAGTTTGTGCCGATAGGTACTGGAGGCGGGGTGGGCGCCATGTTTGGTTGGAAGGCACCGGGCTGGCTTGTTTGGCTATTCAAGGGGAGGGATATGATGGTGGGGTTTGCGGGACCCCTTGTGACTGGGGACAGGTTGAAGAAGGAGTTTCAGTGGAAGGGAGACGAGGTTGTTGCTTGACTGTTTGTAACGGGAGAGTAGAGTAGTGCCGGGGCTGCAGTCGGTTGCAGATCGAGTTGGGCTTGGAAGCGAAGCTGAGTGGATTCTGTGATCCAAACTGTTCAGAACAGTTTATTAATTGATCTCATTTCTCCTCTAGCGCCGACGTCTCCTCCGTGAACATCGACTCCTTGGTGGAGGAAGTAAACCTCACAGGCGAAGGAACACCTCTCTAATCCGAGCAAATTCCTCTGGAACACGACTCGGATTTCCTCCGGCTACCGTGTGAGAAACTCTAGCCATTTATTTCGCTGGTTAACCTTTGCTCGTGCCTGCTGAGACGCTCGACGTACCTATGTAATCACATGCATCAAATGGCTTGAATCCGTAAAGGACCGACCCAACCTCGTCCCCCCGCCCCGCTACGACGACAAAATGACAACCAAACGAACAGACCTCCTTCTTTGCCCAAACCAGAAAATCAGAAACAGCGCAAACGTGTACATATATTGCAAAGCTTCTCACTCGTTTTCGGTATATGCAATGGGGATATCCTGCCAAGCCACAGTCACATACCCTTGTCAGATCTGAGATACCAGGAGAGTGCCGTCGACGTATGTCCCGGAGTGCCCACAGACTAGTTGAATTCTGAATTCTGGATCCTGCCTCTCTTCGACAAAAGAGTACGACTCACGGAAACGGTTTCCCTCGACATCTGAGATTTTCTATATATTGCAACGATCAGCAAGAAACATATCAACATCCACTGCACCCTCTACACGACCGGATTTACAATCACCCACTCGTCATGGACTCACGCGCGAACTGCGTCACGCAGAATCCAGCATGGCTCTTCGCGCCGGGACCTAGCAGACAAACACAAACGGCATCTTCACTGCCAGTTGCCCCACCAGTTCAACATCAACATCCGCGGCCCAACAAATTAAAGCGTCGACGCCTGAGAAGCGATGTAGACGACAATCGTCCCTTCCAAACACCCCTGCCTAAGAAGCGTATACGCGTAAATTGCAGTGTGTGGCGCCCCGCTGCGGTGACTAGGGTAGCGAGTCGGAAAGGCAAGGAACGAGCGTGGGATCTTGAGGGTGAGGATGGGGAGTTGGGTGGTTGGCTTGATGGTTGGAAGTGCGATGGGGCTGTGGATGAGGATGGGGGTATGGGTGGAGATGGAGATGGGAGCGAGGAGGAGGAGGAGGATTTGGTGATTTATACGGCGCCGGCTGTGGAGATGGAGGGGACCAGGGATGCGGAATCGGTTGAGGAGGATGATAAGGTTGCTATGGTTATGAAGCTGGATGTAGGTGTGGATTTGAGGGCGATGGATATTGACGCAGATACAGATCCTGGCGCTATGGATCCGTTTGGTAAGGGGGCTGTCGTGGCTGTGGATATCGGCAGTGGAACCGATGGCATTATGGGGCCCGCTCCAATCTCGGATTCGAAAGGTATTATGGATTTGGAAACTACTGCCGAACCGGCGTAGGAAGGTTTTCTAGAGTTACCAACAGATCCGGGATTCATCACCGGTCCCGCTATACATCATCGGGGAATCAGGGCAGAAGGAAGTCGTGAGCGATGTGGTATCGTCAAGTTGTGAAAGTAGAGATGCGGATCCTTATCTACTGTAGAAGATTGTGGCTTAGTTCACACGAGGAAGGCTAAAACGCTCATTGATTAATTTAGGAAAGTTTTTGATAACGTGGAATGGTGTCTACCTATGCGAGTCCGCATACGTGCGCTGAGAACGGTGATTACAGCGATAGTAAGATCCATTCCCAAGGGTTATTACGTCTCGAACTCTGTTGCTGCAGATGAGGTGTTCGAACCACCAGTTGAGCAGTGTGGGAGACGGTTGCGAGCGATCGCCGCTTTCGAGCAATTGTACATCTATTCCAACAGGAGAAGTGCGAGTCACGAGCAAGTATTATAGACCGCGAAATCAATCACTAAAGGATAACGGTGCGTATTACGGAAATAAGGGTACATAGAGTTGGTGCGAGAATACCAGTCCAGAACGTGTTCGGAGCCGTTGGGGTAGAGGCAGCTGCTATGCCGACCTCCGGAGCCCTCCCGCTGTCAACGCTAGTACTGGAGTTTGTATGTTGATTGGCGCCTTCTTTCAAACAGGTGGAGTCTTGGGTATATCTGTTTTAGCACAGGCATCCAACGTCTAGAGCTCCAAATTGTCTAATTTGTTGCGTCTTGTTTGCTGCAGTAGTTAGCTCTCTGTATCCATGCTAGTGGCACGATGCAACGAACATACGTAGTAAATTCTTACTACTTTCTAACTGTATATGTACAATTTCGGAAACGACTAGTAGAGGAAGAAAATAGTGTATCAAGTGTACAGTTAACACAGCGCTATATTTTCCTGTCCATCTCAATGAGCTAGATTTCTCTTGCTACATATCACTCAATTTCTTCTTCCGCTTAGCTCTACGCTGCGTCTGGCTTGTCGTCTTCGTGTAACATTCGCCAACGACGTACAACACCCCTCCGACTTTCAACGGAGTGAATGTTCTCTGATCCGACTGATACAGTCCGAGAACTTGACCCCATAGAGAGGACACTTTTAGCTTTCCAGGCCTTGAGGCGGCATGCCCTTGTGTTTGAAGACCGGAGCCGTCAAGCTGCGTTTCGAGGTTGATATCAGGAAGTGGCTATTTCTTCAGCTTCGTGATTGCGTGACAACAGAGTGTCCTTCTGTCCGGTGGATCACATCTCTTGTCATCCGTCTCCATGACGAGGTCGTCAAGGCGGGTCTGTCGCCAACCATCAAGGCCCCTCCCTCCATCTGAAAAAACATTTCTCCTCTTGTCTTCGTTATCAACTCACCCTCACCCCCTCGACCCCTTCCCCCTCTCCCTCCTCTCCGCCTCCGCCTCCTCCCACAACACCTTGAGCGTCGGCATATGATTCTCCACGTACTCGGCCAACGTCTTCAGCACCCTATTCGGCGTCCTATGCGCATGCGGCGGCCGCTTCGAAACATCGCTTAGTCCAATAAGCGGCACCGTCTTGGCCAGATCCTCCTGCGCGAGCGACTTCATCGGGCTGAAGTCTTTCCAGTAGGGCTGGCGCTCGACGTAGTCTTGGTGGATGACGCGGGAGCGGTCGATGGTGACTTGGAACCATTTTGTTTGCAGCTTGCCCTTTTGTTGGAGTTCGGATTCGAAGGGGAGGGGTGCTTCTTTTTTCTTTGATATCGTTGGTGATGATGATGATGATGATGTAGAGGAAGTGGTGGTATTGTTGTCGTCCGGCAGTGGCGGAGTAAGCAGTGGACTCGCTTCCAACATGTCGTCGATGCCGTCCTTGACTGGCTGTTGCGATGGCGGCGGGGTCTGCGTCTCCGAGTCTATATCTTCGTCGCCGAGCTTTGCGCCCTCGAGAGCGCCGGTCGAGAAGTGGTCGGGCACGACTTTCTCGAGGGCGAAGCGGATGGGCGAGGCGTCGAGGGCTCGTTGGGCGGCTTCGGCGGTGCTGAAGATGGCTAGGGCGCTGTTGGCGGCTGGGTTGTGGTATTCATACTGCGAAATGGAAGGAAGAAATTAGTCAATTGTCAAGTTTTGTAGGTACCAGGGAGATATCGAGGTGGTGTCGTGGTATACTCACGCGAAGCGACTTGTAGGTACTAATCTCCCCAAACTGCTGCAGCACTTTGTAGATCTCTCGACTCTCGGAAAGGTTGGCGGGACGCGGCTGGATGCGCAGATGGACGGAGCGGGTAGCCAGGAGCTGGGATGCGGCTCTGCGAGCGGAGGACATGCTCGACAAGGAGGGAATGTGAGATTCCAGAGTTGAGGATGCGGTCCCAAGTCCAAAAAAGTTCCGAAGTTGGTTCCGGATTCCGGGGTCAAAGTACGAGATCACGTGGTTTGCCCGATGAGACGTCAACTGGTACACGAACTGCAGTGCGACGTGACGATCTTGACTGGAAAGAATTGTAGGGCAGCATAGTCGGAAGATACAGGCTTGTCTAATGATATTGTCTATATATTAAGGCTGCGACGCACTAGTCGCCTCTAGTGACCTCGCTCCCGAAGCGCTCCAGGCCCAACCTGTTTGTTTTCCAAATACTCTAGACGCCGTCCTATGATATTCTAGACAGCGATCATATGTACATCAGCTGTCCGAAAAAATTCCTACCACGGCCTGTGCGGCCTCCAGGGGTATATGGATAGTAGATGGTATACCGCGCCAGAAGCAAACCCAAAACGAACCCAAACGCCTTTGCAATGCTCCCATGCTTCCAAATCTCATCAAATAGCCGCACCACATTACAACAGTTTACTTCTTTTTTGATGTCTTCAATCTCCTCCGCATGCGAACCTTCTTCACGACGGCGGCGCCCCTGCATAACCGGTCTCCGGCTCTCCGGAAGCTGAGCGGGAACACGGATCGGTCCTCGGAGTCGGCGGAGGTGTAGTCCATGTCTATGCCCTCGTCGTCTCTGCATCTCGACGAAGGGCGAGGCGATGGAGACGAGGGCGTTTCGCAGACGTTGCATTGGTCCGTCTCCTCTATCATTCTTGCCACCAGCTTCGACATAGTCTCTAGATGCGAGGGACTGCGATGTTTTCTCGTATTGGTTTGGCGCTGCAGCCGGAGCGAGGCGGTCGCAATCCGTGAGTAGGTAGGTCGCTCTGCGGCACCGGTATGGGTGGCAGTGTCGTACGGGAACACGCTGGAATTCGAGTTGACGGCTTGATCGCGTAGCGATTGTCGGTCGAGGTCGTCTGCGAGGTCGCCCACTGACGGCTTGGGAGTCGGTGGCCTTGAGAAATCCTCAGACAGCACGGTGGAGGGTGAGACATTCATCGTGGTCCGCTCGAGCTTCTGGGCAGCTGGCGGGCGTCGTTCGAAGGAGAAGTCCCGAAACATGATGGTGGCTGCCATGGTTGGCAAATGACGGTGATGGTGGAGAGGTGCCTGGTTTCTTTGACTGGAGCTAGCACGGCAGTCTCATGTGGTGTCCGTCTCGTCCCGTCTGCCGTCAAAGAGTGGCAGACAAAGTAGCAGTAGTGGTGGGCAGCAGCGGTCCATTTGGGCTGGCGGCGGGCGGGACGAGCTAGCAAAAAGAGAGGAAGAAAGAAAAGGGCCCCGTCACGCCCGTCTGGTCGGTTGGCGGGCGTGGCGGACGCATGGCGGGCGCATGGCGGTTTCCCAGGTCAGTGTCACTGGTCCCCGTCCGGCGGTAAGGCCGAGAGAGGCATAGCTCGTGTCTCGCTAGCACCGTGGCGTCCGCGGGCTGTCTCGCCTGAGTCGCTGCACCCGGCGATTTTGATCCCCAAGGTTTCGCGTGTTCACAGCCGGCTGGGTTGTCTGCCTCTTTTTCCATCTTTTTAACGTTTTGGGTGACAAGCCACGCGTAACCATTGGTCGCAGAGCGCCAATCATGTTCAGTATTTTTGGCTGCCGTGTCTCGTCTTTCTTCTGAGCACTGCAGTAGATGACAGCACGGCAGTCAGTAGTTATCAGCACGCTAGAACCTGCATGGAAGCTTTATGGAAGCTTGGCAGCACCGATCCCTGGACCTGGACCTCACCCTTCCAGTAATCAACAATCGACATCATCAATCTCCTTCCCTGCCCTTATCACCACCACACATCAGCCGACTACTACTGCTGCCGTGGGCGCCGGCCTCGACCTAATGCCCCTTTCCCGCAAATCACCCTCTGCAGCCTAGATCCACAGCCTGGAGAACACCTTCGTACAGGTCAGCGCTGGGCGGACGCAACCTGGAACAGCCTCTGGTCCTTCGTCAATGCATCATCACCAACTACAGCCGTGGTCCACAAAGCTTCCACCGTCGAGGGAATATCCTGCCACTAGGGGTCGCGTACGAGTACAGTTGCCCAGCCAATCATTGCAACCCAACTCTCCGTTCGCCTTCATTTTCCATTTCAACCGTTCCCCTCTGATGGAGCCCTCCTTTGCATTGACGCCACTCGCTTTCCCATACCCGCAACGCAATTCAAAGACCCGGTTGTCGACGCATGGTTGCCATGCAACCCTAATACTCTGACTGCCGAGTCACGGCTTTTCTTGTGTGTCTGCTCCACTGCACCGGGCTCCCTCGTTTTATTCGTTCCTGCTTCCATCCTCCTGCCATGACACTCTGCGCGGCCTGTCGCAGCATCACCGTATCTGCACTGTCAAGTGAACTGGAACATGTCCCTCTCTGGTGGTGGGAGTTGAATAGCCGGGCCAAGCCACGTGGTATGGTGCACCATGTTGATGCTCGACAGCTACCGCTATCAGCCACTGCTGGTTGCCCATTGTGCCGTTTGATAGTAGCCGCAATCTTGCAAGATGCCGAGCAAAGGTTCTCAGACCAGGATCCCCAAATTCACCGAGAAGCCAGTAGCGCATTGGCTAGTCGTTTGAGTAGCAGCCCCATCTACCTCCGACCGAACACTGATCCACTCAAACAATCATTCCCGCAGGATGACGTGCCAGGTGCACCCTATGTGAGGGGGTTCAAGGTTTTCGTGCCGACCGTACGCAATGTCTTGGTTGGCCAGATCCGATTGTTTACGCTCAAAGGTATCTATCTCCTGAGGAAAGAATGATCTCGTCGGCTGATTCCACGTAGATAGCCCCGCCGCAAGGAGTTGTGACATTGTCGGTCGCCCTCCGTTGCCAGCCTCAGACTCGCCAGCCGCCTTTGAACTCATCCATCAATGGCTGACGCGTTGTCTGAGAGACCATGACGCGTGTAAGGAATCGTTTTCTGGAGCGGACATTGATGAATCCAAGCCCTCAGTCTTGCCGACAAGAGTGGTTCATGTTGGAAATCCCGACCAGGGCCTTCCTCCACGGCTATGTCTGACTGGGGGAAAGAGAGATCACTATGTCGCATTCTCACATTGCTGGGGTCGTAATAAACCGCCTCTTATGACTACCGCTTCTACCCTCCAGGAACGTATGGCTGGCATCCCCTGGAACGAGATCCCAAAGCTATATCAAGATGCTATTGTAGCCACCCATCGTCTCGGTTTCAAGTACATTTGGATTGACAGTCTTTGCATCATTCAGGACTCAAAGGAAGACTGGCTGAACGAATCCCGACACATGGGCACTGTGTACGAAAACGCTCGTCTCACGATCGCTGCCTCCCATGCAGCTGACTCCAGCGAATCCTGTTTTCCCACGCGTCCTAGGAATCCTGATGCGGTGGAGTTGCCATATTTCACTCAGTCCGGAGACCATGCAGGCTCCATGTTTGCCACCTGGATGCCCGCCGACTACGCATCCATTACTCCTGACGGGAGCGTTCTGGACTCTCGAGCATGGGCAACCCAGGAGTGGCTTCTTTCCCGTCGTATGATCTTCTTCACTGCAGCCTCGGTCGTGTGGTCGTGCAAGTCGCTCTGTCAACTTGAAACTGGCGGTTGCTTCCATTCGACCGCCCGCAATGCCCGTTGGAAGGCCATCGTCGAGAAATATTCCGCTCGCGCTCTCACTTTGGCCAGCGACCGCCTGATTGCTCTGGAGGGCCTCCGGACGGAGATGGGGAAGAAAAGGAAGGGGGACACGTATTGCTTCGGGTTGTGGAAACATCAAATGCCCGAGCAGTTGCTGTGGTACTGCCGTCAGCCTGCAGAAAGACGCAAAAGCCCGCTGGACCTGCCAACATGGACTTGGGCAAGCACCATGCACGGCGTACGCTTCATTGTGATGAAGCATCCAAAGAATGCATGTGGAGGCATCAAATTTGATGAGCCCAACAAGACACTCATTGTTCGTGGCGTTCTCCGCCGCACCACCTTGACCCCTTGCGATCCCAATAGCTTTCAGCATAGCGATGGTTCACTCCCCTTCTTTCCTAAACTGGCAGAAATGCTTGAACATGAGATACCCTCCCATATGTTATTCACTCTTTGCATCGACAACGAGATCATAGGGAAAGCGGTCATTGACGAAGGGCTGCCGCTTGACGACACTGACATTTACGCACTTTACCTAGTCAGCGCAAAGATTCATATCCGTCATCTCACAGGCGGCAAAACCACGTTCCACCAGCAGTGGGTCTTGTTGCTGCGCCGCTTGGATCAGTTTGCTGAGGTGTACGAGCGGATAGGTGCGGGACTCCTCGTCAGTGCAACGCCGTTGTTTACGGACCAGTCTCCGACGCAGGTTTACATACGTTAATACGTCTCTTCGCCATTTTGCTCCGCCATCTCTTTCACCTTCAAAAAGAATGGCCTGAAAGACTACGAGCTCGCTTACCCAACCATGTGCGGGATGCTGCTTTGTCCCCACGCGAGGCTAATGCGATCTATATCGCCGCTTGGTTTGATGCGGTCAGCCGTCTCAAACAACGAGAATCATTGCTGCAAAACAGGGCTTTTTCAATCTGGGGTCTTTGTCAAGCGCAATAATGGGCTCATTTCCAGGTGGCCCTCTTGCAGCCATGGCTGTTTGCGGCAGTTGGAGGCTGGGCAACAAAGACATCACAACTGCAGCACGGCAACAAAGAGAGAAACAAGTCATTTTCCTTGCATGCACCGCACCTTAATCTCTTTCTTTCCATTTCCTTCTATATTCCGAGTGCGCTCACCTTTCTTCAGGTCAGCCATCATCCCCACTGTCACGCAGGAAAACCAGCAGCATCTTGCACTTTAACAATCACTTCATCTCGACAAGATGGATTTCATGAAAGGGTTTGCACGATTCTTCGGTTCAAGTCCATCGCAGAATCCCGAACCGGCCCTCCGAGACGAACCAGCGCTTCCAGGTGAAAAGCGCAGACGGAGCGATTCCGACAATCAGCCACGGAAGATCAGAAGGTTGTCCGAAGGACATTCTGAGACGCTTTATTCTCCGCGGGACTATAGAACGCCCATTGCGGACCCTTCAGGAGGAGGCCATGCGGGAGAAGGGAGGCGCATTCAACGTCCGCAGGGCACGGCGCGCCGTGGAAGGCTGAGGACGGTGCCAGACGCATCCCGTATGCGCATGAGGGCCACGAAAGGGGCAGCGCCGCCCCGTGACCAAACTCCCGAAGAGGGACTTCAAGAGGAAATCCAGAGACGGATTGCGGCGGAGGCTCTCCAGCACGTCCCTAGCTCTCCACCTCCTCAACCTCAACGTCGTCGTAAACCAAAGCCTTTAGCGACGGAAACCCGCGCACAGCCTGCGCCTGCCGGACCCAGTCTTACTGCAAAGACTACTGCGCGCGCCTCCACGGAAACCGACTCCGAATCCGAAATGGAGGAAGTCGAAACATCCATCTGGGATACCATGCCCAACGACATCGCTAGCGAGCTCGCGGCCAGCAAGAACCGCACCGAAGCCGGACAAGCCATTCGCGAAAGCCTTAGGGACCAGACCGGCCAAGCTGAGCCGCTCTACGCGCTTCGTGACGCTGAAATACGAGACACGCATTGGCAGGTCATGGATCGGATTCAGCGCTTCGCGATAAAATACTTTGGCTTTGATTTTCCGCAGACGGAGGAGAATGAGCCGAAATTGAACACGGCGTTCGCTCAAATGCGGGAGGAGACGGTCACGCTGATTGGGTGTGTGGCTTCCGGAGGACCTGAGGGTAGTCAAGGGTGGAAGGATTTATTCTATGACAGTGTGAAGAGGAAAGCGCTAGTCTGCGCGATTATCGGGAATATCGTCACGGAACAGGTGATCCAGCATTCCTTCTTTGGGGGCAGTAAGACAGATGAGGATGCGTTGGACGGAATCATGAGGGACAATACTAGGTTGGATGGTGAGCAACGCCGTCTCTCTACCCCTTTTCCCCTAACCCATGTTCAAAAACCAATATCATGCTAACAGAGATGTTATAGGCTTCGATCGCAACGCCCTCTACGCCGAGTACATCGCGCAGGCTCTCGATTTCACTCCGGGCGAATCTCTAACCCTCCCCACCCACTTCCACCAGCACGTCGTCGCCGTTGTCGCCACCCTCCTCGTCCACCTCACTGCCGTGGACGCACGCAATGTCCGCACGGCAGAACACCGCGTGTCCGAGCAAATCCGCGACCTCTACAAACTCGTCGCCTACGCCGGCATCCTATCTCTCTTCATGCGTCTAGATCCACAGGCTGTGTACTACGTGACTCCCACCTTCAAAGAGCAGCACTTTGAAGCCGAACACATGGACGCCTACAACCGAGCCGTCATGGAAGCCACGAACCCCCGCGAACGTATGTTCCCGGACGACTGGGACCAGCGGGAAATCGCTCGTGCCAAGAACGACGAGCCGCTCACGCAGATGATCCTCATGAACGGCATCACGGTCTATCGACGCGGTGGCTGGGAGGATCCCGACATCAGCGAGCCGTGGGATGAGGGTGTCGTGTATCAGCCCGGGATGGAGCATCGGGGCATCAGGAGCAGGCAACTGACGCAGGCGTGGGTGTTTTGTAGATGGGGACGGCCTAGGCGGTTTGTCAAGGGGCAGCCGGCGGATCGGAAGGAGGTGCATGGGGCGCAGTGGCGGGATCCGGGGTCTGTCGAGTTTGAGGATGTGGTTGCGGAGGCGAAGGGAGGGGAACGGGGTGAGGAGGGCGAGACGCTGAGGGGGAGGAGGAAGGAGAAGGAGAGGGTCGGGGAGGGGAGAAGGGAGAAGGGGAAAGGGAAGGCGAGGGCATAAGGGTGGTGGTGAGGTATTGGGGAGATGGGGAGGCGATGTGCTGGGCTGATTTTCCATTCTTTTCCTTACCAGATGTCTAGAGATCATTTACATTAGAGGGGTGTACTTAGGTCGGTTTCAATGTACTGCGGTTTCATCTTAACATTTCTTTGTACACAAGAGTGTAGGTTTGGATCTGTATACTTCATAGTGTTCCACACCCACGCAGAGTTTCACTCTATGCAACGGGTGCTTCACTTGCCTGCCGCACCTTTGTGTACATTTGCGTCCTACATAACCAGTTCACTCTGATTGGAACCTTTTGGGTCGACGTTCGTTCATCCATGGGCATATCTTACGGCTAGTCTACTTCAAGCCTAGCGTCCGTTACTCTACGCCAAGCCTTCTCCAACAAGGACCCTGCCCCACTCCTCTTTTCCCATCCCAAAAAAAGTTCCCCAGCTCCATTTCACACTTCACATCCCTCCCTCCCTCCTGCACAACCTCCCGCCATCTCAAACAAACCGAAGATGGACGCCACCGCCCTCCTCCTCCGCCAGGGCTGGCGCGGCACCGGCCACTCCCTCGACACGACGAACCGCGGTATCAAGAAACCGCTGCTCATCAGCCACAAGCGCGACACGCTGGGCCTCGGCAAGAAGAAGGCCGCGCACAATGTCGACGATCAGTGGTGGATGCGCGCGTTTGACGAGAGTCTGCGGAGTATTGGGTCCGGGGCGGAGAGCACGTTGGCGCAGGTGAGGAAGCAGGGGATTAATAGGGGTGGGTTGTATGGTTTTTTTGTGAGGGGGGAGGGGCTTAGGGGGACGATTGGGGTTTCTGAGAGTACGGCGGCGGCGGATAGATCAGGGTCGGGGTCGAAGGCGGAGGGGGAGAAGGGGAAGACGCTGGATTTGGCTGGTGATTCGGTTGCTGGATCCAAGTCTGAGAAGAAGCGGAAGCGGGAAGATAAAGCGACGGAGGAAGGAAATCGGAAACGCAGGAAGGAGGAGAAGAAGGACAGGAAGTCTACCACGAGCCGGGAGAGTACGCGAGAGGAGCGCATGACCGAGTCAAAAACCGTCAAGATCCACGTCGAGGAAACAGAAGTGGCAATCAACACCATCGAGCGGAAATCCAAAAAGCAAAGCAAGCGCAGTAGAAAGGAAAACGAGCGCGAGTCTACAGCGACTAGCACGTCGGACACCTCTTCTGAAAGCACCAGCAAGACCGAAAAGAGGAAGGAAAAGAAGAAGAAGAAGGAGAAACAGAAGTCTCCCGAAACCGCAGACCGAAATTTAGACCTCTCACCCGAAGCCTACCAAGCCATAACCGCAAAACTCTCCAAACTCACGTCCGAAGAGAAAGCGCAGTACGAAGAGCGCGCACGAGCTAAGAAGCAGACGCTCGAACAATACGTCCTCCGTCGCATACAGAAGAAGGATGAGAAGAAGAGAGAATCATCAGCGGAAGTGAAGATACAGAAGCGGAAGAAAGGGAGGGAATTGCTGGTGGAAAGTAAACGGGTTAGTGTTGTGGAGGTAACGGCATAGGGCGCTGGTCGATGATAACTCGGTTTCAGAATAGGGTTGGATTCGTGTTTGAATTGCATCGCAAAGGGCATAGCATTGGCGTTGAGGGATCTTAGCCAGTTCCATTCGCGAAATGAGAAATATTTTGGATTACAAGCAGGACTACTCTATCAAAACACATCTTCACCCGTAACCTTGGAAGCACCCTCTTTCAACGCCTCCGTGACCGACCTCACGCAAACACCCCAACCAAAATCGACTAACTCCCATTACACACACCCACCACCTCTCTTTCCCCCTTTCCATCGCTCACTCCTTCACATCCCCGCCCTGCCGCTCAAAATCCAAGGCCTCCTCTCCCAAAACTCATCTCTGATGATATCAACATGCTCAATCACGATCCTCGCTTTCGTCCTCTTCTTCCGATCTTTCTCCCTCTGCGTACGACTCCATTCCTTGGGTCGCCCCGTGTCTTCCTCTTGGGACTGGGTCCCAGCCGCCCAGCCACCGGATTCGCTGTTAAGATTTCGTTTGGGGCCTTTGGCAGGTTTGGATTTGGCTTGTTTTCCTTTAGGGAGGATGAATGTGCTGCTCGCGGTGCTGGGCGTTGTGTCTAGCGAGGCTGTTGCGGCTGCGGAGGACACGCCACGCGAGGGATGTCGTGGCGGCGTCCGTGGACGCGTACCTTCTCCCTTTCCCTCAAACCTTGCCAGCGAGGGCGATACGTCCGGCTCGGTACGAACGGGGGCCTGGTCTTCACGCTCGCGGCGCTCGCGGGGAGGCGGACTCGGCAGCTCCTTCATCGTCGTGAGGGGCGGACTGTGTCTACTTCCCTTCGACGGCATCGGCGGACCCTCGTTATAGCTGTCTTCCTTGTTGAGCATGCCGAGAGATCTCTGGCTTTGGATCGAGAGTTTCCGCGGTTTGTTGTTTGCTGGGATCGAGGACATACGGAGGGGGATGATGGGGGGTTGGGATTCCAGGATGCTGAGGCTGGGGCTTCGGTGCTTGAGTTTTGGTCGCGATGATGAGGGGCCTGGTGCTGTGGTTGGTGGTGGTGGGGGTTGCGCTGTTGTGGGGAGGGAGGTGGATGCGGAGTGGGATTGAGGTTGGGCGGGATTGGATTTTGTGCGTGATGGAAAGGTGCCTGAGGGGATGGGGGAGGGTTGTGGGCTCGTGTTTATATGCGCTGTAGGGTCCGGAGGCGTAAGTGATGGTGGTGGTTTCGTGCTAGGTTTGAGGGTGGGTGGAGGGAGAGGGATTGGTGTTAGGATCGGTAGTTTGTGGTTATGGCTCATCGTCGATGTCCCGTTGGGTGGTGGAGAAACGGGGATAAAGGTCTGTGGATATTGAGGCCTCGCTGTTGACATCAATGGGGGTGACGGAGGTGGAGATGGTGTGGAAGATAGGAAGGTTGGGCCTCGGGGGTTACCATCCGAGGACGAGCGAGATATTCTAGCCGGATCCATATAGGAGGGTGCGGCGGGTTGGGATAGTGGGCGAACGATGGCTCTTTGTGGTCGAGGATGGGAGAGCGGAGGTGTGGACTGCGCTACGGTCTGAGGGAGTGGTGATGGCTCTGCCGAAGGAGGGAAGAACTGTGAGGCTTAGCATATGCAGTGCCTTGAAGCGAGAGGATGTCATATTACATCTCGGTACATCACACTTCCTTTCTTGAAGATCTCAGGCTCATTGTTGTAATTGATGCCGAACCGAGAGAAGAGAATCTCGTTTTTGTCGGACGAGACTGTGCCAGATAGCTCTTGCTCAGCTGCACGAGGGTCCAATCCACCCCTCTTCACTAGAGCCCAGAAGGTGGTATTGTAGAGGTTGTTGATATGGCCTATGCTATGTCAGTAAGTGTATATCTTGGATCCCCGAGGACGATATGAGAGACAGTCATGCGGGGAAAAGTCGGTAGCTAATGCTATACTGATATGAAACACACTGACAGTCAACCTGTCGCCAACTCATATAGTCTCTTAAGTTCCGATCGCTGGGGTAGCAGACCGCGCGCCCATCAAACGAAGGCAAAGGAGGCGTCAACGGTTCCTCGAAGTAGTTGGGCCAGAGATAGATATAATAAGCCGAAAAGGTAGACACAATCGTTGTCGTCAACTTGCTAAAAATAATTATCAGCACTGTAGCGCCGAGTAGGACGGGACAGCCGACGATCTGTGGGGATGGGGCGAAGAAGAATCGTTTGTCCGTGATTACCTCGCTCTGCGCTCGAAAAGGACGCAGTCCTTATGAAAGACGAAACTGTGTAACGTATCAGCTTTGGCTGCTTCGAAACCCAACCACTACATGCAGATATGCGGACGTGCAGCTCAGCATCAGCGAGTGCTGATTCTTGTCGATCTCGCAATATCTTTCTAACATGGTCGATACGCTGAGGTGAGATGCGTACCTGTATTCATCGCTGTTCCCGTAGGCGAGACACAGGTCAGGCAGCTCTTTCATGACGGCCTCAGCCGCTGCATTCATGAGATCCAGAGCTCGCCGGTCATTCGGTTTCGTGAAATTGTATCTAGCGGTAAACCTGTCCAAGGAGGCGTCCAATCAGTAAAGGTTTCTTCCGGTACGCCTAGGAGGTCACTGCGACGAATCAACCGGGCTGTGTTGTTGGCCTGAGGTGTTCCCAAACCCAGGGCCATGCTCGCGAACCAAATCTTCTAAGACGGCATGAGAAATGACGGAATGAGAGCAACATACTTGGTGAAGCCTCTCCCATCGATGCGGATTACGATCCAAGTATTGGCCAGTAGACTATCCGGCTGCTCAAAGGAGCGCACATATTCGTATCTAACACCTCGTCAGTCATCCCCCTGTAGAAATCGCACTCACCACACATGGAGCTGCGAAAGCTCTAGGATACATACTTTGAATTAGCCATTAAGCTTTATTACTCAAGATAACCCGCGATTCCAGGCCGGCGTCGGACAGCATGGCTCGCGAAAGAGAAAAAAAGTTTGTAGGAGGCTAAGTCTGCGACGGATTGTGGAGTTGAATGTTCGAGGCTGGCGGAAGTCACGGGTTATGCCGCGCCCATATGCTTACCGCACCGCACAAGCATAAAGAAGGGTTTCAGATGGCGATAATCATGCATCTAGGAAATGCATGCAGGAGACGCCCTGCAGAGATGCGGGACAACTCAAAATTGCGTATATATCTGCGCAGGGGGAACAAAATTCGGGAGTTCGCCTAGCGACTCCTCGATGTCGAAAAGGAGCCCTGGAGGCGATAGGTTGAACTCGTGCTTGCGCCACGTAGTCTATATGGTTTGAACGGTGTGCTTCACCGACGTTGATACCGCTTCTATATGATTTAAAATACAACAAAGTCAGATATGCCATCATTTACCGTT
Organism: Westerdykella ornata; assembly: GCF_010094085.1. Taxonomy (NCBI): domain Eukaryota; kingdom Fungi; phylum Ascomycota; class Dothideomycetes; order Pleosporales; family Sporormiaceae; genus Westerdykella; species Westerdykella ornata. The sequence goes on from NW_022986856.1 coordinate 320,230, forward strand.
TGCGCCCAATTCCATACATTTCCCATTTCGATGGTGCTGTGTGCAAAGCCCGCCAAATAATGAAAACCTCGTACGCCGTTGATGAACGCCTCGCTATGCAAAGGCCGCAGATCAAAAGTGGCTCGAATTCGAGCATCTAGTATGAGTCTTGCTTTGTGTCTTTTTTCGGTGTTGCGATGGGTGTGGACGCTGCTCGAACCCTTCCTGGGTCTCCCTGCGGTGGGTCTGCCAAGTCCACATTGTCTATCCCTTCAACGATACCATCGGTCCTCGCTTCGAGAGGTGTTATGACTTCATCATCATACCCTTCTTCATCTTCCTCATCCCCATCGTCCTCATAATACTCGCCATCATCATCGTCCTCGACGCTTTCGGTGATGGACTCTTCAAGTCCGCCATTGTCGTCCACAGAATCTCGGGATATATAGCTAGCTTCCAGATCTTCTCCAATCTCGGATCCTTCGTCTTCGCTCTGGATGCTTCCTGCTTCTGTTGTTACATCGCCATCTTCCTCCTCGCTATCGGTAAAGTCATGGACGTCCAGAGGCTTATCGCGCCAGTAATTGAAGTCGGTAAACTCCTCTCCGCCAGCAGGCACTAAGAGACCTACTGGCGGGAAGAAATGGTCCACAATCTCGCGCATGCTGGCGTATCCGGTTTTATAGCTGTTAAGCGATAGGACATCTAAACTGACTTCAGCGTTGGAATTGATTGTGAATATCCTCGTCGATGGTATGTTTACTGAGCGATAACTTAGCGCATCGGTAAGTCGGTTACCGAAGCCGGCGTAAAAGGGTGTCTGCCCCGGTGGCTTATTGAATAAATCTTTGATATCTCTCAGACAAGACATCTTAAAAACCTCGGGTTTTCGAAGATATATCTCACGGCGTAAAGCAGCAATTGTGCGATCCGGGCTCATGATCACAGGACCTTTTGGTAGGTGATAGCCTTCCTGCACGACGCCATTCAGGTAAGCCCTGGTCGTATCAGCTTGTCCAACCGACCGACTTGTGAGATATAGGATGTTGTAGCCGTTGTTGACAATCTCTGTGTATAACTTTGCGACGCCAAGATGTGTCCAATCCCGGCCGATCATATTGAGAACATGCCCGAGCGCATCGGACTTTGTGATGGTGCCATCGATGTCGGAGATAACAATTGGGGTATCATGTTTCCACAGATACATATATGCATTACAGGTTGAGCGGTTCACCGTGAAGCTCATGGAGTTGGACCCCGGGTTGAGTTTCAAGGCTTTGAGCTGGTCGCTAGTCAGGCGGAGTGTCTTCGCATAGTTCTTATTTTCAGTGCTGTTCAAGCCAGGGGAATTCGTGGGTGAGGACAGCCCAATCGCGCTATCGGAGTCTCTTCGATAGTGGTGAGTGTATTCGGCAGTTGTGTCACTCCGTGCATCATCGCTATGATATCCGGGGTCAGACACGGCGTCGGTCGAGCGCAAGGCATCCTCGTTCAACATGCTCAGAGCTGCCTTCTGACTTGCGGCCGCCTTTGCCTCCTCGCTGCTGTAGATCCATAGATTCCCGTCTTCATCTGCTCCGATCAATGCGCCTATGTCATAATTACCTTCCAGCTCATCCGCTAGAATCTTCCTTGCCACCACTTCGGCGCGCAGGGCCTCTTCTTCACTCGATTTATACCCCGTCATGTCTAGTTTCAGATCGCCCGTGTCAGTAACCTCGTTCGGGATGTTCGAGACGAGAAGCTTTTTCGACAGATTGATAGCTCTAGCCATGGCTTCAGCGGGAGAGACGGGCGGCGGGCTGGCTGAGCGCGCCGAAGCCCTGTTCCATGCAGTCGCCTTCTCCTTGCTGACCTGGAGTGGCCCATTCTCCTTCACGCTGAATGGTTCTCCCAGCCGAGCCTTGGACGTAGGAAGAACATGATCAGTGTGCGAACGCGGCATGTACACACCTGACCAGTCCCCCGACATAGGCCTGGTGAGCATCGGATTCCGGTGGAGAGGTTCGGTCGGGGTATCGGAGCCCGATAACCTCCCTCTGCTGCTTTTATCGACATCGTCTAAATCGAGAGGTTCCATTTCGGACGCTGGTCGGTTCGGGGGGTTCTCTAGGGGCTTCTGCTCCGGACTGGAGACCGGAGAAGAGAGTGGTGAGGTCTGGAGGTCCTTGGGTATATTGGCCGAAGTTTCGAAGACAAAGAAAGCCTCCCCACCTTCTCCAAGCTTCATAGCATAATCCTGTCGCACATCGTTCACCCTGAATTCAACCTGCGCATCATCAGCAGAGGATCGTCATGCTCGCCTGGCATGACTGTACCTTCTTATCCGAGGGTCGTAGCAGCTGGAATTTACCGAATCGTACGTGAAATGGCGAACAAGCCAGTGTGCCTGCTCAGCGTAAGCTCACGAATGGGAACATGGACAACGGACTGAAACTTACCATCTTCTTGCTCCACTACGATGACATCGATGGCACCGCTCAACGTCGCGGGATTGATGGAGTTCCAACCCTTCGAGACTGTGCCGGTTATGGATCGTACGTACTGCATTGCCTGTTTCTGCCGTACTGAGAGAGCTCCGAGAGCTGGCAGGTGCTGCTCGGAGCTGCTGCCGATGGGAAAGCTGGTGGAGGGTTCGGGATGGGTGTGGGAAGTTCAATCTGGTCGCGCAAGATATCGGGGGAGGGTCGTACGATGGTAATGCCGGACAAATACGCGCGCAGCGAAGGGCAGAGTGAGTGAGCGGAAGTGGGCGTCAGTGAACTTGTGTGTGTTGCGCATCGGCTGCGGCATCACCCATCTGTCAACCGGTGGATCCCGTCGTCAGCCGCACGTGAACATTGCCAAGCACCGAAGCTCCAAAAGGCCAGCCCTGGTGGGTCTCCCGCCGTCTCCCGCAACACTGCTACCCGACGATTTTCCGACACGAGAACCTGGGACCTGCAGTCACCAAAGCCGCCGCTGTTCAGCAAAGACGGGCCTCGTCGTCACCTTGCTCCTCATGCTGTACAGATGCTCTCAGAAGATCCCATTGCCCTCTCCTGGGCTCCCCATGTCTTCGACGTGGAGAGCCTCGTTTTCCAGTCCCAAGACTGGCTGAAGACTATCATCGTCGCCTCCGCACTTTTCTGGCACGTCTCTTCTGGACCTCTTACTGTGCATTGCGCTGACATTCTCTGACTATTAGGTTTGCATACCGCTCATATCAGGTGCTCTCGAAACCGGCCGAAGAACTCATCGCTCTTTTAGGCTTGGAGGTCCCGGTCGCACCCATCGTGTCCCTCGCGGGAATCAGGTGTGATGGCGTGCTCCTACACTGGAAGCCACCGGAGCAGCGCACATCTGTACTCAAATACGTTATCCGTATCAATGGGATTGATAGTCAGTCCACCTGTACACCAGAACCCTTCGTCGTACTCATGCTTCTCCAGTTGGCGATATCTCTCCCCAGGAGACCTCCGTCACCATTGAGAATCTACAACCTGACCATCAATATGTCATGCGAATCGTGACCGTCAACTCTGCTGCTTTTCATGCTCCAAGTACCCCGATTCGCGTCCGTACGCTTCCCTCTAGCACTGGCTTGTTCTATGGCCCTGCTCCGAACAAGGACTCCGCCGAAGAGGCCGGCGATGGCGATTACACGCCCACTCCCATCATTCGACCGGCAAAGATCCTGCAAGAAGTAGCTGCACCCGCTCATACCCCTCCCGTCATGACGAGAGAGCATAGTAACAGTACATCGCGTGTGCGTCGGGCCGATGCAGGTCGACGCAACTCACCCGCATCTCAGACTGTAGACCAAGCTCGATCCGTTCTGGAAACGGACGACTCTACGGAGACTATCAAACAATTGACCGAAAAGCTGGATGCCTTGCGGCGGGATATCGAAGATGTCGAAAGGCAAATACAGGACGAGGAGGACGAGTTTCGAGCACAAAAGGCTAGCTTGACCGAGAAGCGTGACGACAAGAAAGCCGCTCTCAAAGAGAAGGAAGATACAAGCCATGAGCTGCGCAAAAAGGTCGCGAGCTTGGAGAGGTCGAATGCGTCGGCACAAGCACGACGTGCTCAACAAGAAAGATTGCTCCGTCAAAAGGAAGCTGATCGCCAGAAGCTCAAAGACGATGTGGCGCGGTGGACGCGAGAGGCGGGAGAGCTACGGGCTGCAGCCGACAACATTGAGAAAGAGCGTGCCAACGTTCAGGCTGAGGGAGAAGCGCGACTGCAAGCCTTGAGGGTAAAATACGAAGAGGAGATGCAGACCAACAAGAGTCTTGAAGAAGCCATCCGGGAAAAGGGCACGCAAATCAAGGCGCTCGAGAGAGAGAGGGAAAGACTTGAGGAGGCTGAACCTGGAGGTGAGGTGCAAGAGGGCGGTGATATTGCTGATGGCGAAGAGGATAGACAGTGGTTTGAGAAGTTTTCAGTTCTACAGCAGAGCTATGCTCAAGCTTGGAATCAGCTATGTCAAGCTGAGCGGATCCACAACGAGACAACGACTAGGTTGCATTTCTTGCAGCAACGCCGTTTGAGCCAACCGCAGCCCTTCTCAACTACGCAGACTCAAGAGCCTCATGGTCGGAAGAACAGCCAACGCTCACGACCCGTTAGCTTACGGGAGCCTTTCTCTTCTGCTGCACCGGGCGGGTTTGTGCACACTTCTGCTCCTCCCTTCAACAGCTCCGCTACGAGTATCTCCCCGACGTTCCCCAACTCCGGATTATATTTCAACATCAATAACGGCATGACTTTACCTTCGCCTAACAGCCAGAACCTTGCCTTCTCCCAAGCGGATCTCGAAAGTTTCTCAGCGGGAGCGCCCATGAGCCCAACTGCGGGTGCGCTCTTGCCTTCCGGATTGCTTGGTGACGATTCCGGCTTGACTGATGCCGAAGACGACGAGAGCGATCATGGCCCCCCTCAGCCAACAGACCCCTCGCCTCATCTCCGCCATGTGCTACCGGGGTTGGGGGCACCGGGAACCTTTGAATATGTGCAGAGTCCGAGCTCCCCCGTATCAGTTCAGAGTCGCTCGCCAAGTCTGTTTGCGAGCCCTCGTGAGAGCGTTGGGCAGTTAGGGTATTTTGCTTCGACCGACAACGTTGGCGATAGTGATCGGAGGTCAATACGGTCAACGTCAAGCTCTTTCAAGAATCTTCAGCCGACCACTCGCTTCGGTAGTCTGTTCAACAGGCAGCGGGGTAAGACATTGTCGGATCAAGGCCCGCCGCTAGGCTCTCTAAAGGCATCTCAAAGCCAATCTTTGCCTCGACAAGAGGCTGGGGATCTTGGTCCAATTGGGACCCAACGACGTCGCGGAAGTCACTCTGAAGGAGCATGGTATAATTCTTTTCTGCGGAACTCTAAGACTCAGCCTCCCGAGGCATCAAGCAGTCCTAAGCACGTGGCCACGCGAAAACGCCCTTTCAATATCTTTGGCTCGAAGAGTGGAGAGCCGTGGCCCTCTTCTTCGCTAGGCGCTGAAGAACGACCGACATCTCCGCGACCGGGGTCTACCAAGTCGGGCGAAGTTAGCTTGCTTCCAAGACCATCGACTGAAACTCACACGCGCTTCGGATGGCCAGGTTCGTCGGATGCCTTTGCTGGTCTCCGAAATAGCCCACTCGGCGTTGACTGGAGTATAAACAATACGACATCATGGTCTAGATTGGGCTCCAGGCGTCCGTCCCTTCAGCAAGGCTCTACTTTGAGTCTGGTCAATGACGACCTTCTACAAGGCGGGATACCCGACTTCTCCTCCACCACCAAGTCGCCAACACAAGCGCCTATCGGAACGCGTCCTCAGTCCTCCACTTCTCAACTGCCTCAGACTGGGCCTATCCCCCCAACGCCTCCAAAAGCACTCAACCCCGCAGCGCCAAACTTTAAGAGCATATTCACGCGAAGCGAGAAGTCGGAAGAAGACCGGGCGGAGAAGGCAAGAAAGGCTGCCGAAAAGGCGGCCGAGAAAGAGGCCAAGAAGGTCGAAAGGAAGGAAGAGAAGAAGGCCAAGGCTGAGAAGGCTGAAAAGACGAGCCGCAAGGACAAGCAGAATGCACAGGAGCCATCTAACAGTGATTCCCCGACCCATGTCTACTCGCTGGATCCGCGGCGATCACGGGATACACGCTCCGTTTCCACCATTGATGTATCTGAAGCTTCGCCCCGTGGATCCCTAGAAAGGACTGTGTCCATGACATCTTCAGAAGCTCCCACTGGAAGAGAAACGTTTATGCAGAAGCTTTCGCGTAAGAGCAGCTCCAGCCAGTTTCTGCAATTTGGCAAGGGGAAGTCCTCCCTTTTCTCAAAGAAGTCCAATGACGTCGCAGCCTCACATGAGGTGGAAGATGACGGAATGCTCAACGTGGTGCGTAGCGGGGAAAGCAGCGCCGCCAACAGTCCGTCAATTGGCACACCGAGAGACCGCAGCAGTGCGTTGAGCTGGAGCTCAATCAAACGAATGGGTAAGAGAGGGGAGAAGACGCCAAGCTTGCATGAGAGCATCGCGAGCGAGACCGCTGGCGAAGAGAGTGAGGACGCGAGGGAGAGCGTGAAATAGGGGGTGTGCGAATATGTGTCATTCAATAGTGCTTGGATCTGTGCATCGTCATCACGGGGCAATGCCAAAAGGCTTGAAGGGCGTGGAGAATCGTTTTGATTCTTTGATCTACAGCATGGGAGGAAGTGCACAACTGCTGCTCTGATGATCATAGACTGAGGGAGAATACCTACTTATCTCTTCTGGCCGGCCTGACAACTCTCCAGCCACCGTATCCGATTGAACCTTCCTACAGGCTTCATCAGTAGCTTTCTTTATACTCTCATTGCTAGTACTAGTAGGTCAGATACGAACAACGGGACCATTGCCGTATACAACTGGTCATCTCCCCAAGCGATCTCTCAATACTTTCCCCTGCTTACTTCCCAAATGTTTGAATATGTGAAGTTAGGCTAATAAGCTTTTTATAGCTGCCATCTATTGTTGAGCTCGCGTGCGGGCATTCATCTTTGGGCTCCCGCCGAGCCGCAGCCGTGCCAAGCCTCCTCCGCCGCTCACCTCAATTCACCACCCGCCATCAACCTCAACACCGCACCATGGCTTCCCCCGCGGCCGACGCACCAAACGGCATGTCGACGCCCCCGACCACGGCGTCTGGCGGTGCCAACGCCAGCCCGCCTACCGCCTCATCCACCCAACCGAACCCCCAATCCCAACCACAACCATCGCAATCCCAGCTCTCCAACGGCGTATCCCAGAACGGCCTCCAACCTCCCCCCTCCCACCCTCTCACCTCGATGCAAGACGACGGCCTCGGCAAGCGGCCCCAAGATGCGCGCACCATGCACCTCATCCTCGCGAAACTCGGCGTCCATTCCTACACGGAGCGCGTCCCTCTCCAAATCATGGATTTCGCGTACCGGTACACGTCCGGCATCCTGTCCGACGCCCTGGCGTACGAACCCCCTCAACCTGGCGGCTCGGGGCCCTCGAGCAAGAAAGCCGCGGCGCAGAACGCGGACGAGAGCAGCGTGAGCCTGAACGCGGTGCGGACGGCCATCGCGGCGCGGGCGGCGAATCAGTTCAGTCCGGCGCTGCCCAAGGAGTTCATGATGGAGATTGCGACGGAGAGGAATCGGATTGCGCTGCCGAGGGTGGAGAGGGAGTTTGGGATTCGGTTACCGCCGGAGCGGTACTGCTTTACGGGTGTAGGGTGGGATTTGAAGGAGAAGTGGGAGGAGGAAGAGGAGGTGGAGATGGATGAGGCGGAGGACGGGCAGGAGGGGATGAGTGGGGGCCCTGTGGGTGGGCAGATGGGGGATACGGTTATGGGTGGGATGGAGGAGGATGAGGAGATGGATGAGGATGAGTTTGAGGAGGTGATGGGTGTAGGGAAAGAAGATGCGCAGTAAGGATGCGGTCGATGATTGATATTTTGGGAGGTCGTTTGGGGCCGCCTCGTTTGAGCCATCTATCTGGATTTTTAGGGTTTGCCTGAGCATTGCAGCAGGCCTTCTAGGGTTCAGGCGTTCTAGGACTCTTGCATAGTCACGCGGCGTTGGGAATGGAGCCCAATGATAAAGGGCATCTGGAATTATATACCACAGGGGGGTTTCATGTTTCCATTTACCTCTTCGCTAGGTCCACATACATTGATTTCGTGCTTCAGATATAATACACTGAACAGGCGGCATCGCTCCGCCTCCGCAGCCCTGACTAGTAATACAGTGTATTTAACGTACATAACCCCCTCAAAGGCGCTCGTAGAGGGAACGCAATCCACATACAAATGGAGGATCCCCATGCCACCAGAAACCCAACCATAACAAAGGATAAGAACGCCATGCCATGCAGGATATGCAACCCTCTCGTTCCTCTTCCCACCACCCGCTACCTCCCCCTAGGCCCCCTCCCCTCCTTCATCCTCTCCTCCAGCCTCCTCATCTCCTCCACCTCCTCGGGCTGCGGAATCCCCCAATACTCTCTATGTTTGCGCATCGCCTCGGCCTCCTTCTTCGCCCTCTCCTCCTTCGCCCGTTTCCGCTCCCCCGCAAGCCGGAACCATTCTGCGCGCGCTTTGTCCATTTCGTCGGGGCCTTGGTAGGATAGCAGGCACGAGTTCATGGCGAGCTTTTGGGCGCGGCAGGCCCAGACGGAGGTTAAGGTGCGGCCGTTTGCGCAGTCTGCGAAGGCTGGGAGAAGAGGGTTAGTAGAAGTTACGTTGAGCGTGGGAAGGGGGAGGGGAGGGTGTAGAAAGATGGTTGTGTTTTTATAAGCGCTTAGGTTGCTGGAAAGACCGGGACACACCTTTTATCTCCTCCGCGCACTTTGCCCGAACATTCTTGTAATAAATCTCTCGGACTTGTTGTTCCTGCGCTGCTGACAATGGTGTCGGGTTCGTGGGTACTCTTAAGCCTGGGATCCCGGTTTCTCTGCTATCTTGGGACATGGATGTGCCTTTCTCTGTGGATATTGAGGTATCGGTTTTGGATGAAGGGGTGGCCAGGGCCATGCTCGTGAGAGCGCAGAAGGGAGGGGGAGGATTCGGCGCGGAGATTGAGGTGTGTGTGGTCGTGGTTCCGTTTGGGAGATGTACCAACGTCGGGCGAGATATGTGATTGCGAATTCGAGATTCTTTGCTAGGATACCACGGGAAAGCCAATTGTTCCTTGACGGGTCGACGCAAGTCTAGCTGCAGAGTTGCGCGAGCTTCCAGCACTGCCGTCTTTTCGGAGCTGTGAGATGTCATTCGAGATTGAGTTGTGATTGGGAGCGGGTCACGCAAGGCGTGTGATACGGAACAGGCAGGGCTGGGCGCATCGGAGGTTTGGAGTATCAGATGCCGCTGCAAGATGGGCCGAGGCAGTGAGGGGGAGCTACTCTTTTCTTCGGAATCCTGCACTTTGCTCCTTGGAACATACACCATACTATATAGACGCCGAGAAAGTTGCAGGTATGCTTACGATTCATATTTAAGTCATGGAAATAGGGTTGATTATACTGACGTCCACCTAAGTTGTTCTAACAAACGGCCGCACAATTCAAACCCCACGATGAAGATTGCAAATCGCACATTTATAATCTCTGGCGGCGCCTCTGGCCTTGGTCTCGCCACGGCACGCGAACTACACAATGCCGGCGCATACGTCTCCCTGCTGGACCTTAACGCAGACAACGGTGCAAAAGTTGCCTCGGAGCTGGGCTCCCGTGCCAAATTCTTCGAGGTCGATGTCTCATCAACAGATTCCATTGCCGCTGCAATCAAAGGAACGGTGGAATGGGTCAAGGAGACGGGCAAGGAGATCGGAGGCGTCGTTGCGGGTGCTGGGGTTGGTCTTCCTGGACTCATCATCGACAAGAAGAACGAGCCGCTGGCGATTGAGAGCATTGATTTCGTGCTGAATATCAATCTGCGTGGAACCCTGGATTTGATTAGGCAGGCGTTGCCGTATATGACGACTGCGACACCCGAGGGCGAGGTGGGCGAGCGGGGTGTTATCATCATGATTGCCAGCTCTGCTGCCTTCGACGGGCAGATGGGTCAGGTCGCGTATGCGGCTAGCAAGGGAGCGGTTGCTTCGTTGACTCTACCGCTTGCGAGAGATTTGTCGAAGTATGGCATCCGTGCAGTGACCATTGCGCCGGCGCTATTCGATTCGGCGATGACGAAGATGTTGGGGAAGAAGGTCAAGCAGAGCTTGTATAACGCTATGGAGTTCCCGAAGAGGGCCGGTCAGCCAGATGAGTTTGCCCGCTTGGTCAAGGAGTGCGTGGAGAATGTCATGCTGAACGGAACCGTGCTGCGGTTGGATGGTGCCATGAGGATGCCTGCCCGGTTGTAGGTTAAGCCGGAAGAGTCGTGTATCTGTATGATGTATGTAGCTGGATGAGGAACATAAGGACTGGGCATCCAGATATCCAACCAGGCGTGGAGATCGACCCCTCCCTCTCCTCATTTCTTCCTCTGCCTAATCTTGAACTTGACGCCATCCTTGTTCACGCCACCGACCGAACCGTTCATCTTCGCCCGTTGCATCTCCAGCTCCTGCTCAGCCGCCATCAACTCCCTCTCCCTCTTCTTCACAGCTTCCAAATGTATCTCCATTCTCTCTTGTGTCCGCTCTCTTCGCTTCTGCAAAGCCCTCTTCTCTTTCTCCTCCCGCAACTTCGCCTCCAGCTGCTTCTTGGTCAACTTCTTCGGCTTCTCTTCTTCCTCTTCCTCCTCCTCCGCATCATCTCGTGCCTTCCTTTGCCTCTTTTCTCTGTCTGGCCACTCGCCGCCCTTTCCAAACCAGTCGTCAGGCTTAAATTTCCGCTGTTCCTCTTTTCCCTCCACAAATACCGTGTGCCCTGCCCTCTTGCCCTCATGTTCCCTTCCCAGTGGCACCACCTGCTTCCCTTCTAACAGAATCTTCTCTTCCAGTTTTTGCCGTTCTTTCCGCACCATCTGCAGCATCGTCCGTATGTATCCCGCATCCTGTGTTTTGAGTAGCTTGACGACTTCCATGGACAACGGCTTATTCCCTCGATCGGCTATTTTGCGGCCTGCGGAGTCGACTTTCGAGGACATCATTCCCTATATCCTTCGTCAGCCCAGCTATTCGAAATATCTAGGCAACCCTAGATATGAAGTTAGGGCGGACGTACAAAAGAGAACTCATCCGGATTCCTCTCCAACGCCTTCTGCTTTAAGAGTTTTAATCTCTTCTTCTTCTCCTTGTGATCCGCTGCGCGCAGCTTATAATCCTGTAGCATAGTCCGTTAGCAAGCCAATCGCATTCTTCCAGATGAGACACGCACTTTTTTCTTTTCCAAAAGCCCCCATTTCTCGCGCTCAAGCGGCTGAGCGCGCTCCTTGTGGTTGCGGCGCTGGACCGCATTGCGCATGGACGACATGGTGTGCAGGTGTCGCTACGCTGGGGGTTCTCTGATCACCGGAGGTTCAAGGGGACCGTATGACAGTTTGGAGTAGTGGAGTAGAGCGGTGGGTCGTGAATGTGCTTGTACATATGGAAATTTTGGTGTTCGAGCATATCGATAAGATTCGCCAAGACGTTTAAGGTCTAGCCGGTTTAGGATGAAGGACAACTAGGTGAAAAGCAACCTGGAAACACCCCAGTGCAATTGTCCTACCATATCCTACATCCTCATCAAACCGCGTCCAGATCTTACATAAGGATGCCACTGCGAAGAACTCCACCTCCAATATGGCTGCATTGAGCACAGTGTCTCGTTACCTAGTGCTGGATCATGGGCCGAGCAAAGTGAACGTATACCTATATGCGCCAACCAGTGGCAATATCACGCTTCTATGTTGCAGGTCGTACTGTCAAGCAAACAGTTTAAATCCATGATATCAACACACTTGCCTCGATTCTCGAATCGTACACTCAGTCACCCTTGAGCGGAAGTGGCTGAAAGCTTATGACGAGAGAAGAATTGGCAAGGCTTATTTCCACTGACAGCCGAGTATTGGAGCCTCACTTGCCCAGTACAAGTACTATTCTATACAGGCACCAACCACCAAAAGTAGCCTACAGAAATCCTCCTTCGAGAAGTGCCAATATCTCCGAGAGCACGAAGATCCCTAATGGAAACCTATCGTGAGGATGGCCTGCAGCTGATGCCTTACCTTTCTCATTGTATTGGTTCCCAGCACCTGTTAATGTGTCTACCGGTAGAACAACAGCAAAGTCAATCGCTACTTCCATCACGTTATCGTGAATCGGCAAGGGACATCTTCAGCGACATAATAAGCCGCTTTCCGGATTGGAAAACAAAAGTTCTCGCGCGAGATAGTGTCAGCAAATATATTATAGGTGCGTCAATCGGTATGAAGTGTCAGCGCAGCATTCCCCCACTCATTGGCTATGGCGACAACGCTTGGGGACTAAGTCAAAAAAAAGGTGCAGCGAGCCATGGGAATGTAAGTCTAGAGCCGTGCTCGCGATAAATAACTATGTATAAGAGCTTGGTCTCCGCTCTCGAGTTGGTTGGGAAAATTCCCCTCAGTGCCAGTTTTCACTCCGCATCAAGGATGAAAGAACGAAAAGAAGCCCAGGCGCATCTCGAAAGCAAAACATCCGACCTTGACGATGGCCATTCCGATACGTTGGTGTCCCAGAGGGGCGGAACGACCAACGACACCCGCGATATGCTTCGCATGGGCAAGCAACAAGTGACCCGAAGAAATTTCAAGCATGCAACAATTCTTGGGTTCTGCATGGTGATCCTATCGACTTGGGAAGCCATTTTATCTACTGCTGTGTTCTCTTTAAGTAATGGCGGAACAGCAGGGCTGATATGGGGCTATCTTATCGTCATGGTTGGGTTTGGTTTCGTTGTGGCTTCACTGGCTGAGATGGCATCGATGTAAGTGCACTTCGCATTGAAGAAGAATCTACTTATTCTATGAGCCTAATTCGAGCAGGGCGCCTACATCGGGTGGTCAGTATCACTGGGTCAGCGAATTCGCACCTCCCACCTGCCAGAAGTTCCTGAGCTATCTCGTCGGCTGGCTAGGCGTCCTAGGCTGGCAGACTGCAGCTGCAACAGTCTCGTATCTGGCTGGGAAACAAATACAAGGTCTCATCGCCTTGAATAACTCGTCCTATATTCCAAAAGCATGGCACGGGACGCTCCTCATTTGGGCTGTTCTAGCTGTTTGCTGGGTCTTCAACACATTTTTCTCCAAAAGACTTCCTCTGGTGGAAGGCGTCATTGTTGTTCTCCACGTCGTCGGCTTTTTCGCCGTCATCATACCTCTCTGGGTCATGAGTGACAGAAGCACCAGCAATACCGCCGATGTGTTTTCGCTTTTCCAGGACAACATGATGTGGGGTAATGTGCCACTGTCAACGATAGTCGGTCTCACGGGCGCCGCTAGCTCTTTCGTCGGAATCGAAGCAGCAGCTCACATGAGTGAGGAAGTCCGCGATGCCGCCCATGTCGTCCCTAGGGCAATGATGTGGACGTGGCTGGGCAATGGATTGCTTGGTTGGATCATGGCGATTACTTTCTGTTTCTGTGTCGGCGACACGATGGCTGTTTTGACAACACCGCTTGGGACTCCCTTCATTCAGGTCTTCTTGGACACGACAAAGTCAGTAGCCGGGGCTACCGTTTTGACTGTCATGATGCTGGTTATTGCGATTTTCGCATGCGTTGCAGTCATGGCGGCGAATTCGCGCCAGCTGTTCGCCTTCGCTCGTGATAAAGGCGTTCCATTCTCAAGCGTCTTCAGCAAGGTAGGGGTTTGGTAACCTTTTACCTCCATGTCACTCTAACTCGATTCCAGGTTTCACTTACGTCCGAAGTGCCCGTAAACTCCATTTACATGACACTTCTATTCGTCGGTCTCCTATCCCTCATCAACCTGGGTTCCAGCGTTGCATACATGCAAGTTATTTCGCTCGGCACCGCCGCCATGTTGACATCCTACCTCATTTCCATCGGATGCGTCGCTTTGAAAAGACTACGCGGCGAACCGCTTCTGGCATCGAGGTTCCACTTGGGCAAAAGTGGTCCTGCCATCAATATTGTCTCCATTCTATTTCTGATCTTCCTGTTGGTATTCTGCTTCTTCCCAGTAGCTCCTCACCCCGACGTGCAGGATATGAACTGGGCAGCACTGGGTTATGGTATAGTTGTTCTTTTCGCGGTTGCCTATTATTTGGTCCGTGGGCGGCTTGTCTATGTTGGGCCGGTGGAGTATGTCCTGAAGGAGTGAATAGGAGCATCCAGGATCCCTTTAACTATAAGGAAAACGGAACTGCGGAAAGAGATTACGCAGGCATTGAGATGATACGGCGCGTAGGAGCTGCGGATAGATCCCTTCTACAAGGATCTTGCGGAGTTTGCGCCCTGGAGAACTCCATCCATTCTGGTACCTGCAGTGCGTGGCCTGTTGCGTGAACCACGGTGTTGCGCCCACGAGTACATATCACAAGCCCAAATACAAATGGAACGGCATGGTTCGTTTCTTAGACAATCTCTGTATCCCATAGATTTGCGTTAGTCAGATATAAGTTATGTGAGCCCTCCATGTCAGTGAAAAGGTCAGCATGTAAAGGCTGACGTGCACCTGAGCGCCACACCCGATGACTGAGAAAACAAATCAGATACGCCCGACGACAAGGCCGCAGATAACAACTGTATATGCCCCGTTAGAAAAAATCGGCCGGCAAAAGTATTGAATACATAGATACCCCAGCTTTCCTCGTTCCATTCCCAGGTTTACAGTCCTCCCCGTCTCCAGGCAGTTGCAAGTTCCGCAGCTCGGCTTGGCCTTGACTTCAAACAGTAGGTTTTTACGCCTTTCAAGCATACTTTGTTGTGTTGATTGCGGGTACTCTTTGCGGGTACGCCGTACGCCTTGTTCGGATTGCATCCTGCAGTCTGGAACGAGCTTGCGGGTATGGCGTCCGGGTGGTGTCCGTCGGGCGAAAAGGACTACGTCACGGGCGTAAATGGAACTGTGCCTACTGGATGAGCACGTGCTGTGCCCGAAATGATTGTGCTTGATTGTCGGGGTCTTTGATATTTTGCTCAGAAAAATACCTATATGGTCAATCATAGCATTCAGTATCCTAGGGAAGCAGCTGAAAGATGAACACTGTTAGGATTTGTTAATTTACTCCACCCTGGGACACCTGGCACGGTCAGTCAACCTCGATCACATCCTAGAATATCGGATACCACTGCTTGAATGTCCGATGCACGCCAACAGAGAAGGAATCTTTTGAAACGCGGCGGCCTCATTTGCCGGTCGAAAGCAACATCGGACTGCATGTTTCTATTCCTTTAGACGATTCCCAAGTTGTGTCTTAGGATCAGGGAAAGGCGCAGCCTGGGATACTGTTCCTGATGTTCGCCTTAATATGTAGGAGGTCGAGACCATGTAGGGAGTTGGGAGCGGAGAAGTTGAAATGAAGTCTCTATATCTGTTCTTTTGAGACTATCCGGTCTTTTCTATATATAAGCCTAGACCTTTCCTTCCTATCACTATCAACTCATCCGTTGATTTCGTGTTTCATTCAATACAGTCAACACACATACTTCGATCACCACTTCGCTCTTTACATATAGAACTTCCGGCATATTATTAATTATTCCTTTCCACCTATTCTACCTCCCTCAACTGTTAAGCTCAATGCACTTCTCCCTCTTTACCAGAGGGCTCCTGCTCTCCTTAGCAGCCCTCGTCCTCGCCGAAGACAACTGCGACGCTCGCCCCGACGAAGCCCCATTTGCCCCTGGCCGAGTCGGAGGTGTGGCCTTCCCCGACCCCGCCGATGACAAAGTAACTTGCGTAAGCCGCTGGAAGAGCGGCGAAGTCATCGTCGGCATGGAAGCATGGTCGACGCGGACGCAAATCACGGGCATCAAATTCAAGTTCGACCGCACGGGGTGGACTGGCGTCATGGGGACGACGGTCCAGGGCCGGTCGTGGTATGCGAAACGCGGGGAGTGGGCTGCCGACCAACCAGTTCGTGGGTGCTACTCAAATATTGAATCTCTGTTTTTACTAGTGCGTGGCTAATAGGGCTGTAGGAGTTGAGGTTTGGAACAAGAAATCCAAAGTCTTCAACGGGCCCGGCAGAATCCGAATCTTCAAAGAGGGCACGGATGAAATACTCTTCGAAGTCGGCATCGGCGACTCCGAGATCGAAGGCGACAAGCTCAATGATATCGACCAAGGGATAGGAATAATTCTCGGTGCAAAGACAAGGTCTGCTGAGCACCTCCACACGATCGAATTCAAGTTTTTAAAGTCCAAGGTCGTCAAGACGCAGCTCACGGCAATCAATGTCGTCGAGAACCTGGACGATTGGAACAACGAACAAAGAGGGATCGAGACGGTCAGTCTGGCGGAAACGTACTACAAGAACCACAATCCCATCGGCGGACCTAATCAAACCTACACATTCACGAATACCATCAAGAAGAGTGAGAGCAAGATAATTACCCAACAATACACCAACTCCTGGACGGCTGGCATCGAAGTCACCGTCGGAGGCAAGGTTGGCATCCCCTTCGTGGCGGAGGGTGAGATCAGCGCGAATACGAAATTCGAATATCAGCGCCAGAACATGGGCTCCACGGCCATGTCCTACACGTACGATAAGGATCTGACAAATACCCAAGGGAGTGGCGTCACGGCCAATATGCTGCCGCCTCAGAGGGCCGCTCACTGCCAGTTCGATGCCGTCTCGGGGACTTTCGATAGCGCTTATTCTGGGACTATCGAAGCTACGTTGGCGGATGGCACTAAGTATAGTTACTTCACGGATGGGGATATTCACTCGGTTGGGTGGGCGAAGACGAGCAGCTCCTGCGAGGAGATGGATATCAAAGACGTGCCGGAGGACGTTGCGGAGGGACAGACAGCGGATACGCGCAAGCGTGCTGTGGAATTCCATGTGTAGTGTGCGCCTTTCTCGTTTTTCTTGACGTTTTATGGATTGAGCACTCTTATGAGGGAGAGCAACTACAGCTCCCCAGGTCCTCCGATACGTCCCTCTCAGTTTCTTTGGTCTGTTCTGCTTTAGTTTCCTTTTTCGTAATCAATAGACTCACACTTACTGTGTTAATACTCGATACTAGGCATAATTCTCGCCTCAGGACATGTGGATAGACTTCGCATTGCATAAAACTCGAAGTTGGACCTCTTACATGACTTGGTGAAATTGTGCTCGGGGACTACACTCGGCGATCTGTAACCTAAGGCAAGAGTAGACAGTACATAAAAGTGCATGTCCGATACTATCCCAGTATGGAAACATGAATACTATTTAGGATTCTGATGTTCCTCGTTTGCAGGTCGACAGTGTCCGAATATCGGACAATCTTGTATGGCTGCGGTTGTTATCAATGAGTTTTACCTTCAACCTTTCTCAGGATTTGGCGCCTAACCATTCAGCTTTGACCATTCCGAACTTGACTGACGATTCTTAACAGTTGAATTGAACATCGAACTTGCTACTCCACATGTTTCCACCAGAGAGCGTCGAGCAACCACTTCTGCGCGTTTCGAAGTGGGGAGATACATTCAGGAATGAACAAGTACCAGTCACTGTCCTCATTCGTGGATAATGAATTCATCACCTTTGTAGACTCGTAGTACTCTGGATAAAAGCCGCTGTATTGCCAGTCAATGATGCCGGTGACGCGGCATTGGCCTCTTTCAAGCTTCACCATAATGTTGGCAGGGCGGAGATCGTTGTGGCTGAGAACATGCTTCTGCGACAGGGGCGGGGAAAGTCGTCGAAGGGTTTCGATATAGATTGGGCTTCCGAAATGGGGATTGGAGAATTGCCAATTGTCGAAATCCTCTGTAGTCCAAATAGGCTCCTTCGTGCGCCGAACATGCCTCCTCAGATCCTGGCAACCTTCCCCTGCCACTCCTCCAAGTGGCATGTTGTCAGGACGAGTTAAAGACCGTAGATCTATGAATATATCGTTCAGCTGTTCCTGGACTGAACGCTTGAGGGAGTCGTCTAAATTCGGCCAGACTGTTCCAAGTGTCGTGCCAGGCACAAGAGACATGAAGAGGAGGAAGCATTCACCAAGACGTACAAGGCCGAGTGACCTTGGCGCAGGAATGCTGGGTGTATGTTCCTCAAGGTATCGCAGGGTTGTGTATTCGGTGAAATCATCCATCTTCAGTATAATCTTGAGAGCAACACCAGGACTGCATTTGAGGACGATTTTGTGGTTGCCAAGCTTAGGCTTCCAGACGACTTCGCTCTGCTCAACCAGTCTGCGGACGCTGTGCGCAAGGGACGATTCATCATCATCGCTTTCAATAAGGCTTCGAACGGATTCAGAGAGCGGGAACACGACTGCGGCTGACACATTTCCGTAAAGAAATTGTCGAACATCGTCAGGATACCGTGGGGCCTCCACTTTTGCAAGCTTTCAAGGGGGTTCATTTTTATTACAACCTGCAGCGCGTCAGAAGATCGATATCTTGAGAAACTGGAGCATATGGATGCGAAGCCCACGAACCTTCGGCTTTTCGGTCAGCAAGCCGACTTGAATACGTAGAGGGGATCTTAGAAGCCAGATCTACTTCGGGGTCCGCTTCGAAGGCTTTTTGCAATTTTCTCAACACCATACGATTCAATTGACAAGCTGGAGATTCAGTTGGAGGGTTGTCGGTGTCTGCTCCCTGCGTTGGAGGATCCATGGCGTCTGATTCATGCGATAGAAGTTTTAACCTCTAGTTGAATTCCCTCAGTTGTTGTTTAATTAGGGGCTGTTCAGTTTGGCCATTAAGGATCTCTCGCACGGGCTTTTCAGCTGTAATGGTGTTGTAATGTAGTATAATTTGGCGACTGTTTAGTCTGTTGGCCTATTAAGGAGTAATTTTGCGATCCTAGGCTGCCCCTATCTGTAATGGGCGGACTGTTTAGTTATCTTTTGTTGCTCAGCCCCTATTAAGGAGTAATTTTCTTCGACCGCGCCTAAATCCCTGTACCCCTCTAACCGCCTGCCTTACTAGGTATAACGTGCTCAGGATCTTGCCTATTAGAAAGGACTCCTTAAGGGTAGTACTTTGTAATGGGCAAAATCGCAGGATTGTACATTCTGCACGCTATACTGTATCTGGCGCGTCAAAAACTCCATTAGAGATACTGCCGGCAGCTGAAAAGCCCGTGCGAGAGATCCTTAATGGCCAAACTGAACACCCCCTTAGCATTCACGTCAGCGCTAGTGTAATTTCCTTATCGCAGGCGCGCACAAGCTACAAAGTACTAATATTACAGCTAAATATTAGACTGCGTTAGGCGCTTAACCTCTAAAAGAGTGCTGAAGGTTCTATTGCAATTTTTGTAAGGCGCAATCGCTCCGTGATCGCTCTGCTCTAATTGTGGCTAGAAATATGCTCGGTTCGTCGTCATGGGACTCCGTAGAATGAGATGCTATAAGGAGAAGGATATTGATAACAGATTCATCCTTGAAGTGGCGAGAGCATTACTTTAATAACGTTAGGATGAAGTGAACTTCGGAAAGTAGTGGATTATCGAATCTTTGAACGCTCTTGCTATCTTCCAGAATGCGTCATCAGCTCCTTCGTCTCCTGGCTTGTAATTCCGTCGCGACGTCCAAGTGGTCAGTTCTCTCGCCCTTTGAGTCGACAAATTTCGATATTAAAGCCTCCGCCACTATCACGCCAATCGTAGACGATTCCACCGCAGCGAGTTTGCTCATTGCGGACATTCTGCGCCCAACTCAGCCTTGAAGTATTGCTCCAATTTTATTTACCAAACCAAACACTCACCACATACCCTAATACTCACAGGAAACAGCGCGATGATACGATATACTCAAAGCCAAAGAATACAAACATTGCGTGATGGCTGACACCTGACTCTTCTCCGCATCCTCCTTGCAACCCACATTGTTTCCCTCACCCATAGAAGGACAGTGCAAAATACCGGCCCCTTTGCCGTCGTTCAGGTACTGGCAGTTCTCTTCGGCAAACAGGGTCATAGTGAATGTTCCATGCGGCCATGGTGGGTTGTTGATTGCGTCGCGGTCGGACCATCGTGTAGCTTTGTCGTCGAGGACTGGGTTTTCGCATCCATCGGCTTGCGAGCCGACCGAAGTCTCGAAGAAGGTCCAGGAGTTGTAGTAGTCATCATCGTCGTTGACGTGTCTTATGATAATAGAGACGGCTTTGCTTGGAGTCGGAGTTGGAGTCGGGTCCGAGGCAGGAGTGGATGTCTCCGAGGGTTGTTCTTTGGTGCTGGAGGGAGGCTCTTGCGTCGACGGAGGTAGTTCCTCTGGGGAAGTAGTGCCACCTTCGCTCGATGAAGATACAAATGATGTTTGAAGCGTAGTCGGGGTCTGACCGGTCGACGATGGTGGAGAGGTCGAGGATGCAGGGGCACTCTCACCTGGGGCACTAGGCAGGGAGCAGGAGCCGCCCCCCTGGCGCTTCATTATGCTCTCGTACTCCTTCCACTCTTCCTCGTCCGCATCAGTTACTTTCCTCCCTCTAAGCAGACGTATTTCGTTTCCGTCCCCTGAATTTGACCGTCTGGGCAGAGTTCTCATCGGCAGGATCTGGTTGGGGAATGGAAACCACCTATCTCTATAACGGTGCATTGGATTGGCTTCGAACCATAGCTCTATTCCTGCGACTTGAGTATCGCAGCTACCGTCTGCTCGGCCCAGCCACGCAGCGACAGGATCGTACTGGATTAAAACCTTTCCAAATGGGTAGTCCAAATCTGGGTCGGGGAACATGGCCACGTAAGGGATAATGAGTGTATCAGTGCGCCCAAGAACATCTTTTAACAGGTCTTGAATCTTGCCGACTTCGTAAGGGTACTCTAGGTCGTTATGGCTAGGGTTTGCTGGAGCCTGCCGTCTGTATGGAGTGATGATAAAAGCACGCACTTTATTTTCGGGGATATTCTCGAAGTCTCCCCCAGCTCCCGTAAATGCAGTAAGCCCTTGCGGGACTCCAGCGTCGCCGTAACGAAGGCTGTCCAGGATCTGTGTTTGGAGATTCTGTGGCGTGACCATCGTGGGTCCTTCCCAAATGTGTGTCATAAACATTCGTTTGCGAGAGATGACAATGACGGATGTGCAGCCATACAGGTTGATAAGACTCCAAGTGTTGGGTAAGTTATCGAGTGGGAAAGTGAAACCGGTAGTTGTGATGGGAGCTTGTCCGTGGGCAAGATTGTTCGGACTGAGAGCAATCTGTGTAAGAAGCCACGAATCGACGTCGCCTGCCAAGTAGAAGTACAGAAGTCAGCGAAGATCTTTAATGGAGCTGAGAGAGTTGATAGCCAATCCTCGTAAAGTGTGGGCATTCCCGCCAACCGTGAATAAGTAGCCTTTAGCTTTCCAGCTAAGAATCACTGTGATTTCAAGGCTACCCATCCACGACCGCTTCCACTTTAAATAACTTCACATGCTTTGTATTGGGAGTACGAACCTTGCCAATCCTCATCTCTAGGGTTTGTGAGGCCTCGTTTCAGAAGATTGTTGCTTGGAACTGTCTCCTTTGGTAAGAGTTCCCTCGTTTCGGCAGCTGGAGTATCATCATCTAATCCCGTCACCGTCGGAGCTGGCAGATATAAAACGCCATTGGAAGCCTTAGAGTATTTGCCGAGATCAGGAGCATCAGTCGGTAATTTGCGATTGTTCGCATTGCAGCCAGCACAGTCCTGGGCGCAAATCCGATACGTGGTTGTTGTCGACGTCACAGTCGACACTGACGTAACACCCGTAGCACCGCATCTTGTGATAGGTGCTTTGCAGACGGTCGTGCATGCATTTTTTTCCGCTCGCTTACTTGGCCCTCCCAGAGTGGTAGTCGCGATCGCGGTACAGCCAATGTTGCAGTTACTGACTGTCTGCGGGGTACATGAAGAGGATGATGATGATTTGGACTGGGTCGAGGTGGGCTCTTCTGACGCTGAGTCCGAGACAGAGGGTTTCGTGTCCTCGTTTGGATCCACTTCGTTAAGGGCATTGACCATTGGCTTCAGATCATCTTGTAAATGCTTGACTGTCTCCACTGCACTCGTCGTTCCCTTGATAATCCCATCCTTGACTTTATTGGTAGTGTCAATAACACATGTTACAAGCGAGAAAGCCGTCTTAAACAGGTTTCCAAGAAAGCCACGCTTCTCCAGTATCTGGTTTGCGACTGGTTCTGGTCCACTTCGATGGCGTCTTCCTGATTTGCACGGCTCCACTCCGTTGGTAGGCTTTGGAAGTTTTCCCAAGAATTCGGTGGCCTTAGGAAGGACGTTATTGAGTTCATTCATCACAGCAGTGATCTCAAGCGCGTCAGGATGGTCGATCCAGCTTTGTATAAGCGGGAATATGCCTGCGATAACCATAGACAAGTCTGAAGCGCTGGATTGAATTTCACTCCCAGTAGAATAAAGAGTTGTAGAAGGGTTTGGCGGCAGGGTGATTCCAGGTGGAAGAATTATTCCATCAGAAGCTGCGGTCTCGCTGATTCGAGGAGGTAGTATGCCCGAATTAGTGCTTGAAGGGCCATTGGTGATCGATTCTGTGTTGAAGTCTTGTGCAGTGGAAGAAGCTCTGGTGCTCAATGTCACCGAGTCAGTCGGTACAACGCTTGAATTAGTTAAGGATGGGGAGACCGTGCCAGTTGGGATTGAGCTTAAGTCGGAAGATGAGAGCTTGTGTGTTGGATTTAGAATCGAATTGAAGGGCAGGAATGACTCTGTACTGGTCCCCGGTAGTGGAGCGTTCGTATCTGAAGGCGAGAGAGTTTCTGTGACTGTGCCAGTAAAGATCGATGTCCCGGTCCCAAGGAGTACAGTTGAAGTTACTGAATCAGTAAACACAGTACTGCTGTTCGCTGGAATGGGGAATGGAGGTGAGCTCCGAGAGGATGCATTGGTGCCACCGGTCCCAATAGCACTCTGTGCGGTTACCAGAAAGGAGTGTAAGAGGATAAAGGGAACTGCTCTCCCCCCACGAAGCGCCTTCATGGTGACAAGCGGATTTTGAAAGACTGGAGAGAAGAGTACAGCTATACTCCCTTCTATCGATGAAATAAAAATCTGTAAGCGGGTGAGGCAGAAAGACGATGTGTGTATGTATTTTGACACTCCAATATCTCAATCTGAGCTCAATGGTGGACGAGCTTATATAGTCTAACCAATGATGGTTATGTAATTGGACCATAGGCTTCTTGATATAACTATCCTGACTTGTTCCCGCTGTTCCAAAATCGACTCCGCCCTCCGGCGTAGCTGCAAGATTGTTGAAACCCGTGCAAGTAGCCGCCAGATACATTGGCATCGGGATTGGATGCTTCTACAGTTCCTGCATCCCCGAGGTCCGCTCCGCCTTGCGGCACAGCTACGATATGGTTGCAACATGTGGCGTAGCTGCAATATGATTGAAACATGCGGCAAGTAGTCGACAGATGCAGACTAAATCTGCGGTTGGACGTTTCCGGTATTCTTGCGTCCGCTCCGCTTCGCAGCATAGCTACGAGGTAATTGAAATACATATGTGGCGTAGCTGCAAGCGCGCGGATGGATGAATTGAACCATGCAGTAGTCGACAGATTTAGATCAAAATCGGGGTTGGATCCATCTACTGCCTCTGCATCCGCTCTGCCCTGCGGCACGAAACTGAATGAATGTCACGCCTATCCGGCGGATCCTCTTTCCCGATTGGGTTCGGCGCGCATACATAAGCTCCCCTCCCGACGGTTTCAATCCACCATCCGATTTCTCCATTTCTATGAGAACATGCCAGAAGAACTTCTAAGAGGCACGCAGCACAGCCTTACATTTGCTCAAATTCAGAATCGAACCGATGCATTACTTGCAACGTTTCTGAACGCCTGTGGGAATAACGATGCCGCCCTTGCGTTACAACTGGCGCCCAATCGCGATGCCGGTGCATTGACGTTTGGACTCAACAGGGCCATAGGTGGAAGTCATCTTGATCTCGCACGCCAGTTGCTGGGAGCGGGAGCGAAATGGGACGCACAAACAGTAAGACTGGCGTCCAGATCGCTGGACGCAGTGAAATTACTCGTGGAGTGTGGTTTCGACGTCAACACTGGTTTAGTCGCGGGTGGTACGCTCCTTCCGTAAGTGTTATACTTCTTCTTCGCTAGCGCGGCACTCATCATAGTCAGTAAGGTGGTGGGGCACAATGATGAACCTTGCGTTCGATATCTCCTGGAACGCGGAGCGAATCCCAACCTTGGCCCTCCATCGATTAAAAATGGGCCCCTTTATCTGATTCATCCGATACCCAATTCAGGTTGGGCTCTGAATGCGGCAGCCGCTTTTAGCACGCCAGAGATATTTGCTCTCCTGCTTTCCTATGGTGCCGATATCTCAAATGCTATACCGCTCCATTACGCAGTTAGAACATCACCTAAAGAAGTACCCGGCAGCCGAATTCCGATGCTAGAGTATCTGGTTGGATTGGGACTTGATATCAATGCTATGGACGATGCAGATGATGGCCTCGGACAGCATGGAACACCTCTCCAGCACGCTGTGACGTGGAGACGGGTGGAGGAAGCCAAGTGGCTGCTGGACAGAGGGGCAGATCCCGATAAGAAAAACCCATGGGGGATCTCGGCGAGAGATCAAGTAAAGAGATTGCCACCCAGCCACGAACTTGCGATCCTTTTGTCGACTAGTCAGACGGAACGACCATCTGAAGAACAGTAGAGAGACCCGAAACCAACGGTTTCGACATTAACGAATGGAAAGAATTTTGACTAATTAACGTACCGTACGGAGGAGGGGGAGCGCTCCTGATTAGTCTGCCGTACCCTTTGGTACAACAACGGAAGTAAACGGACCATAACATACCTGTTTTTTAAGCAATTACACAGACTTACCTCTTGTGTCTCTTAAAATTTGGCTACAACTAGTAATTGGCGCTAGTCTTCTGACTGTACTGTACTGTACTGTACTGCAGCTGTATTGTACGAAGTGGGATGACTGTACGTCCTGACGGAGCCCTTCACTAAGTACGAACTCTACATACGGGTGGGTGTAAATACTAACGAAAGCGCTGCCCGAAACTGTCCATGTCCGGAGGCCCCATTTCCCGGTTCTATTCTCGCATGCGATACCACTTGTATCAAGAATGGCATGTATAATGAAAGGAATCGGCAAGGGGACATGTTGCTTCAATCAGTTCAAGCAAGCCATCCTCAAACACAACCGCATCGATGTCAGATTACTACGGACTGATCATGGGCATAACTACTAAACCTCCGCCCCTTTAACCTCAGCCTTCGCCGTGCCTTTCTCACCTTCTCCCTCGACAAGGATACCTCCCTCCTTCCTGTCCAACGCTATGCCCGCACTCTCAATCTCCCTCCTCTTCTCCGTCCTCACATGCATCCAGACGAGCAGCGCGGTCCATATAGCCATGGCAATACTGACGGCAATCATGGCCCACATACCGCGGGTGAAATAGGGAGCGTTCTTGGCGCCATAGAAGACTATGGACCACCTGTACGCCACCTATTAGCAACCAAACCTTGAAGAGAGGTAGACCGAGAGGGAAACAGAAGATACATACCAAGCATTGATAGCATTACTCCCCATATTCATACTCGCGATAACGACCGCGCGCAGACTGTCTTCCTCGTACCTCAAGACATCGTTCGCCCATGCGAAAAAGGTAGCTTGACAAGCATACACGCTACCGGCCCAGTAGTACATGGCAAATACCACGGGCGTGGTATCCCTATACGCAAGAATGACAGCACTAGTTATGACGCCCGTGATACCGATCCAGTAGCCAACGAGATACCGCTTCCCGCCCATGAAGTCCGTGAGCGTTGCCCAGAAGAGCGTGGAAACGATACCGACGGCGGGAATACCGGTGGGATAGTTGTTCAGCTGCGCGACGGTGTACTTGTTCTTGGGATGCGATTTCATGTACAGTGCCAGAAGCGCGTTGGTGGAAAAAGATTCGGTCTCTCCGGCAATAATCCAGAGTACGACGAAGAAGTACCAGTACCAAGTGCTGAGGCAGTGTTTGAGGAAGGTCCAGGAAATCGGGGTGCGCTCCGAAACCTCGGGTACGCGGGACATGGCGAGTGACTTTTCCTCTGCGGTAAGGTAGGGGGCGCGTGTACGGCGCGGTGTATCTGGGAACAACAGGAAGCCATAGATTGCGACTGGGAGGGTGATGATGCCGTCGATGATGAAGAGCCAGCGCCAGCCGGAGAGGCCGTGGCGGCCGTGCATGCTCTTGTGAATGCCGGTTTGGATGAAGCCGCCGATCATGGTGCCGGCGAGGCCGGAGGCCGTGAAGATGCCGCTTCGCTTGCCGAGTTCTTTCTCCGTGTACCAGCTTCCGAGGATGTAGTGGGTTCCTACGAAGGTGGAGGCTTCGAAGATGGCCTGCGATGCATTAGTCATGTTGACAGTGGGTGAAGAAATGAAGGAAGATTTACTTGGAAGAAACGAATTGCCATGATACCTCCTGGACTATGGGTTCCGGCTGTAGCCATCGTCAAGCCTGCCCATGCTACCTGTCTCGTATCAGTTCTGTGTTACTCGCTCATTCATCCCGGGGCCTACCATGCATGCGGGAAAGAAGTACCGCGGTTTGATGTAGTACAGAGCGATGTTACAAGGAACTAGAAGCAGGATTTATCAACAAAATTCTCCAATTTGGAATACTACCACAATCACCTTGTCCGATTGTATACCCCACTGTAAACACAGTGTTGATTTGGTTGAGTTGATTGCCCTTGAAATTCAGCTCTTCTTTCATCCCTAAACAGATCGTCAGCAAAATATCCACAGCAGCTTGATTTTAGTATTGCCTACCAGAGACATAAGCATTATTTAGATTCGTCCTGTCCAGATAATTCAGGAAATACATCAGACAGCAGAACGTCAAGATGAAGAAATCCAGCTTTTGCACCAGTTTCCTCTCTCCGGGGAGGCTCTGGTCCCCTCGGAGGTATTGAAGGAACTTGGAAGCCATGACCAGAAGAATAAGGCAGCAGCTGATTCTCCCACAAAGGAGAAAGGAGAGTCCTGCACTTGAATATCAATGCAATGTCAGGTTGCAGTTGTTTGCTGGAATATTATCGAGTCAACTTATATGAAGCTCGGACCCTCCACCCTAGCTACCCCCGTAAGACCCGAACAAGCAAGAGATTGCCCTGCCACGGCTATCCCCTCATTATCTTGCCCTTATCCTCGGATCAACAACACGGTGGGGTCAATCCTCGACGATCACGAGCGGGATCCTGCGCCGACACCTGGGCCGAGAGGCCGTAAGACCCCTCAAAAGCCTGCCGACCCTAGCCACGATGCTGTGGTGGTGGAGATAGCAGGAGCATGCCGACTCGGACAACTCGGAAAAGGGGCGCGAGTTCGGAACTCAATGTCCGCTCTATTATCTATCTTGGTTCCTGATAGCTATAGATACCTGCCAGGTACCTGAACATTTGTTGAGAAGTACCGTGATATCGCCACCTTGAACATGTCATCCGCAAATTGGGAAGAGGTCGCCCGCAAGAAGCGCGAGGACCTATTCGCACGCATTCCCGCGGATTACCGCATTCAGAACCCCCCGCCTGAGGACCAGCTCGACGTTACAGTATGGCCTCGGGAATCCGGATGGTTTTCTGAGAAAGAGTTGGAGATAACGGAGAGTACGGCTACGTCTATACTCCAAAAGATTGCGACCAAGGAATGGACGGCCGAGGAGGTTACTCGTGCATTCTGCAAGCGCGCTGCAGCGGCGCACCAGCTGGTTCGTGATACCCTACGTCGTGAAACATCAAGCCAAGCAGTAGAAAGCTAAGTATCCGTAACCAGACAAACTGCCTCTCGGAAATCTTCTTCGAGGAAGGCATCAAGCAAGCAAAAGCCCTAGATGAACACCTCCGAACAACCGGCCAAGTAATCGGACCCCTCCACGGCCTCCCTATCTCCCTCAAAGACAACTTCAACGTCGTGGGATATGACAGCACCCTCGGTTTCACCTCGCTCGTAGGCAAACCAGCAACCTACAATGCCACACTCGTAGACATGCTAGAGAGGCTCGGCGCAGTCCGCTACTGTAAAACCAACGTCCCAACCGCAATGATGATTGTACGTCCACTACCACGTGACGACTCCTCCACAACTGACCCAATCCAGGCCGAAACAGTGAACAATACTTTCGGCCGGACCGTGAATCCTCGAAACCGCCTGCTCACCTCGGGCGGCTCCTCAGGCGGCGAGGCCGCCCTGATCGTCTTCAAAGGCAGCCCCTTGGGCATCGGGACGGACATCGGAGGCTCCCTCCGCATTCCAGCTGCATGCACCGGCATCTTCACTCTCCGCCCCTCGTTTGGTAGATTCACGACGCAGCGATGCAAGTCTGGTCTCGCAGGCCAGGAAGCGGTTGCGAGTGTGAATGGGCCGATGGCGAGGACGTTTGAGGATATCGTTTTCTACTCAAAGACGATTGTCGATGCGAAGCCGTGGCTCGTGGATCCGAAGTGCGTTCCTATCCCCTGGAGAACCGTGGAACCGAAGCAGAAGCTGAAGATTGCCGTGTTGTGGAATGATGGGGTGGTGGTTCCGACACCTCCGGTGATGAGGGCGATGAAAGAGACGGTTGAGAAATTGCGGAGCGCGGGGCATGAGTTGGTTGAGTGGGATCCGGTCCTGCACGTTCAAGCGCTCGAGTTTCTGGTAAGTATATCGGCATTGCCAGAGCTTTATGATACGCATCGATCTGATTGCGATTACCAATTAGGGCCGCATGTTCGTCGCCGACGGCGGGAAGAGCGTACGATCGCTCCTAGCACCCACACGGGAGCCCTTCCGACCGGAAATGGCGCCCTACGAGCAGGCTCCCGAGCTAGGAACCTTCGACATGTGGCAACTACAGCTCGCGCGTTCCGAGCTCCAGAGGCAATATCTGGAACAGTGGCAATCTTACGGCGAGCTTGATGCTATTCTGTGTAAGCCTCTGCAAAACCATGAGATATAATGATAGAGCTGACCCACGATCAGGCCCTACAACACCATACGCCACGGTCGAGCACGGCAACTTCAAATACGTCGGATACACAGGTGTCTACAATGTGGTGGACTACTCCGCCGTCACGTTTCCCTGCGGCATAACTGCGGACAAGGAGAAGGACCAGTATCCAGCAGACTACGTGCCGCTCAGCGATTTGTGTAAACAGGTGCACGATAACTGTATGTTTGACCCATATTCCCTCGATTTGTCTCATTGCTAATTCGCCGTAGATAATGCTGAGATTGTCCATGGCATGCCGGTCGGTCTTCAATTAGTCGCGAAGAGACTTGAAGAGGAGAAGGTGCTTGCCATGACCGAGACGGTGCTGAAGGCTATTGCCGCTATTCAGTAGATGAAGCGGTTTCCGTTTCTTTCCTTCTTCCGTGCGCTTTCTGGACATGGTATAGACTCATGCATTTCAGCAAGCGAGCATTGAGCATTGAGCATTGAGGAGCATATTTCACTGGCTTTATTGTCCATTCGTGGCCACATACCAGGAACTGGGCATGTGGCCTCGAGTGTAAATACAATCTGCGTACCAGCGTCGTGAGACGATGTTAGTATACCCAGATTTGCAGTACGTGAGATTCGTCACCTAAGCTATAGATAACTCATGGTGGTTATTAAGATGTGCGTGTGTGAAAATGGGATTGAGTTATTAAGCTCTGCCGCTACAAGCAACCAGCAGTGACAAATCCATATCATATTCCCTTCTTCTTCAACAGCGAGTCTACTCCCAGCTTAGCGTCCAGCTCTTCCTCCACGCACCTCCACTCGTCACATTCTTCAACCCACTTATCTCCAACACACCCCTCTCCTCATCGAACCGCACACTCCCTGCTCCACCACCACCACCAAGCTCCTTCCCATCCAACTTGACCCGTCCAATCCTTTCGAGCCCCATAACAGTAACATTAGCCAACGCATTAGTATCCCTATACTCCCCTTCCACAGCAACCTCCAACCTCCCCTCACAAACCCTAAACCTCACAACCAACGTCTCCGCCGGCTCCAAACTCTCCCCATCATCCTGATAAACCTCGCCCCTCGCCTCTCCCGCCTTATCCAACGCCACAAGCAAACTCCACGGGTTCCGCCTCGACTCCGTAGTCGTGTACCCAGGCTCTTGCGTAGCAAGCACGCTACCTCCACGAATGAACACAGGGATATGGCCCAGCGGCGCGGAAATGGTTTTATTCTCTCCCGGCGCAGCGGAGACGGGAGTCTGCGTGTACCAATCATACCATACCTCCCCATCTGCGACGCCCGGGAAGACGCCTTTGACGGTATCGACGTGGGGCTCCAAGACCGGTGTAACGAGGATCGATGGGCCGAGGAGGAACTGCGTATCTACGGCTTTCAACTGCGGGTCGTTGGGGAATTCCCAGGCGAGGGCGCGCATGACGGTGTCGCCCTTGGTATGCGCGTGGTGGAATAAAGTGTAGATGTAGGGGAGCAGGAAGTAGCGGATGTGCATTGCCTTTCTGGAGGCGTCGGCGACGGCGGCCCAGCGGAAGGGTTCTTGGGGGATGGCGGAGAGGACGTTGTGGTTGCGGTAGAAGGGGAAGAAGGCCGAGAGTTGCATCCAGCGGGAGCAGAGCTCGAGGTCCGTGTTGCCGTTGAAGCCGCTGTGGTATCGTGTCAGTATTGTACTTATTTTAGGAATCATTGTGCTCTTTTATGGGTAGGTGGTGGGCTACAGGCGGACCAGCAGAACTTACCAAGTATCTACGCCAAACATAGGAATGCCGAACATGGAGAACGACAGGGCTTGCGGAATCGAGAAGTACATGTAGTACCACTTGGAAGCATTATCACCTCCCCAGTGGCCCGACCACTTTCCAGACCCAGGGAAGGTGGACCGACCAATGATGAAGGGACGTTTGCCCGGGAAGACGGAGAGGAGGCCTTGGTATGTTGCATTGAGGAGCTGGTGGCTGAGATGAATGTTAGTGAAGTCTTGACAGTAGGAATCGTCAGCCGGCCTACCCATAGATATTGTGGACGTCGTATTCTTCCACACCGTTTGCGTGTGTGGCATTTGGAGATACTGCATGCACAGCGAGGTCTCCCTGGACATGGTTAATCACGTAGGGCGGATGATCGACGTTCCTGGCTCCAGGCGTCGGTGTTGTGCGCAGATAAGACGTCGACGTAGAGCTGCCAGCCGCGGTGGAGGTCTTCTCTGCTGCCTGACTGGAAGCCGCTGAAGACGCCGAGGCGGCTTCAGTAGAATTTGTAACATTGAAGCCCTCGGGGTATTCATAGATGCCGTTTCCTGCCTCGCCTGGGAGCGAGAAGGGAGGGTGTACCGGATTCAACGTGAGATTGTTGGAGCCGCAGGATCCGACGCAGAAGCTGGAGACTTCGTTCATGTCGATCCAGAAGCCGCTGTATGGGACTTCTTTGTGCCACAGGACCCTGTGAAGATCAGAGACCGATTGCGAGGATGACGATGGAGACTTACATCTCATTCACCCACCAAGATACGCCATTCTCCGATAGGAAGTCGGGAAAGACTGTGTATCCAGGCCAGACAGCGCCGATGTATTGGCTGCCGTCAGGGTTCATCAGGAAGGAGCCCGATTCATTACCCCTGGTGTATGTGTCGTAGGCATCACTTCCATTGGTCGGATTGGGAATATAGATCGCGGCGTCCACAATGGGAACGAAGTGCTGATGATTTGCGTGAAGCTTTTCGAAGAATTCCTTGACACCGGATCGCGGGAAAGTCACGGGATCCAGGGTGAAGTCACGGTATTGGTCCATATAGTCAATATCCAACCAAATGGCTTCTGAGGGTCTCTATTAGTATTATACCTTAAAATGCGGAAAGTGGCAACTCACCCAGTGGTATATTGAAGGCCCTCATTGTATCGATGATCTCAATCGAGTCAGCACAGGCGGCAGCAATATCATGCTTACACTCACCTCCTGCGTCTCCGTCCAGTTCCTATAACCCCATCGACACTGATGGTAGCCCAAGGCCCAGTAAGCTTGCATGCCGGGAAGGCCCGTTGCGGAAAATTGGTGCTGCTTGATTACGTCCTGCTGAGTTGGCCCGTCATAGAAAAACAGGTCAACGCTTCCACCCAGCAGACGCCACGTCAAGCTTTCATTTCTTAGAAGCACTTCTTGTCCATGGATGTTTCTCAGATACACTCCGTGAGAATACGACTCCCAGCCGGTGCCTCCACCACCGCGAGTCTCATTCTTCTTGCCGTGAGACGGTCTGTTGTTGGTTTTATTGCCTCCCCTTTCGAAGTATCTAGTTTCCAAATAGAATGGATGACTGCCATACAGGTTCGTGTCGATAGGATCTCCCACGTCTGCTGCATAAATCGTAGCCGTGAGATTGTTGTTCAGTCTTAGGCCGTGGATCCGTTCGCCAAGTCCATATAAGTTGTAATCGTTAGGAAGACTCGTAACAAATTCGATGAATTGATCTTCGTAGACCAGCTTGGTATTTTCTGTAGAGAAGATGACGTCGCCTGTTGACTGTCGTGTGACACTAAACCAGAAAGATGGCTCATTTTCCCCTGTAAGCGGTTAAACCATGTACATAGGTTTCGATTCCGGTATCGACTCACAAACGAACTTCAGGTCAAGATCCTTGTAGGTGGTCTCTAGCTTGGGCCGTGGTATCAAATCCTCCGGGATTAGGTAATGAGAGGCATTGTTTTGACCCTGCAGCTGAAGATTAGCTCAGTTTCACCAATGCAGTGCATTCCGCAGTCAGAACTCATACAATATTTGCAGGGCTGATGTTGATAGCCAGCCTGTTGGCGGCCTGATATTCCACTTTCAGGTTGAGCACTTCGACGTCGTTCCCGTAAACATTGCAGCTCTCTCCAGCCAGAGTCAGAACTGCAGTCAAGCCACGCTCGTTTTCCAGAACTTGCGAGGCCTTGTATCCAGGACAAACGTCCTGCGCATCCAGAGCGGCGGGGTCCTGGATATTGGGCAGTAAGTTGGCGCCTTCATCTGCAGAGGCCGGTATGGTGAAAATAGGGCGGACGGTGGTTGGAGTGCCATTGATGGTTGTTACAACGGCAGACGAGGGGTTCGGAGTTGCACTCTTGAAGGATGCAGTGACTTGTCCACTTGCCAATCCCAGCAAACATGAGGCTGCAAAGATTGAAGACACAGCCATCACGATCTGGATGTTGACCCGCGGACCGATGAAACCACCCAATGACGGTTTTAAGAGTTCGCAAACTTCCGACGGGAACCAAAGATCGCGAAGCAAGCGTCAATTGAAGATATGGGATCCTGCGCTCTCGCACCACCGTGACGACAACGTGCCTTTTATATACGTTCACGAATGCGAGCTACGACGAAAGCAAGACGCCCAAATATCCCCGCAGCCTGCCCACCAAGGAAAACATGACGATTCTCCGAAGCTGTCAAACAGGGCATTACAGACATGGCGCATAAGCGGGACACGAGCATCGGGCTCTGGGGATTTGCGCTGTCGAACGAACAGCCGGAAGGAACTCGGAGGTTTGACGATCCAGGGGTTGATCTGAGGTATGCTTCCCTGGTATGGGTAAGACAGGGGCAACGTCCTTGCAGAAGCGGGGTCCTGCGTCACCCGGCAGGTGGATGAAGGTCGTCGATCTTTTCCAGCTGCCTTATAGGGATAGGTTTCGCTGAGCTTATTCCCCCAGAAAAGCGGAACCTTCAGGCACAACCTGAGATGATCTCGGTGTTTCTCCGTCTCCATCTCTGCATACTTCGCCAGCCATAGATTGAGAGAAGGGACAAGAGATTGCTCGTAACAGAATGTCCGCTCGCTTGTATCGAAGCTCTTGGGCAGTCGGTGGACAAAAGTGTTGTGATGCATGATGTGAACGTTCGAACATCGTGGTGGGCCCGAGTATTCATTGATGTGCGCCATCCTCGGCGATCCGACTTCAACCTCGGTGTTTGGAATCAATGATGCCAGTACTGTTCAGATCCACTCAGATTCAGGACGAATCCTTCCACGATCAAAGACGGCAGAGGAAATCTTTGATAATGCGCCGAAGCTTCAGGAAAGCTTGTTCACAACACTATGCCGATAACCATCCCCGCGATCCGTCCGCCTTGGCATGCTACTAGCAGTGCAAGCGCATTCTTGTTTTGGCCTCACCTGTCCACCTGCGCCCATAACTGTTTTCCGCTTCTCCTCTTCTGCCCGGATTCATCGCGGCGTGTCCGACGAGGAGCTATATATTGTATTGGGCCACCGAGACAAGCTATGCGAGGAGTGTGATGCATCACCCCTGCCACGGTTGTCGAGGGCTGGTAGTTGCTCAGCATCAACATCCCCCATGTTCTGTATGCGCCCCAAATTGACGAAAGTCCCTTCAGGAGTGAGAGCCGAGACAGGTGAAAAGCTCAACTCCCCGCGTGTGAGAGCTTCCGGTGATATCTCGTATTCCTCGAAGCGATATCGCTGGCGCGCAACAGTCCGCTGAGGAACCACAATTGGAGGCTTATATGTCGAGTTTGGGATGGGCCATTCATGATTACCCTCGAGCTCCAGAAGCTCTATAGATTCGAGTTCACCCGGCTTCTGTGGGGCATCGAGTTCTAGTTCCCCGTGCGAGCGACGCCCGATGAGTCGTTTGCGATCGTCTGATGCTGATCTAGGCCGTTGGAGGCTTGATGGTGTTGTAGATGTGAGAGAAGGCGCACTCCTAATAGAAGGTTTTCGACGTCGTCTACGCCATAACCAGCATGCAATGCCTATGGTTGCAGAGACGAGTGCCACAATACCGATGCCAATCCCGACAGCTCCTGCAGTGCCGAGCTGATTGAGATGGTCTCCAGTGGCTGGAAGAGTTGCCGTAGGAGAGACGGAAGTAGACGATGGGGATGCGACATCGCTTTCGCAGCACGGACTGCAGACCTTGTTCCGACAGACCCAGTCATTGTCGCAGTCCTCGTTCGTGAAACATGCCGCTCCTAGACAATGTCCTCTCCACGTGCAGGGTTGGTAAGTTGTAGTTGAAATGGAAGCAGTTGTAGTTCGAATCGGCGCAAGCCCGATTGGGGAGGTGGTCGTCATTGTGTTCCGAAATCAACTGCCAGTGCGCCAGTGGCAGTTAGTCTCAAGTGGCCTTGGACGATAGCAAACACTAACTCACTGTTTCGGATACTGGGCGTATAAAAGAAATGAGCCAGATGGCTTCCCGGATGTCAGTGACTGCTTGCGTTCCTTCTGGGATATTGACATTTTCAAGGTGGGCCTTGCGAACACAAGGCGGAGAGAGCCGAATATAATCACTGCTCTTTGCTCCAGTAGCTGAGACAATGGCGCCCTTGGAAGGACCTGGAGCGTTGGCAGCTGAACGCCTATAAGGCTTGAGGGAGCTCGTATCGACCAATGCGTGCGGTTGGTTGCTGAGGCTGAGCTGCCGCGTTCGGGTGGCTTAAAGTTAAGAAGAAGAAGAACCGTTGCGAAATTTACAGCATGATTAGGAGACAAACAGGTCTCTATAAAGGAAGTTCTATGTCCTTGCAACCCGCCTTATTAGAGTCTTGCTGGGGCAAGTAGCCGGATGGCTAGCTAGATGTATGTCTAGGCCTTCAATTCAGTATAACGTTCAACACATCACTTGAATCAGTGCATGTTGGTATTGATACGTCTCAATAAACTCCTTCGCTGAAAGATGAATTGATATCGCTGTACCACGTATTGGGTGCTAAGGACTCCACAGTGACTAGGTTGTCTCCTGAAAGGCTGGAGTTGGCTTGAAAAAGCTATCAGCTTGTCGAAACTGGGTGCCGTCAAAGATGGTTTCCCAAAGCCATGACGGCCTCATCCTTTTCGCTTCTGTGAGAGAAGCACGAAATGGAGACATACCAAAACCCCGTACTCAGAACTCTCTTCGGCCCTGTCTCCCCGCAATGACGGGAAGGCCCCATCCTTCCCGTCTCCACAGATCTGGAGTACCTGCCAAGCCGGCTCCCACGCTACCCTATCGATAAGACCTGGCCTCTCCTCTTCTACGTCATGCCGTCATCACGAGTAGACCAATGGGGTGCCGTGAGACGGAAAGCAAAACCACCCCGCAGCTCTCTTCCGTTCCACAGTGAGTGGGCTGCATACGCAAGCTGTTAATACGGACTCGTGCCCTCCTTTCCCCTCCCCTCTCATCACAGCGTCTTTGTGGATGCTCTCACCGCGATTCCTCATTCCCAGAAGCTTCGCCTGTGGATTCGGTGCTCTTCGACGCAATCGAACTTGGCCCCGTCGTTTCGAATCCACCCCACTTCGATCTTCGTTTCATACCGGCTTGAAGGCAATGGCGAAAGAGTTCAGGCTCGAAGGGATCAGCTCCCTCGATTTGAAGGACGGAGATAAGCAGGAGGTGGAGGTTGCGGGTGTTGAGGGGGGCAAGGTCTTGATTTCCAAGATCGGGGGGAAGCTGCATGCTACGTCGACAAGGTGCACGCACTATGGGGCGCCCCTGGTGAAGGGAGTCCTTACACCAGAAGGAAGGCTGACATGTCCCTGGCATGGAGGTGAGGAGACTGACAACCGTGATTGTGCCTGGATCTGACGTGAGGTAGCATGTTTCAAAATCGCCACTGGAGACATAGAAGACGCTCCGGCCCTGGATCCCCTCGTCGTTTACGAACTTATCGAGAAGAACAGCGCTCTTTATATCAAGACGGACGAGGAGACCATCAAGGACAACAAGAGAGCCCTCAACATCAAATGCTCGGTCGTGAGCGATGAAAAGGTTCTGGTCATTGGCGGTGGAAGCGGCACAATCGGGGTCATTGAAGGCT
Organism: Westerdykella ornata; assembly: GCF_010094085.1. Taxonomy (NCBI): domain Eukaryota; kingdom Fungi; phylum Ascomycota; class Dothideomycetes; order Pleosporales; family Sporormiaceae; genus Westerdykella; species Westerdykella ornata. Next base: position 357,029 of record NW_022986856.1, read on the forward strand.
TGAGAGGTGGCGGGTACAAGGGCCAGATCACCGTCATTTCAAAGGAGGGCTATCGACCCATTGACCGTACCAAGCTCAGCAAGGCTCTGCTTACCGATCTCTCCAAATTGGCATGGAGACAGCCCGAGTTTTACAAAGATGCGTCCATTGAGATTGTCGACGATGAGGTCAAATCCGTTGATTTTTCAAGCAAAAAAGTCTCGACGAATTCGGGCAAGACGTACGAGTACACCAAGTTGGTGTTGGCAACCGGTGGAACCCCCAGATGGCTCCCACTTGAGGGATTGAAAGGGGATCTAGGGAATGTGTTTGTTCTCCGTTCGATACCCAATGCACAGGATATTCTGAAGGCGGTTGGTGACAACCACAAGAAGATTGTTGTGATTGGAAGCTCGTTCATTGGAATGGAAGTGGCAAACTGCCTCGCAGGGAAGGAGAATGATGTGACGGTCGTGGGCATGGAGTCAGGTATGTTGAATTATGGGCAGGCTCTGCGACGGCTACTGACTACTGTATAGAGCCAATGGAGCGTATCATGGGAACGAAGGTGGGGAGAATCTTCCGCGGCCTTCTCGAGAAGAACGGAGTCAAGTTCTACATGAACGCAAGCGTGAAGAAGGCCACTCCTAAAGATGGCGATCCCTCCAAGGTCGGGGCAGTTCACCTCGAGAACGGACCTGTGCTGGAGGCCGATCTTGTCATTGAGGGTGTTGGAGTCGCACCGGCAACAGAGTACCTCAAAGACGTGCCAGGGCTCGAGCTCCAAAAAGACGGGTCTCTCAAGACAAACGAGTCGTATGAGGTCGAGGGATTGACGGACGTGTATGCCATTGGAGACATCGCAACGTACCCTTACCACGGGCCCGGAGGCAATGGCAAGCCCATCCGCATCGAGCATTGGAACGTTGCGCAGAACCAAGGCCGGTCCGTAGCGAACTCGATCAACAACCCGGGTGCCAAACCGAAGCCATTCATCCCGGTTTTCTGGTCTGCGCTGGGACAGCAATTGCGCTACTGTGGCAACACTGTTGGCGGCTACGACGACGTGGTCATCACGGGGGAGCCGGAGAAGGAGCAGCCGTCGTTTGTGGCATACTACACGCTGGGCGAGACGGTGGTTGCAATGGCATCGATGATGAAGGATCCGTACATGACCAAGAGCGCGGAGCTGATGAAGCGAGGCAAGATGCCGACCAAGTCGGAGCTGCAGCATGGAGTGGACATTATGTCGTTGGATGTGCCTGCTGAGATTCAGATGTGAGGCGTGTGCTTGACTGGAATAGCAATGGGAACCTCCGGTCAACCGACCTTATGGCAGATAGTGGATAGCGAAGACATTGAAAATGCAGAATAATCGTGGAACAGAAGAAGCATGATCACGTGAATGGTGGTTGACGACGCGCATCCCGAGGTCCATGATGCTGCGCGTCAACGACTCTGGGCGATGAAGGCACTCATCAGATCATCGGACAAGGATGGGCTGCCACAACCGTTTTCCGCGTAGGGCATCACTTCGATGGTACTTGTCCCCTTCGGACACAGGCGGCGCAGCAGTCGTGATTGTATTCGACTCGTCGAGCGCTCAGACTCTCATCAGAGTCATCATCAACGGCCAAACCGGTGCCAAACAAGCCCTGTGCGCCCCCAGAAAAAAGTGGCCGACCACCAGACGGCGATGAGACGAGCAGCGCGGAGTCGTTGGCTGACAGCTCACCACGTCGCTGTTGTTGTTGCTGGGGCAGCTGGGGGAGAAGCTGGGACGATGGGAGGCCGTGTCTGCGGCCGCAAGGACGCGTCCGGGCGCGTTGATGATGGATGCTAATGAGGCTGCTGAGTGAATGAGGGATTGTACTCGGTAGGTGCACAATTGTATGTCCGAAGTGAGAGGCTCATTGTTCAATTGCTCTAGAGGCCGTCGGGGGTCGGGGGGTGTGATGTAAGAGACGTGATGGCGAGGACCGAGGGCGAGCAGGTGGAGAGAGGATATATCCTCACATCTCATGGATTGTCATCTGGCGCATAAAGTCGCAATTTGCCCGCCCCCTGTCCATCTGCGGTTTTGAAACGGGCCAAGCAACAGGGGCCCCAAATCTCCTTTTCTCTGTTGAGCATAGCGCCCGGCCCTCCAAGTGGGCTTTATTTGGTGCCCCTGGAAAGGAAGAAAAAGACGTCCTGGAGCAGAGAGGGAGAGAGAGAGCACACGAAATAATGAGAAAGTGCTGGGCCTCCTGGGTTACTGTTCTGCAAAACAGCTTGTACTTGTATAGACTATCTATTGTTGTCTCCCCTGTGTGAATTGATGCGTTGGATGCCGATACCATCTGTCCCCTTCCATCTCTCCCTGAATACACTACGGCCAGTCCTTACTTGTACCATCGACAAGCCCTGGCCCAAAGCGAGATTGCCCTGTCGCCCGCTGCCCGCCCGCCCGTTTCTCTCTCTCGACTCCCTCGCTCTCTCTCTCTTTGCGCCAACAGCCCTCAGCCGCCGCCTCCTCCGGCTCCACTCCACACCACTCCAACGCCCACGAGCCTTTGCTGTGCGAGGTGGAAGCGTGGCCTTTCCATCTCATCTTCCTTGAGAGCATCAGCAGCTCCTCCAGCTACCGTCGCTTCCGTCCCATCGTCGGCCCCTGCATGTGAATGCCCGTCAACCCTGGATCCACCTTCACCCTTCACCGACAACCCTTCTTCCACCGCCAGAAGCTCGCCGCTCCACTCTCCCCTCCCGCTCCCGCGCCCCAAGAGGGCCTCAATCTCGACGGCGGCTTTCCACCTCCCTTTTAACGCGTTGAGCCTTCGTCGCAATTGTTGCGCGTTGCGCGCTGCTTGCGACTCGTCGCCCACGCCGCCCGTCGCGCCTGCCGTCCATCCAGATCGTATGTTTTGTTGCGCCTGCCTCCTTGTGCAACCCCCAGCGCACACGCTCTCCCACGACCCGCTCTGCACCACCTAACACAATCGCACAGCCAGACGGGTACAGAGGTACAGGTACAGGTACAGGTACTCCGTACACCTGCCTTCACTCCCCTCCTCCAGAGCGTGCACCAACCCGTCGACCCTCCTCGCCCTCCGCACCTCGATAACGCCGCAGGAGAATGTCTTCAGCCGCCGTGCAGCAATCCAGCGGGCCCGCCATCTCACCCAGATCCTATCAACCCCAACAGTCATCATCCCATGCCCAGAGCCAGTATTATACACAGCAATCGCCCCCAGCCGCCTCGCCCTCCTCCTCCTCGCGACCCTCGCGCCGGCCCAGCGGCAATGGCGCTTCCCTCAACGCACCTACATCTCCCCACGCACAACACTCCCCTGGTGTAGCAGCCACCTCCAATCCGAATAGTCCTCGTCCCTTACCCAACGTTGCTCACCCTTCGCCCACAATGACGACCTCGGCCGCCACCAACTCCTTCGCGACCGGAGCACCTATGCCACCTCCGCGCACATCGTCACAACGCAACACACCAGCCGACAGGATAAGAGACGACGGCTCAACCGCAGCAGCAAGCGCTGCTCAATCACGTCGGAAAGGAAAGGAGAGCCCCCGTCATCACGGAAGCTCAAGCAGATCCAAAACGTCGCCCGGTCAGCCTTCTCACAGTCGGTCGGCCACAGCCATTGGTGAGCCGGCCGCAGGTACAACCCTACCCCGTGAAGAAAGCACCGTCATAAACAGGATTGTGGTCGCAGACCCGCAAGAGGATCTCGCCCGTGCTGAGGCCAGATTGGCCGAGGCAAGACCGGTTACCAGCGGCGCCGACGTCACCCCAATAACGGGCTTAGGTTTGGTGGGCAGCGAGGGCGTCGATGATGGCGGACGAGGAGCAGGCAAGAGCCGGCAAGACCACCCAAAGACGGAGCGAAGGTCCAAGTTTGGCAATTACATCCTAGGCCAAACGCTCGGAGAGGGCGAGTTTGGCAAGGTCAAGATAGGCTGGAAAAAGGACAGCAGTGTCGAGGTTGCTATCAAGTTGATCAAGCGAGAGAGTCTGGGGTCTCAAAGCCGCTTACAGAAGATCTATCGCGAGATCCATATCCTACGGGGGCTCGATCACCCCAACATTGTCCGCTTGCACGAAATGGTCGAGACGGAGCGCCACATTGGCATAATATTAGAGTATGCTTCCGGGGGCGAGTTGTTCGACTACATCCTGAATCATCGATATCTCAAGGACGGCGCAGCGCGCCGCTTGTTCGCACAGCTGGTCTCTGGCGTTGGCTATTTGCACAAGAAGGGCATCGTACACCGCGATCTGAAGCTGGAAAATCTACTGCTGGACCGCAATCGTAACATCATCATCACCGACTTCGGCTTCGCGAATACCTTCGATCCCAATGACGAGCTCAGCGAGGAGATTGAATATAACCTAGGAAACAAAGAATACATCAAGTCTTTAGGACTGGATGGTCCCGATGGCGTCCGGAGAGGCGATCTGATGCAGACGAGCTGCGGTAGCCCCTGCTATGCTGCTCCCGAGCTTGTCGTGAGCGATTCGCTCTATACCGGACGCAAAGTGGACGTGTGGAGTTGCGGTGTGATCTTGGTACGTTGACCAGTGGAGCATGTCCGAATCCGTCACTAATCACTTCGTTAGTATGCCATGTTGGCCGGCTATCTACCCTTTGACGATGACCCAGCCAACCCAGAGGGTGATAACATCAATCTTCTGTATAAGTACATCGTATCCACTCCCCTCACATTCCCCGAATACGTCACACCTCACGCAAGAGATCTTCTCAAGCGTATCCTTGTCCCGGATCCCCGGAAGCGTGCCGACCTGTTCGAAGTAGCCCGGCATAGCTGGCTCAGCGAATATGCCCATGTGGTCAGCTTCATCACTTCAAGTACGGCCACTCCAAATGATATTGCCAAGACTACAATCCTTCCGAGTATGGCATCTGCTCTTGATGCATCTGCACATGCTAATGTTATAATAGAAGAGGAAGTCCCCACGCTCGCACGTAGTGCCTCAGTACGAGAACCGACGAAGCCTCACAGCGCGGTCGCGCCTGTGGGAGGGCTCACAGCGAAGCGCGAGCAAATCAATCGCAATGAGCCAAGCGAAAAGTCGAAATCGAGCCGTGACAACAAGAGGCGCACCGTACAAGTTGAATATGTGGCGCCTCAGTCACAGACCGCTCGTGGAGAGGCTTCTCCACCCACCGCTGCGGCGGGATCATCCAAGTCACGTGGCAAAGAACAGGGTTATGTGGAGGCTCCAGCAGCCGATGGATACCAAGCTCCAAGCGCTCCTGGTCGTCAAGGCCGCCCTGCCGCTGCAACGGATGCTGCCACCACGCGACCAACCAGGGAGACACAGAGATCTATATCCGACTATGCCTTTGCAAACGTCCCTGCTACATCGGCAGCACGACCCTCTACTGGGGGAACTCTAAGTGGGCGTTTGCCATCCAGAGGCAATTCGTACGGCCAGCCTGCGGTAGCAACGGTTGCACAGACGAACGCGGAGGGCCGTTTTTCGCAGCCTAAGGGCAAGCAGTACCACATATCCGCGCCCATGGCTCAGCAAGAAGGTCCGATCGGCGAACCCTCAATTGGACAGCCGAGCACACATAGAGTCCCCGCCCAACCGGAGGCACAACCTCCCAACTACAAGGGTCATAGACGTTCGAATACAGTCAGCGAGACGATCGGTAGGGTCACGTCGATGTTCACTGGCCGGCAACATGCAGACTCAGCACACTCGACTCATGTCCCGAACAAGATCCAGAAATCATATCCACCCGTTAGCATGGTTCCCATTTCCCAAGACGAGCCACCAAGAAAGTCGCAGGAATCGTCACGACGTACCTCGTTTGGTTTCAGCCGGAAGAATACCGATCAGTCGGGAAACAAATCCACAAGACGGTTCTCCCTCCTGCCTTCGTCACTATCGAGAACGTTCATGGGACACCGGGAAAGCTTGCCACCTTCGAGCTCCCATTCTGCGGTCGACAGGCGTACATCTGCCGCTCCTGCTGCACGCAAACGCACCACCTCGCGCCCGGGGATGAACTATCCCGACAGTCGTTCGCCAAGCCAGAGCACCACGAGAAGCGAGAGACCTGGCTTCTACGATGGGGCGCATGAGAGCGGCTCAAGGATCCGTGCAGGCTCGTCTTCAGCCCCGGCCCAGCAGACACAGTTCAGCTACTCGACTCTGATCGGCGACGAGAAGTTCCCCGGTCCGACGCAACCTCATCCCTCGCAGAAACCTCAAGCATACCGCCACCCCAACGACTCGGATGCATCCCAGCGTGTGATGCGCGGCGGCCAACAGCAGCAGAGGCCGCAGTATCCGGCCGGATTTGACAGCTCCGAATGTGTACCCCCGGCCACGACTCCGCAGCGCGAACGTCCTGGTGTGCTGCAGAAGCATAGGAAGTTTGCGGATGCGTACGAGGATAAGGGACATCATGCGGGCAGCTCAGGGAGCGCGAAGCGGGTGATGGACATATTTAGGAGGCTGGGGAGGCAGAGGACGAAGGAGGATCGGTGATGAGAGATGGATATTGTGTGGAGAGGTAGTGTAAGATATTTGCCCGAGTAGGGGGTGGGAGGCATGGTGAGATGGTGGGTAGTTGAGTGAGGGGACGTGCAACTGGCAGCGCAGGCGAGGAAAGAGGAGCGAATTGTGGGATCCGTTTTGCTGCTTTGCATTAGCCGGCGTTTTTCCTGGGTTTTTCTTATATTCCGGGAGTTCCCCTTGTTTTCGGCATTCCATGTCGCCATTAACTGTACCGCCTGGGATTGCTTTTTTCTGACCAAGGAAGGGATTGAGCGAGCGAGGAATGGTTTCCAGCGTTTGTAGTTTTCATGTGGGTAGTTTTGATAGTATATCTTAATTTTTATTACTGCTGGGCATGAGAAGTGGAGTTGTTCTGAATGAATGGACGGGGATCTATCTGTTGTTCATGTGCTTCTAGCGTGAATATATTGAAGAGACGGGAGATGGGAATGAGAGATGCTGTACCTGTTTGCCTACAACTACTTGTAGTAAGAAAGGGCATCGAGCTGGGAAACTATGTTGTTTGATGCTGCGCTATTCTAAACACAGGAGTCCTCGGCTTCGGTCCCGAATAGCACTAGCGTCGCTGACCAGGGGCCCCGCAGGTAACGATGTCATCGATCCACTCGCGATCGTCGGTCTCTTAAGCTTTCCCGTCGTCCAAGTCACATTCAAACCTTTAACACTTTTTCCGAACCTCAAGACTTACGACTCTTTCTTTTTGTTCTTCTTTCATTTCGAGGAAAAGTTCGAGAAAAACGAGCCAGCGTAGAGCGCGTCTGCTCTGTTTCCGTGCTTAGTCGTTTCAGCGACCCGTTGCTTTGTTTGTCTGTCCGGTTTGCGGATTTCGGGGAAGGAAGTTGGGGATTGAGAGGATCTGGGTCTTGTTTGTTTGAGGGAAGGAAAGTCATAAGACAAGAAAGAGAGGGAAGGGAAGGCAGGAACGGGAAGATTGGGATTGGAACGGGATGGTTTTGCGGTGGTATGTTGAGTGTTTCGTGTTCTCCTTTTCTTCGTTGGCTGCTTGGTCGAGTGATATCTCTTCGTCTTTTCCTTTTTGCGCTGCTTGCCTACTTTCTCCCCTTCCTCCTCCGGGGCCAATTGCCCTGCACACAGGCCGGGTCGTTAGGCGACTCGCAAGGAAGATGGGGAGAGGAGGGGAATCCATATTTATTCAATCGCCATCTTCCACAGGGGAAAGGGATCGATCAGGCTAACGAATAGAATAGGTATCAAGCGAAGCTCAGGTCGGCGCCGGTGCTGACGCAGAGTGTAACGACGGCAGTATGTGGACGTTCTTTTCAGAGTTCCACCTCCCTTCCCTAGATTGCACACGTACTTTTCCCAGCAGCTCTGCTTCTTATATTAGAGCTCGTTCATGCGGCGAGACACTTGGGCATAACTCACGCATCTGTCACTTCGCTTCGCGATTCATCGTAGCCTTTTTGTCTCCGTAGCGTCTCCATAACGGGTTCGTTACGCTCAGCACTCACTGACTTGGGACGTTAGATTCTCTTCGCAGCGGGGGACGTGCTCTCGCAGCAGGCGGTCGAGAAGGCCGGATGGGAGAGGCATAGTCTGGCCAGGACGGGCCGTATGGCTGCGTATGGAGGCTGTATGTCTTTTTTCTCTGTTCTCCTTTTTCATCATTGCCCCTCGGTTCCCCATGATCGCACCCCTCTGGCGTCGTCGTTTCCTCTCCATCCCCAAACCCCAAATCCATTAACTCACACACTCACACAGTAATCTTCGGCCCCGCCGCCACCCACTGGTACCGCATCCTCAACTCGCGCATCACCCTCTCCAGCGCCCCCCGCAGCATCGCCGCACGCATCGCAGCGGACCAATTCGTCTTCGCGCCCGTCAACCTCGCGCTGTTCCTCTCGAGTATGTCGTACCTCGAGGGCGGGGACCCGAAGGAGAAGCTAAGAAGGGCCTGGCTGCCCGGGTACGTGAATAATTGCCTGCTGTGGCCGTGGGTGCAGGCGGTGAATTTCAGCGTCGTGCCGTTGGAGCATCGGGTTTTGGTTGTGAATTGTGTTGCGCTGGGTGAGTGGGAAGTTTCGTTTTTTTGGTGATGTATTTTTGTTCTTCTCTTTCCTTTTTTCCCCTCGAGTTTCCTTATTCCGTCGTCATACTTTTTTTATTGTCGAGCATGAGAGGTATGGATATGCTGCAAAAACGGGAAGGGAGAAGACGAAGAGGAAGCAGGAAGCGGGAAGATTTCGAAGAGGTATCCGTTGATGACTTGGGCACGAAAAAGCAAGGTGACGGCCGGCATAGCCTCGAAACCTGTAGGAGCCGAAAGTGTGTCTGGGCTCACGGAGTGATCGCGTTAAACTACTGGAAAGTAACCCAAACACTAACGGATCTCCCTAGGATGGAACTGCTACCTCAGCTACCTCAACAGCTCCGGCGGCAGCGCCTCCGACACCCAGGCTCCGCGTGTGAAGAAAGCGTAGCACTGTCGGTCAGTTGTGCAGCGTTTAGCTACCTGGGAATGGAATAGAGGTGGAGTGGGGTAAAGAAAAAGGGGGGGGGGGGGGGGTGCTCTTTTATCGAGAGCATGAGCGGAAAAGGATGAATTTGGAGCTATGGGCGAAGAGGGGTTGGGAAAAGACTGGGTCGGATGACTGCTATGTTCGCTGCGGACGAGAAGGGAGGTTGGGTAGGAAGAAGGGAGAGGAGGAAAGTAGGAAGTGAAGGGGGGGAGACACAAGAGAATAGATGGTTGATAGTGACAAGGATACGGGGTAGACCAGCAGACACATGTACGTACTCTCCGTTCTCGAAAAGGCACACAATAGAGAAACTACTCGCTTGATAACAGCGCGATGTCTAGTTTCTCCGTCTACACTTTTGTACATGCGATACAGTACGTCTATCTACAAATTCATCCACGCATCCATCCATGCTTATTCAACTGGAAATCGCATTCTTGTACATCGAACGTAGGAATTAAGGATAAAACCATAAACTAAATACCTCCCAACGTCTTTCGGGAGATGTGAGACTCCACTGCTTTCTGCAGCTCCTGGAGCTTGTTGAATAGATACTGGGGAGGAATGGCTTTTGAAGTCGTCACAGAGCCGAGATGGACAACCAGCAAGTGGCTAAAGGGCGCAAATCAACTTGGTGTAACATTGACAAATGGTATATCGCGCAGGACTACAAAAAGTTTCAAGAATGAGATCAATCAATCCATCATCCTCAGGGGCCTTCCCCTCCTACCCACACCGCCGTCAGGGGCAATACGGATGGCGATATGATCTGATCTGATATCATCTCATCCAAACTTCCCTCTCTACCCATTTGCCAGATCCAGGACGTAAATGAAAGCATGGAGAAAAAAAACACAAAACCATTAAAAATTGCGCCATGAACGCCCAAGAAGCTCTGGTTCCTCCGCCTGTGTCTTTCCCCAGACAGAGACGCCCAGACCAGAGCCATGCTCGCAAAAACATTACAAATAAAAACAGCCATCCAATCTAATCAATCTCCATCCTCTGGTTCGGCGCCGGGCCGCTCACATACGGCATCTCGGTCGCGTCATGCTTCGCGCGATCAATCTTCTTCTCAGTCAAGTGCGGCTTGAGCCCCTTGTTGAAGTTGTGCGTGCAAATACACGCAATTACGATTGTTGCAAGGAGTAACAGGATCGTCAGGACGGCAAAACTCGTCAAGCTCTTTCGGGCCGGCTTGTAATCCTGCTGGCGATTGAGGTCGGCGACGTACATGCGGACGAGCTTGAAAAGGAAGTAGGCGAGGGCGATGAAGTAGACGATGATGATGGCAATCATGCCAGCGATGGATTCGCGCCGCACCCACCAGGCGGCGAGGAAGAGGAGGACGAAGGTGATGGCCAGGGCGGCGGCGGTGAGGCCTTGCTCGACGGTTGTGGTGTTGTCGACCACGACGAGGAACTGGATGGTGAAGGCGAGGAAGAAGAAGAAATCGAATTTCAGGAGGGCGATGTAGATCTACGGTTCGAGTCAGTCCTACTTCTGGGCCCAACTGAAGTTGGCAGCCGTACCTGATAGTTGAGATACCTCCTCTTCATGCGAACATCTGCGCTGATGTGCTTGTAAATGGTCCACGCGAACTCATCGTACAACTTCCATGCGAGGAAGGCGAAAATGACGGTGAAAAGACCCATCAGCACGGGCAAGGCGACGAGCATGGGTCTGATGCTGTCCCAAAAGTGCAGCTTGATGAACCGCTGGTCATCTAGCGTCCTAATCGCATCTTTGATCTGATCGAACTGAATGCCTGCATAGAGAAGGATTCCGCCGTTATACATGACAAGGCCGATGATTTGAATCGTGTTCTTCATTCTCAGCGCATCGTAGACAAGTAATAGTTGGTATATGTATCCGAACATGAACACGGCAAGGTATGTCGGGATCGTCCGCGTCTCGGTGACATGCTCTGGAATCTTTTCTCGCAATCCTGCTTGGAACTTGGCAAAGACATATCTGCCACGAGTTAGTGCGCTGTTTGGGAAAGACACCTGGGCCGATCAGACGTACGCTTCAAGCACGAGAGCGATGATAGCCTGCAAGCATGCAGCTATCATGTAGGACCAAGTCCACTTTGTATTCGGGATATACATTCTGCGGGAGCGTCGTACTGGCGGCGGAAGCTGGGTGGGGAAGCCCTGGCGGTCGTGGTATCCGCCGGGCTGCGTGTCGAGGGGAGGCGAAGCGTAGGGAGGATAACTGTAGTCGGAGGGGAAGTAGTTCCTGTCCAGAGGCTGGCCTCCAAGGAGGGAGGTTCGGGCCTCGTGTCGAGAAATTTTGATGGAGTTGTCAGCCGCAAGCTGGCGGCTGGGGCTGTCGTGATAAGAGGGGGTGCCGAGCGGTCAGTAGGTTTCCACTGTGGCGGCGACGGTGTCACGGGCAGCGGGTGTGGGTGGAACAGCAGGTGAGACGGGTGTGAAGCAGTTCACAACTTGGCCTTGGGGCCTCTTGGTTGCGCAGCGGAGAGTCTTCTGAAACCTGGACCGTGCGGCCGAGGAGCCGAATCAGTCGCGGCGACAGGGGCTGCGGGACGAGCGATTGGTGCTGGGGATGGAAAACAACGAAAGCGTGATGAATTCAGCAAGTGAGCGAGCAGCGGGAGGACGGAGGATGGTGGCCGACTTGGTGAACTGCACGCCTTGGTCGTCGTGCAGCCGTCGCACTGTTGAATAGTCGTTGGTGTCGAGGTCGCCGAACAATACTCGGTAACAGCCAACGGACCGACTGGTTTGCGGGCAATCCAGGCACCGCCCAGGGTCTGATAGAATAGAATCGGGGTCTGGAGGGTCCTCGGGATTCTGCTTGCGGGGTGGCGCTAGTCGTGTGCTGCCTCGCTGTCTGGGGAGGAGAGGGAGGGTAGAGACAGACAGCCCTCTCACCAGGTGCAAGCAAATAGAGAGCGCGACAATGCCGACGCAGGAGAAGAAGGAGAAGGGGGGAGGAGTGAGGATGGGAGGAATGCGAGACAACAACAACAACGACAATGCTGAAGGGGGCTTTTTCTGCCCTGTGGCTTTGCACATGTGGCTGGTCTTGACCACGCCTATCTGGGCATGGTTCAAAGCACAGCCCACAGCACGGCCACGCACTCTCCTTGAATAAGCTAGCGTCGGCTAGCTCCATGTGGCGCAGCCCACCCCTCGGCCCACTTTCTCTGTCCTCTCCCCACAAGCTCGTCCAGGAACATCGGATCATTCCACCGCGACGGCGCGCGCAGAACATGGCTTCACGTACGTAAATTCCCCGCTTTTGGCTCCTCCCATTGTATCCACAAGTAACACAACAGGCTGACGGCTGTGCAGCGCAAGATCTCCTGGCGCGTGCGGCCGCCGACGGCACTTTCGACACCGAAGACCCGTCAGTGCCCCATCCCGCATGAAGCTTGATGCTCTCCTGCTACGACTCCAAGCGTCACAACTAACTCCTACCGTAGGGACGCGTGGCCGAGGACACTGAAGTACATACTACATCGCCTAGACGAGGTCCGTCCAATCCCCTCTCTCTGTGTTTGTTGTGCGCCTACCGCTAACCAGCAAACAGAACTTCAATAGCTTCCCCAAGCCTGTAGTACCTTCCAATGCGAGATCCCACTCACCGCTCTCCAATGCCGCGTCAGCAGGTTCAAGTCAACAATCGCACACTTCTGACAAGGAAAATGCGCCGCCAGCTACACTTCCTCGCGTTCCCAACTCCGCCTTCTCGGGCACACCTCCGCCTTCGCAGCCCGAATCACCTAACTTCCCCGAAGAATGGATAACCCTCTGCGACGCCATCCGGACCTCTCTCACGAAGAACTTCTCAAAGTACCCGCCTCACACGCTCCAGCGCCTCGCCGAGCTCGTCCTGGAACCCAAAAAGCATTACCGCTTCCTCCCTCCGTACCTCCGCGCGCTCGACCGCGTCGTGTCCGTCACCTCCTCCACAACCATCTTCCCCTTCCCGCATGCTACTCTACCTACCACAGCCGGGTTCCTAAACGGAACAATAACACCACCGCAAAGTACCCTCGGTTCCGACGAGTCGCTCGGCGGCGCCCTCCTCACACCTATACCCTGGCTGGCAAACCGCCAAGCTACCGCAGAGTCGACGGAAATGGTGGACGCGCCAAGAAGCGCTGGACGCATCGAGACGGTCGCCGTGGTGAATGGACAGCTCATTTCACAAGACGATGCAAACAGCGCATTGTCGAATCCTACTCAGGATCACCCGAAGAGCCCGCCTCTGGAACACATGGAGAGCGATCAGCAAGGGGCTGGAGACACAGTGCAGGAGGAAGAGCACCAGCAGCAGGAAGAGGAGGAAACCCCGCATGCGAGGGGCCCAGAGGAAATTGGGATGGAGGATACGGGGCCTCAGAGGGGTAGCACGCCCGGCAGATTGGATTTTGAGGGCGCGGTCGGGAAGCCGAGGAGTCCGAGGAGGAGTCCTGACAAGAATGGGGAGGGGGAGACGAAGGATCAGGACATGGGAGATGGGGAAGAATTGAAGAATGAGACGGTTAGCGAGCAGGAGAAAATGGAAGAGGATGCTATTTTACAAGCAGATGTCAAGGACCATGAGATGCAAGAGGTTGGACAGGGAAAGGCGGATAAGGAAAAGGAAGAGGGAGATGAAAATGCGGCAGCGGAGGCGATGTAGCATGAGCCTCCGCTGGTTCGGACAAGGTGTAGGGCGTTCTAGGGGAAAAGTACGGGTTGGTTTGGTTCGCATGTGGGCTATTTGGGGCTTGGGTTTGGGCTAAGGTATCAAGATATTCAAATAGATGTTACAAACTACGGAACCTCGATTGAGGAATCCTATTATCAAGGCTTCACAACGTCTACATGGGCCGCACGGAATATGGTTTCTATCAGAGGTATTTCCATTCATTACAAGGAGATATATAGCTAGCCACACAGGCAGACAGACAGACAGGGTGGATATAGGACACGACACGCTAATGCACATACAATAACACCAAGAACATCAAGGAACAGCAAAAGACCTAGGAGTAGGGAGACGGCGTCCTCCAGTTGCGGTACAGGCAGGAGCAGGGGCCCGAAGTATCCTGCGCGGTGAATGCCTGAGCGATGGGCTCTCCGCTGGGGACTTTGCGGCACGAGGGTACGTTTTCGCCGCCGTAGACGACTTGCTCGATGCGCACGGCTGTGAGGGGAGTTCAAGGGTTAGCTCGTGACCGTGTTTCAAGATGGAGATGCAGACTTTGGTGACCAGCGGAACGGGGGAAAACTCACCAAAAGGCCAAACAGGGGATTTGGGATCTCCATCCGGCTCCCCCTTCTGTGTGTTCGGATACGATCGCTCCATCTTCGTGTAGAGGGACGCTTGCAATGACGTGGACGCAAAGTCGCACTCGACCTTTGCGTCGTCGTCTTTCAGGATGGACTGGGCCGGAGTGACCTTCTTGGCCTGGCTCAGCTGGAAGCGATACCGTTCCTTCTCGTTGCCTGCATCCAGGAGCTCCAGGTCCGCGTTCTTGAAGGATATCGAGAAGGGGTTGTCGCCGTCGGACGAGATCCGGTATTTGCCCTTGGAGGGCGAGGAGATGACCCAGTTGAAGGTGGCGACGGATTTGACGGGGTCGGTGTTGTAGATGGTGTCGGGGTGGCAGGTCCAGGTTAGGGGATTCGAGGTGCAGTTTGTTTGGATCGTGTCGAGGAAGGTGACCATGGAGTAGGAGCCGACGGGGAAATCGGGGGAGAGGGACGCTGGAGATGGCAGAGGATCGGCCGGTCTGTTGTTGGGACCTGCGGTGCTGGAAGCTTGCGAGCTGGCGAGGGTCTGAGAGTTGGAGCTGCTATCAACGGGTCAATAAACTGGCGTTGGGCCTCGATTCAAAGGAATAACTCACTCATCTGAGCCCTTCTTCTTCAATCCCACGGCAAGGCCAACTGCCAGTGCTATTATCGCAGCAATGGCAATGGCTATGATTATGAGTATCTTCTTCCATCCTCCCGGTTTGGTGATTTGCCGGTTGTTCCTGAAAACGGCGAACTTCTCCCCATCCGACCACACGCTGTACGAATACCCGCTGGAATTCTGGCTTTGACCCTCACTGCTGTCTCGTGGCTCGATGACGGTTACGGCCGGAGTGGTCTTTCGCACCACCGAGTTCCTCTTGTGCGGATCGCTGCCCAGAACTGCCGAAAGGCGATGTCCGGCTGGTGTTGATATTCGCTTCGCCGGCGGTTCGGAGGGGGATTGTTGGCTGGTCGAACGGGGCCAGATGCCCATGATGGCGCTGGGAGACGCGCTCTCTCCGTCGGTGTCTCGTCAAAGGTTGTGCGGCGATCTGACCTCCTTTTGATGGTTGCGCGGGCAATCGCTGGCCTCGTTGTTATGGTGCAAAAAACCGCATGCTACCTCAGCATGTTTATGGAACTCAAACGGATGACGGCGACGACAGCTGACGAGAGAAAGTGGGATGAAGCCGAGAACAAAAGTCGTGCTTCTTCCTCAACCGAAGGTGCATGCCATGGAGACTGGCGGACATGCACGTGGAGGCCATGGCGTTAATGGGGCGACTATCACGAACGAGTGCTGGCTTGACTCGAAGCACCAATTGAAGAAGCTCGGTAGAGAAGATGGCGCAATGTGGGTCGCTGCTTTGGGGAAGTTGACCGCTCCGACGGCTCAGGGGTGCAGATTATTGGGCGGCGGCCATGCTTGTTTGGTGAAGGACCAATTCCGACATCCAAAAGGGGTAAGGCATTTTCCGTAGTTTCCGTCCGTATCTTGCACAGCCGTGGACGAGACCGTCGTCAAAAGCAATGGTCGGTCGTAGCGAAAGCCGAGAGACATCGGACATCGACGGGTGGGTGCTTGTGAGGAGGGGGAGAAAAAGAAGAGGTGAGGTTGACCTCCAGGGCTTTCATGTTTCAAACGCCGTGTCACGAGCGCGTGGACCCTGGCGGCAACCCCACCCGGTTCCTGAATCCCCGCATCACCACCCCGATACCTGCCAAGCCTCATCTTCACCACCACGAAAATCATAGGTATTGCTCGAATGATGACGGCACAAGTGGTGAGGGCAAACGCTTCATTCCACTGATGAGTATCCCCGCATTCCCCGCCGATGGATCGCAATCGGGTTGAGATTGATCCTCACTTTCACGGTTCACCTCGCGCGGTCCCATTTCTGGATTTCACCACACGCGACGCGACTTCACCTTCATCTTCACCTTCACCTTCATACACATCATACGCACTCCCGACTCCAGTTCTCATGTTCACTTCCAGAACCTTTATTCTCCCTCTTCGCGTCCGCTCCATTCCATCTCTTCCAATTTTATCGTCTTAACCGCCTACTCCTGTTGTGAACATTACTGCCCTTTCTTTTTTCGTTCTTCGCCGTTATCCCGCATGTCTGCAGGGCGCGTTATTGTGCCTCTGCGTCGGGGCTCCGATGGCGATCCCACTCATCGACCGGACAAGCCCACGTTCACTCAGGCGGACCCCAGAAACTACCTCGAAAAACTGGCAACGTTGTGGATGCAGGCTCGAGGAGAAAGGCTCCCTGGCATCAGCTATGTTCTCGAGCGTCTCCCCGAAGGTTATGCCGTGTTCGGACGACCACGACCTGGTGAACCTAGTCACGTCGACTTCTATCTCTATGGGCACCCCGAGCACAAGAAATTCGATTCACCGAACCGGTTCTATCCGCATTTCGAACATCTCATGAATCACGGAACTAACATCGGATGCCCCTGTACTGTTTGCAATGGTACGACAAGACTTCCTATTAACGGCTCTCCAGCAGCTTCAAGGACAGGGACCTCAGGCTTGCAACCTAGCGGGCCTTCTCGGCCGGGGAAAAGCAAACTGAAACCCACTCCAGGTCTGGACGTCAGCCGGGTTGATGAACAGGGCAATCCGGACGTATACCGGCAATTCATTGATAAACTGGAGCGTGAACACTCCCTAGACGAAGCCATCACCGAGCCATTGAGTATGGATTGGCGAGCGGAGCAAGAGTGTCTGCCCAAGATGCTAGAAAAAGTGAAGGACGATCCGCAATACCTGCCTCGCGCCGGAGAGATAGTCCTGTTCGTACGTGAACTGCCGAAGCACACTACTATCGTCCGAAACCCTAAGACCGGGCACTTCCAGCTCTATGACCAGGCCAACAAGGCCTTCATCGGCAACCCTCAGTGGCAGGCAGGTCTAGTGGGACAGACACCTGTCGAGCAGACTGTCATCGACGACTTGGTGGAGGAGGGAGGTTCGGAGAAGCAGTGGAACGTGGCCTACAGTGGCGTCAGGGTGGAGCCTCTGCCTAATCTCAACAGCCCTGACAAGAGTCTGTCAAAGCACCACAGATACGTGCCGCTCCACTACACGAGGCCGTTTATACTATGGAAAGACTATCTTGCCAGCATCCCAGAGGAAGAATGGCATCCAACTATCCATAACGCGATCACGGCCGCGGCAACCATGTCTCTGATTGGCAAATACCGCTTCAGGGGAACATGGCCTGAGGCGTGGATCTATTGCCACGGTATCTTCATCGGACATGAGATGCTTGCCGTCGGAGATGCTGCGAGAGTGCGTCCTAGGGACCCGGATTCTCTATGTACAGACGTCATGATCATCTCCAGTATCCGACTCAAGCTCACGAACTTGGATCTAGCCTCGGGAAATGATTATGACGAGATGCGCCCTTATAATATTGAAGCCTTCATCTTCGGCAAGGCATACACAACCGAGCCGTCGCGATCCTTGAAGGAGTGGCTCTCTTTCAACGACGAAGACGATTGCCCTGAGATTATTCGCAGATATAGCGCCCACCACCCACTACATCCTCCTGGAAAGGAAATGATGATACCGTTTCCGAGGGTCCTGGGCAGAGTCTACGATGTAGACTCAATGCGCCTTTGGCTGCAGCCTTCTGATTCGGAGGGAGTCAATATTGTTCCCCTTCTCGACGCTGGTAGACAAGGCGTCCTGGAAGCTCGCGACTTCGCAAGAAAGCATGATCGGCGAATCGCGGAGTCACCGGGTTCCAGTTGGTGGTGGGCCGACAGCCGGGCAGAAGCTCTGGACCTGCACACGGTCAATGGGCACGAGGTCAGCAAGTACGACACGGAGCGCAAACCCAAGGAATGGCGCAGTCAGATCAAGGCCATACTCGAGGCGGAGGGAGAGCGGGACCGCGTGGAGCAGAGGGAGGCGCTACAGGGGCAGCGCAGTCTGAGAGCATTTAAGGCGGGCCCATTACAACTACAGCCGACTCGGGATCACAACATGACAGTCGGTGGTCTCTCGACAGCAGGTCCCAGCAGCGCGTCTGGTAGCTCGAGCTCGAAGAGGCCTAGCAATGTGATGGATCTTAGTGGCGAGGACGACGAAGAGGAAGACTCGAGACACAGAGAGTACTCGGTCGTCAGCCCGAGGGATGAGCAGAAGATGAAGAAGTCAAGGATTGCGGTCGTTATCAACCCGCGGAACACTTGAGGAAAGGTCATGGACATGACATGGGCGGATGGAGCAGGCCATCACTGTTTACTGCCGGCATAGTTGTCACTAGAACACTGGAGGGTTCCATCATGTCTGATCAAGTGGCGGGGAGGCGCAAGACATAATGGGCTGTGTAAAATAGCGTTGTCGTGCGTCATATGTGTAGAATATGCGTTACAGCCAAGCTCTACTTGAAGCATTCTTGTGTTGTAGTCAAATGCGCCGACCATGTATCCAACATACAGAGGCGGTGGGGGGTTGTTCAGTTGGACGGAGAAAGAGCCAGTACTGTCTGCACGGTGGGATGATAAAGAGCCATGCTGGTTTTTCGCTAGTATATGCGGGAATGAAGATTGTAAGAAATGGGTGAATTCATCGACCCTACTTGTAGATTCTATCAACACAAAACCCTTCTTGACGAGACTATATGCGAAAGCGATGAGATGGGACTCGTAGCTGCCGCATTGCACGTTATCTGCATTGGACGACGTGATTAGAGAGTTCAATGGTGCTTGTTGAATGTTTTCGTCCTCTGGGTTCTGGGTTCGCAGGGAAGGAGTTCCCAGTTGGGGGAGTGAGTATACATACTGCATTGGCTTTCGACATCTGAGACATAATATGAAGAGACAGCTGGCGCGGCACTTGGGCAATCATGGACCAAAGTGGATCCGGATTGCCTGTCGGTGAAGCACGCCCAAGGGAGTGGGGGCGTGGCTGCGTGGCTGCGCCCAGGAGGAAGCCACAGCTCAGCTGCTGTCCTAATTATTATTTATTGATTGACAGACGAACCTTGGAAGCATCCAGAGCCCTTTATAAGGCCATCACTCGCTCCACCAATTTCTCTCGCGATAGCAACTCGTTTCTCTAACACAGTAATTCTTCACCCACGTTCAATTGTTCAACCCCACCAATCATACCCCCTTGTTATTCATTCCACAACCCCGCTTCCATCATGGACGCCATCAAGGAGACCGTCAACACCGCCATCGGAGCCATCACCGGCGACAAGACCACCGCCCGCGAGCCCTCAGATCAACAATTGCAACAAGTGCGAGCCAAGTACGAGAAAGCCGGCCAAGAGCAAGTCTTCGCCTTCTACGACAAACTCTCCTCCGCCGAGAAGGCGGCCCTCTTCGAACAATTGTCCGACTTCGATCCCGAATACATCAATGAGCTCGCTGACAAGGCGCTGCATCCGCCGAAGACGGAGGCTACGGAGTCGACGCTCGAACCGCTGAGCCCCAGTGCGACATGCTCGGTGCTTGATTCCAAGGAGGAGGATCTGAAGAGATGGTACGAGCAGGGGTTGGACTTGATTGCGGAGAACAAAGTCGCTGTCGTGTTGATGGCTGGTGGGCAGGGGACACGGTTGGGTAGCAGTGCGCCTAAGGGATGCTATGATATCGGGCTGCCCAGCAAGAAGTCTCTGTTTCAACTGCAGGGAGAGAGGATTGCGAAGGTGGAGGAGCTGGCGAGGAAGAAGTCTGGCAAGGCGGATGTTACCGTGCCCTGGTACGTCATGACCAGTGGGCCTACAAGGGGACCGACGCAGAAGTTCTTCGAGGAGAATGGATACTTTGGGCTCAAGAAGGAGAATGTTGTCATCTTCGAGCAGGGCGTCTTGCCCTGTATCTCGAACGACGGCAAGATTCTGCTGGAGAGCAAGTCCAAGGTCGCCGTCGCGCCCGATGGCAACGGAGGCCTCTACCTTGCCCTCGTCAAGTCCGGCGTCGTCGCGGACATGGGCAAGCGCGGCATCCAGCACATCCACGCCTACTGCGTCGACAACTGCCTCGTCAAGGTCGCGGACCCGACTTTCATCGGCTTCTCCGCCTCCAAAAACGTCGACATCGCCACCAAGGTCGTCCGCAAGCGCAATGCAAAGGAATCGGTTGGCCTCATCCTGCAGAAGAACGGCCGTCCGGACGTGGTCGAGTACTCCGAGATCAGCGCCGAGGACGCCGAAGCAAAGGACCCCAATGACCCCGAGCTGCTGAAGTTCCGTGCCGCCAACATTGTCAACCATTACTATTCGTACAGCTTCCTGGAGAGTATCCCGCAGTGGGTGAAGAAGCTACCGCACCACGTCGCGCGCAAGAAGATCCCCTACGTTAACACGGAGAATGGAGAGACCATAAAGCCCGAGAAGCCCAACGGTATCAAGCTCGAGCAGTTCGTCTTTGATTGCTTCCCCTTCCTGACGCTCGACAAGTTTGCGTGCATGGAGGTCAAGCGTGAGGACGAGTTCTCGCCGCTCAAGAATGCGCCCGGGACGGGTGAGGACGACCCGGATACGAGCAAGAAGGATATCATGGCGCAGGGTGCCAAGTGGCTGCAGGCCGCGGGTGCCGTCATTGTCAGCGAGAACGGGGAGGGTGTCGAGGTGTCGCCGTTGCTTTCCTACGTAAGTATCCTAGTTACTCTGTCCCGTAGGATACTATGTTGATGCTAATCTTTTGTTAGGGCGGCGAGGGCCTCGAGTTCGTCAAGGCCCGCACCATCAAGGCGCCCGCGTATATCTACAAGCTGGAGGGAGAGGCTTAGACAGCCCTTGTCTGCAGTCGTTTTTGGGACGAAAATGAGGAAGTCTGGGAATTATGTCTTAGATGGAAGCGGGGGAATCCTGATAGGAGAGCTTGTTCGTGAACTTCGCGCAATGATGCGAAGCACCAACACTGCCTAGAGGGATTCAAACAGTGGTAATGGAGGGTGGTACGACAGCAGAGTAGGCAGGGAGCTTGCATGCTTGAATGCTTGTCTTAATGCAGGAACATGGGACGGACGGCACGTGCCAAGGGGATACTTTTATAGAGATCCTTCTATCAAGCAAGATTCTGATTGACAAACGGGCGTACACGAAGATAGGCGCACGCGCTCCTGGGACTCCTGATATAACCTACCTACTGTGGTATGGCTAGTCTCGTTGGTCCTTGATCAGTGAGCACCAACCTTGAATGCAGGGCGAAGGTCACGTGTTCCGACCTTCACGTCCCTTTCCGATTTGAGTGCGGATATCCTTTAGAGGCGAAAGCGGAGGTGCAGGTGACGGTCAATGTAATAAAGCACTTGCCCTCATGCATGCATATCATAGGCAAACGCTGCAGCCACACAATACGATAGTCGAGTCCAAACGACAGTGGCATACCATATAATAAGTAGTGTAGATACGACGTGGCACTCTGGTAGCTATTACCAACCGTACTGTCCGGCACCAAGTCGAGAGCAATCTATCCTCGGTCGACAAAATCGTGGGCCATCCGATTATTCTTTCCCACCTTCCTATGGTGCGCTTTTCACAGGGCGCGTCATTGTCATAGGCCTCGGGAAAGTGTGTGGCAGTGGAGTATGGGGGCGTAGAAATAAGGGCCCTCGGAAAGCAGACCCGTACCCGTCAGGCGCAGGCGCTGCACAGCTCAAGTGCTGCAGGTGCGCAGGTGAGGGGTGCAGGGACCAGCCCCCGAAAGAATCCTTTTTTGCCTGGCAGCAGGCCCTCCCTCCCTCCCCCTTCGCTCCACCACACGGTCCATTATATACCGCATCACGCCCGCACCCTTTCTTGTTGGAGGACGGTCGCAGCTGTTGTCGCTGAGGGAAGGTTTGGAAGTCTGATTGTACGTGAGCGCCCTGCACTCTCGCTACCCCGCCTACCCACACCCTTTCTCCTCCCCGTGCGCGCCGCCCTACGCGCAGTCAGTCACCGCTCCCTGCGCTGCGGAACCCCTCCCCTCCCTCGAGTCCACCCGCTATGAGACACGTTCCACTGACCCGGCTTGCGCAGGTGAAGGATAGGAACAGTCGTCGAAGTAATCGAAGAGGTACTGCGCGCCCTCCCTTCCTCTATCGCTCTCTACACCGCTCGAGGCCATCGTCGCCACCTTCCGAGCGCATTTCAAACCTCGTCGTTGCCCCCAGCTAGTTTTCTCTCACCCCTCGCTCGCCACCCCTTTTTCCGCAACGACATCCATATCATATACTCATACCGCTCTCACAGATATCTGCGGAGGAATTCATCATGTCTTCTCTTTCTCGCCGAGCGTGCTTTAAGTGCGGAAATATCGGGCACTACGCCGGTATGTTGCCTATGTACCATCCATGACCACGGTTGCGGTATCGCAATGCGATGCGCTTGGAACCAATGTCGCAAGACGTTGCCTCTGACCGCGTGCTCATTGTAGCGCAATCGCCGTCATGGTGGAACGGTGATTGCGAGATTGTGCGACTGACGACATTGTGCAGAGGTGTGCTCGTCTTCCGAAAGGCTTTGCTATAACTGTGAGTGATATTCTGTTCCTTCTCGGCGCAATGCAAAGACTGACTCAATATGTAGGCAAGCAGCCAGGACATGAGTCTAACGGATGCCCGCATCCGCGCACTACTGAGAGTACGTTGCACAGCTCTACTTGCGATCCTCTGACCGCTGCCTCTCGTTGCCCGTTGCCTTCCTGGCCGTTCTACAGCTATCGCCGTTTGCGAAAGCCGGCCCTTCACGCTCGATCGCGAACCTCAGTACCCGTGAGGCGCAAGGCATTGGGCAACGAGAGTGCAGCGAATCGTTGCTTGGATACCATGAGACGTTGCAGCCGTTCACTTGCTAATTATCCCGCAGCGAAGCAGTGCTATCACTGCCAGGGACTTGGGCATGTCCAGGCCGATTGCCCGACTCTTCGTCTGAGCGGTGGTGCTACCAGCGGTCGCTGCTATAGCTGCGGCCTCGCTGGACATTTGGCCCGCAATTGCCCCAACCCGGGGGCTGGTATGGGCCGCGGAGCTGGTCCCGCTCGTGGTGGTTATGGTGGCTTCAGGGGAGGTTACGCTGGCGGGCCTCGCCCGGCCACTTGCTACAAGTGCGGAGGACCGAACCATTTTGCTCGCGATTGCCAGGCCCAGGCCATGAAGTGCTATGCCTGCGGCAAGTTGGGTATGTGTGGTGACAAATCCTTCGCCATGGCTTCCTCTGACCTAGACTAGGACACATCTCCCGCGATTGCACTGCTCCTAACGGAGGCCCGCTCAACACTGCAGGCAAGACGTGCTACCGATGCGGCGAGACTGGCCACATTTCCCGCGACTGCACTCAGACCGAGGTCAATGGCGATGCGAACGCTTCTGCCGCTGTTGCGCCCCCTGCGGCCGCGACTGCCGTTGCTTAGATCAGTACCTGAGATTATAACAGTCGGTTGATTGATTCCATGCAATGCCAATCCTTCCATGCGGATCACGTCTTTGATCAGCCAACTTCCTGATTACTGTTTTCGTCCCTCTCCTTGGCTTTTTTGAGTATCTGACTTCACAATCGTTTCTTCGAGCACCTGCATGCCTGATACCCGGCACAACCTCTTTTACGCAATTCACGACTTACTAGCACAACTACCTGACTTCAAGCACGCACGTTTCTTCACGACATCCTTTACGCATATACCCCGGACTTCACAAACCGACCCAGACCAACGTTATATCCCTTTCTAAAGCAAAAATGTAAAACTAAAGTGAAAAATAACGAGTACGGGAGTAAGGCAAATAACCTCATTTTCGGTCTCCGATCGGCTTTCGTTACTTCCATCCAGAGTCTTTTTGGATGGGAATGGTAGGACTACCATACGGAACGGAGAACGAGTTTGACGCCTTTGTCCATCGTTTGATTCTCGAGCGGCGGCAACAGCGGAGATGGCGGCAACATGGGAAGTATCCGAAAACAGAAAAAGTGAAAAAAAAAAAAAAAAAAGTTGGAAAAAGAACTAAACCGAACTAAAACGAACAAAGGGTATCGACGATTTGAGAACTGGGAGAGCGGGCGTGCGTACGAGATGGATGGCAAGGCTCGAGTATGGGGGAAAAGCGCATTGGAGGTATCGCATGGAGAAATGCAGTGGGTTGGTGGCAACTGTGAGTGTGGTTTGTTTGTGTGGTAGGGTTGCGTCGGGATTTGTCTGGTTTTGTTTGGCTGTTGAATTGTATAGACGAGTTGGTCTTTTTGAGAGCATTCGGGCGTGTGAGTGGTGTGTTGTAGGTGATGTGGTGTGATGTGCTTTTTACGATGGTGGTGATGGTGGTGGTCCTTGGGGAGTCAGGCGTTTCCTTGAGGGCGCAGGTATCTTCGAAGTGGTGAATTTATATACCCCGGGTCGGTCTTTTTGAGTTGACATGCTTTACAGGTAACATCTTTGGAAAGAATCAACCACTCATTCATCCATTTTTCCAATCTTTATTCCAGAGACACTCTGCAAATGGACGAATGACGGCAATGTGCCACACGATGCAGCACGCTACCCGTTCTCTCTCCTGTTGTCTATGGAGTTACTGTACGGTGGTGCATCTGTGCTTGTCATCGTCTATACGTCCTCACAGGCCGTATCAGGACCGTGAGGAGGATTGATTGAAGTGCAGCGATGCACGTGGTCCCGCGTCTCGACGTCCGGAGCGCGTTGCGCGTTCTTGCCTGCGGAGGCAGGAGAGAAGGGGTGCGTGGCTTCCGTTCTTGTCCACCTGCATAGCTCTCAGCAGTCAGTGGGGAGCAGGCTTCGTTTCTCTTCCCGGTTTCTTTCTGCGTTCTTCCTCCTCCTCCTTCTTTTACCTTTCCTCTTCTCTGGGGTTCTCGTCTATCGTCTTTGCTACGCTCGTTCGAGTCGTGCTTTTATCGTCAGCTGGGTTTAGTTAGTATTTGCTATTTAAGTCAACGTTTCGGTGGCCACGGTGAGTCGTGGGTGGGTATTTGCTCTGTTTAGGAGCAAAGAGAGGAGATACCTGGGCGGCGAGTGGACGGTATGGCGCCTTCGAGCGTGGCTAGCGACGATCCTGATAATGATGTATGTATGGTCCTGTGCTAATCTGAAGAGGAAGACAGAGAAGGCAAAGAGTCGGTCGGAGTTGGAATTGATTGGGGGTCGATTACCAGACTACAAATCACTGACGGTTGCACAGGACGGCTTCATCGTGGACATCGACGCCATCCAGGCACACGGCATCGGCGCCGTGGATATCGCAAAACTGAAGGCGAATGGGTATTACACGATTGCTGTACGTCTACAACTGGTTCCAGGTTGTCTGGTATGGTTGGTATGTGGGTTGTGCTGATTGATGGATAATAGGCTGTCCACGCGGCTACTCGACGGACGCTGTTGAAGATCAAGGGGTTCAGTGAGATCAAGGTGGAGAAGGTGAAGGATGCTATTGCAAAGTGTCAGGTATGATTTCATCCCGGCTCTTCCACATACGCATTCGGTGTGGTGATACGAATCTGATGTGAATAGCCTGCTGGAGGGGGTTTCCAAACAGCTCAGGAGCTGGGACAGCAGCGGAAGCGCGTCATGAAGATCTCGACGGGGAGTAAGCAGTTCGACAGTATTCTCGGAGGGTAAGTCCGAATCTCGGTCAACTGCAAGTTGGGGCTCGGGAATTCTGACTTGCTACAGTGGATTCCAGACCATGAGCATCAGTGAGGTGTTTGGAGAGTTTCGTTGCGGCAAGACGCAGTTGTCGCATACAATGTCGGTGATTGCTCAACTGCCTAAAGATCTGGGTGGTGCGGAGGGAAAAGTGGCGTATATCGGTATGGTAACTCCTACAAGATACCAACCGTCTCTCTGCTCGGACGGGCTGACAAGTCGCAGACACAGAAGGCACCTTCCGACCCGAAAGGATCGCCCAAATCGCAGAGCGTTTCGGCGTCGATCCGGAGACTGGTAAGGACCCGTTCAATCCCCTTCTGCTAGGCAGGTGTTTCTCTGACGACCTCTCAGCGCAGGAGAACATCACCTACGCGCGAGCCGTCAACTCGGAGCACCAACTCGAGCTCCTCAACAAAGTCGCAGAGTTCTTCGTCAGCAACGAGTACCGTCTCCTCATCGTCGACAGCATCATGGCCCTCTTCCGCGTCGACTATGTCGGGAGGGGGGAACTGAACGAGAGGCAGCAGAAGTTGAATCAGTTCTTGTCCAAGTTGACGCATGTCGCTGAGGGTATGGATGATCTCCTCACTTCCCCTCACCGCTTCTTTTCCCTTCATTGATAAGCAAAAAAGCTGACCATCTGTCTCTTTACAGAATTCAACGTCGCCGTCCTCATGACCAACCAAGTCCAAAGCGACCCCGGCGCCAGCGCTCTCTTCGCCGGCGCAGACGGCAGGAAGCCCGTCGGCGGACATATCCTGGCGCACGCTTCGGCGACGAGGATCCTGCTCCGCAAGGGGAGGGGTGAGGAGCGCGTGGCTAAGATTCAGGATTCCCCTGGTGAGTCGGAAGTGTCACCGTAGAAGGTGATAAGGTAGTGGAGTATGGGCTGACTGCAGAGTTAGATATGCCGGAGAAGGAGGCTACGTATATTATTACGAATGGGGGCATCAATGATCCGGAGAAGGTTTGAGGGGGGAGTGTGATGGGTATCCAGGGATGATGGGATCTAGGAATGGTGGGCGAGGGAGTCATGTTGGTGCGATTAACTTCAATGATCTGGCAAATGTGGGCGGGATGATGTACCTGCGGTGTGCAGGACGTTCAAAGGCAGTCGAGAGAATTCTTTGGTGCGGCCTTCCAAAACATATCCATGTCGCAGAGCAATCAATCTGTCCAGGTAAACAGTGAGGGCGTCATTCATCTTCCACAGGCCAGAGGAGGCACAAGAACACGTAGTTCAGCAGAAGCTGGGTATCATGTTTCCTTTCCGCTGCCTCTCCGTTATATATATTTTCCAGACAATCCCATACCGGCCCATGCCAGCCCATACTCACCCATCCCAACCAACCCATATAACCCCAGACGAAAAAACCAAAAAGTATCATTGACAAAGGGGTATCTCAACAAAAAGCCGCAATGGAATGAGACCCATCAAACTCCTCCTCCTTCTAGCCCTACGACGCCCCCTTGAACCAATCCGCACTCGCATCAACCATGAAATTCGTGATATTGAACTCATTCCCACCTGCATTCCCGAGTTCTGTCCCAGCACCACCACCAGTACCACCAGTACCATCTCCTCCCGCACCGTTATTCCCATCCCCATGCAACCTCATTCCCTCACCAGCACCACCATACACCGACGACGTCTGCCCCGTACCTCCATCCACAGCCATGGACACCGGCAGCCGCGGCATATTGAAAAAGTCGAATACATCCAGGTACTCGAACTCGCTTGGTCCCGGTGTCCTTGTTGTATACGCACTAGGCGCCGCACTCGCAGGTCGCGTGCCTGCTCCTCCTGTTCCCCCTCCACCTGATCCTCCTCCACCTCCACCAACCCTCGGCTGCCTACTAATCAAAAACTCCAGATCAAAAGCACACCTCCTCATATCCGCCAGGATCCTCACACTCCCCGGCGTCTCCCTCTCCCTCTCCCTCTCGCTGCCCACTCCTTCCCCTCCACCTGCTCTGCCACTACCATTACCACCGCCACTGCCGCCGGCCCCACCGCCCACCTCACGCCGACTCTCCTCATACTCGTGCAGCACGCGCGTCAGCAGCTCCGCATACCGATTCGCGACGTCCCACCAGCGGCCCATGTCCCGCAGCGTGGCGACGAGGAGGTGGATGCTGGGGTCGACGTGGTGCGCGATGGTGCTGCCGTGCACGAGCAGGACGCGCGCGGCGACCCAGACGGAGAAGGCGAACGGCGGGCCGAGTTTGCTCAGTAAGGTTGCAGGGGGAGGCGAGGAGGAGGCGCTGGTGGTGGTGGAGTTGGAGGACGAAGGCGAGGGCGAGCGCACGCAGGTGCAGAGGGAGACGAGGGATTCGACGGCTGAGAGGCAGCGTTGGGATGCGCTGAAAGAGGGGGTGAAGATGGGGGAGCGGTGGGTCGGGTAGGCGGCTGAGGAGTGCAGGCGGATTACGGTTCTGGTTCGCTGTTAGATCTACAGTATGTCCGCATGTTGTGTCAAGAATGGTTCGGTCGTACGTGTGGAAAGCTGCATGCAGCATCACCAACCCCGAGTTCAACGCCTTGGCCCCAGTCATTGAGAAGATCCTCAAAGAGTTACCGTACTCGGCGGGAAGTTGGTATTTCCACTCTTCGATGGCGCGGTCCAGCTCCTTATACTCCCGTTGCCACCTTTCCACATCCGCCAACTTGGAAATATCTACGGGCCTCTTCAAAAACGCGTGGACCCTGCTCAAGATGCCCAAAATCTCTATATAATAGGAGAAGGTGCCCAAGTTCTCCGGCCGATTCATGTTGTAATCTGAGCGGCTGGGCGTGCGGAACCAGCGCGTCTCGACGGGAACGTTGCGGGCAAAGAGGTCGTCGCGGCAGGGAAGGCGGCGGTCGATTTCCGCGTCGTCGAGGGCGAAAGAGAAAGCGGTTGCGACGGTGGCGTAGCGGTCGAGAAGGTAGATCATCCAGAAGAGGCGGCGGCGGGATTCTTCTTCGATCCAGGATTGGGGTTCAGGGAGGACGATGGCGCGGAGGGTGTAGACTGGGGGTGTTAGCAGCGGCTCGTATCGTGAAGCTCAAAAGGCAGCAAAGTGGCTTACTGCAACTGGTCAGCATGGGAGTTCATTTAGAGCACGCCCGGATCACACACCTAGAGGCATATTGAGGGGCTATCAAAGGAGAATGCGTCTCCATGGACAGTCCCAGCTGGACGACAGATCGGGTAATCAATGCCAGCAGATTCCAGCCTGGAGGGCCATTGGAGGAACCTATAACGTCCAGGGCAAGAATAACGAGAGCCTGCAACGACTTGACCGAGCTATTTTCAATGCCATAAAGGAGAACCTGCTCTTTTGAGTGTTTGTGATAGTGGCTCCTCTTCTCCGCGTTCAACCGTGGGTCCTGCGAGAACTTCAACGTCGTCGCTACTATGGCGTGCAGTACGATTCGGTCCGCCTCGTCCAATGTGGCCTCGCCAAAGAGCGAGTTCAAGGTTGTCTGGCGATGCAATATGGGGCACCAGGGGTATATGTGCTTGAAGAAGAGGTCCACCAAGCCGTACAATAGGTCGTAAGGAGGGAAGTCGTCGTCGGCATGGCCAATGGAAGCATGATTGAACGCGACGGATAACTGGGCAGGCGCAAAGCCGTTGCCGTGAGCGTAGGGATCGCGCTGCAAGTGTCCCAATGGGTGGTGCAGCTCCTCGGTGGGAGCATGGTACCCATTTATTGGTTGAGTGTGCGTCGCTTCATGTAACCCGCCGGCCAAGCTGGAGTGGACAGTATGCTGTGGAGGGAAACCGGATGGTTTCTGAAGGAAGAGGGCAGTTTCTGGTCGGGGGATATGCGTGGTCTGCAGTATTGGGGGAGCGCGGAAGACGGAGCCGTCGTGAACGGGAGAGGTTACTACTCCATCCCAACTATCCCACTCGCTCTCTCCGCATGCTCTTCCCCAGCCATTTTGTTCCCCCTTCCGCTCCCTCCGCCCAAGAATCTGCTCGGCCTCAGGCCCAGTATGATTGTCGTCGACGGCGGGGTGGTTATGGTTCCGGTTCGACGACAGTTGATTTATCTGCTTTTGTTGTAGCCCGATGGCAGCTTCAAGCTTGTCTTAAAGATCTGTCAGCTCCCCAGGGCACTGTACGCAATTGCGATTCTCATCACTCACCCAGGCGTGCTTCGAGCTCCCTCCCGTAGCCGGCACGCAGACCTGGCTTCTTCCGCGGCAGGTAGATGCACTGGGAGCGATTCTTCATACACCAACCGCATGCCGGTTGGCTACGGTCGCATTTGACCTTGCGCTGCTTGCACGTCTCGCAGCTCACGGAGAGGGGCCGTTTGCGCTTCGCTGCGCCAGTCTGGCTGCGGGAGATGTCGTCACCACTCGAGGCGTCGCCGGCGCTCCACTGATCATGGTCATTGTCATCGTCGGCGCGTGGAGAATGCCGAGAGGGTTTCGAGTTGGTATCTGGGCTGACATAGGCCTTGACGGCATGCTGGCTGTGGGAGGTGTCCATGTTGGAGAGATCCAAAAGGTGCTAGCTAGTGGGGAGCGAGATCTGGCGTCGGCGTAGTAATGTCCGAGCCGCGGCTAAATAACCCCTCACAGTTCCTCCGCACACGAGTACAGAAGGCGAGGAGGAGTTGTATAGATATATTAGCACTTGAAACCGACTTTGTAGGGCCCTTATTATGTACGGAGTAGACAAGGTAATAATTGAAGCTGTAGCTTTCTAATAACCTAAACAGCTTGCTAGCAGTAAGCTTGCGACGCGCAGGTAATCGAATCTACAAAAAAGGAAGTGCACATGTACTCCGTACAGCGGCGTTCACTTTGGCGGCAAGGGAGAAAGCCGCAGCGCCCCTACTACGCCTCCCCGTCCTCCCGTTTTATTATAAGCAAGGCATGCTAACTTAGAACGCCCCAGTATAACCGCCAAACAGGACTCCAAATCCTCCCTTATAAACAAAAAGGAAAATGCCCCTCTTTCTATTTGGGAAAGCCTCCAAACCCCAGCCAACTTTTTTTGGACTGCACACCTCAAACCCCAACAAGCTATTTCAGAACCCTTAGGCCGCCCTCATCGCATCTGCTGCCCATGGGCAGCCGACCCGGGGACGCAGTGATATGCGCAGAACCGGCGTGGGCGATCAATCCTGGCACTTCACTCGCCACATCTGACCGCCTTGTCTCACTCCCGTGCAACCCTCCCGAGAACGACAGCCGCTCGCACAACATCTCCAGCTGTCGAGATCCACTTCTTCCTTTGCGTGTCTTTGGCCACTGCTCGCGGAGAGATAAGCCGAGGGGAGCACTAGCTTCCACCATTGGCACCCTCAGCGGTGTTTGCTGCCCACCATGTCACCAAGTATATAGGACTGTTGCTCCACTCCCATCAGCTCACCCACTGTGTCTCATTATCTAACTTCTTTCTCCGTCACCCCGCCGCATTAGCTTTTGATTCGTAGCCTTCTCTCTCCTTTTTGCACAATGCCTTCGTCTACCGTAGAGGTTGCTGCTGTGCGCGCCTTTCCCACCATCAAGCATGTCCGCACCTTTCTCACACAGGGACCCGGCTCCGGCGGCGACTATCACAATGTACACGGAGGCCATTGGCTGATAGACAGCAAGATATCGACGCCCATGTCGCAGTATGAGACCTACAGGAAGTCGCGGACCAGTTGGGGGATCAATGTCCTGGGCTCTTTCTGCGTCGAGCTTGAAGCTTCAGATGGGACGAAAGGGTTTGCTACAGGGTTTGGAGGACCTCCAGCATGCTGGCTGGTCCAGGAGCACTTTGAAAGGTTTCTGATAGGTCAAGGTAATACAGTTGGCCCCTTATCTTTATATTCAAAGCAAACGTCTTGTACCCATGACCATAACTCCTCTCAATCTACCGCCTAGTGACTTGTCATCACCACTCCCCTGTTTACCAATGTCTAACACCAGCTCCTAAAGATCCCCGTAATAGCAACCACCTGTTCGAACAAATGTACCGCGCTTCTCTCTTCTACGGCCGGAAAGGACTTCCCCTGGCTACTATTTCCGTCATCGATCTGGCCCTCTGGGATCTGCTTGGCCATATACGCAACGAACCCGTCTACAAGCTGATTGGAGGCTCCACTCGTGATTCCCTCTCCTTCTATTGCACCGGCCCCGCTCCTCTCGCAGCAAAAGAAATGGGCTTTTTCGGAGCAAAAGTCCCTCTTCCCTATGGGCCAGGCGAGGGCCAAGAAGGGTTCAAGAGGAATGTCGAATTTCTTCGAAAACATAGAAAAGACGTCGGCCCTGACTTTCCCCTGATGGTGGACTGCTACATGAGCCTGAACGTCAGCTACACCATTGACCTGGTTGCTGCGACGAAAGACCTGAATCTGAATTGGTGGGAAGAATGCCTTTCCCCGGATGACGTATCGGGTCAGGCACTTCTGAAACGCGCCCATCCGACCGTCAAGTTCACGACGGGCGAGCACGAGTACTCGCGCTATGGATTTAGGCAGCTAATCGAGGGACGAAATGTTGACATTCTGCAGCCCGACGTCATGTGGGTAGGCGGACTCACTGAGCTCCTCAAGATATCTGCACATGCGGCTGCGTACGATATCCCCGTTGTACCTCATGCAAGCGGACCGTACTCGTACCACTTTGTTGTCTCTCAGCAGCATTCACCATTCCAGGAGTATCTAGCGAACAGTCCGGATGGGAAGAGTGTGATGCCCGTTTTCGGGAGTCTCTTCTTGAACGAGCCCGTTCCGACAGGAGGGGTACTAGATGTGAAAGAGCTGGATAGGCCGGGCTTTGGTCTGATAGTGAATCCACAGGCTGGACTCATTGATGCAAAAGGTATCCTCAATCCTAGGATTGAGAGACCGTTGGCGACGGTTGGAAGGGAGGCACAGGGTGATGAGACGAATGGACACGCATGATTGGTTGAAAGTTTGATACTCCTAGGGGGGCATTTCAAATGGCTACGGGAAGGGCTGCATTGGGAAAAGGGTACGAAGTAATGGGCCTGGAGATTGTTTTTTCATCGTCAATTCCGGCCAAGCATAGGGGCACTATAGTCACTTGATCACTCCGCAGTTCATACCTCCCCAGCGGCCCCTCCCGGTTCCCAGAAATTCAAAGGAAATGGCTTGACTGAGATAAAGAAACAGGGCAGTGATGGATGGCCACTGGTGCTTTCGACATATCGATATCACCAGACGCCTATCGCTAGATTGGGCCTAGCGCAACGGCGCGGCACCTCAATTGTCGTCATCCTTCCCCCGCTGCCAACACTAACGTGTATTCCAGACTCCTTACTCCTCCCTGAGAGTAGTTCCCCAGAACACACGTACGAGCGTCCGTCCCAGTCAGCTCTGTATGGCTACTACCGAGGCCGGCCTTGGCTTTTCCCAACCGTCTCCACGCCCTCATGCGTCAGTCGGGAGGCCAGCAAACCAAAGGCCAGCTCGGCCACCCGGCCACCCGGCCATCTCCACCGTGGCCCGCTTATTACCACAGTACTGAAGCTCCTTCTCCCTCTGCAAAAGGTAGTTCACATGGTACAACTCTCTTGAGGGCCTGCCGATTCCGTTCCAATTCAACTTTGACATCAATGCTCTCCTAAGGCCTATCTTCTTCTCCATATCGACTTCTTTCCTTCCCTTTTATTCTTCTCTTTCTCCTTCTCATCCTTCCTCGACCATCTCATCTGTGCCCGTCTCCACCTTTTCCAGTATCCTCGGGCCCCCTCACAGCTCACCACGTCATCCTACGAATTGGCATCGAGCCATCAACAATACAGCGAATTGCGTGTGTACTGCTACCAATAGAACCCCAGCTCTCCTTCGCGGCTCTAGCATCCAACCTATTCGTTCGCCCATCGCCATGAGCTTCCTCAACATACCTCCAGAGACTGTGAACCCAGAAGAAGACGAGGGCCATGATCGCTCTCACTCCACCACTGGCTTCGAAAACATCCTGCCAGCCTCAATATCCCGAATGGATCGATCCCTATCACCGATTCCAGGACTGGACAGTTCCGTCACAGAAAGTCTCCTCTTCGACTTTGCCCGTTCGCGATCCGAGAGTCCCAAAATTCCCGAGCGCAGAGACAGCAAGGTGTCCGCCCCCGAGGCGAATGTCGAGCTGTTTACGCCCATCTCTGGATGGGCCCATTTCTCCCTGGTTGCGAAGCAGCGCGATGCATTGCGTTTGGAGGTCAAGGAACGGGAGCTTGCCGCGGCGCGGGCAGATGCTTCGCTGGCTTCGCTGAGACGGTTAGCTTTTAGGTTGGCGGCGAATATATGTGTCAAGGAGAAGAGGATTGAGAGACTCAAG
This sequence comes from Westerdykella ornata, assembly GCF_010094085.1. Taxonomy (NCBI): domain Eukaryota; kingdom Fungi; phylum Ascomycota; class Dothideomycetes; order Pleosporales; family Sporormiaceae; genus Westerdykella; species Westerdykella ornata. The sequence continues at coordinate 391,193 of NW_022986856.1, forward strand.
CAGAGTTTGCAGGAGGGAGAGCAGAGGACAAGGCAGACTTTACAGATTCTGGAGACTGCTTCGAGGTTGACGCGGCAATGTAGGTCCCGATTTGGCTGAGGTTCGAACCGTACTAATTCCGGCTTTTGCTTAGACGCCTCACCAAACCTCAAGACTCGGAAACGTTCCAAGAAGAAACGGCTCTCGAAGACCGCATCATCACACCCGCTCGGGCACGAAGGCCTACAATCAGGACCGCAGGATACTACACAAGCAAACGACCTGACTGGGTTGTGGGACTATGTTGGACTTCCATATAGCGGAGACTACATGCATGTGTTCGACGAACAAATGGAACACGCCCGTTGCGAAATAGAGCAGGCTCTCATCGCATGCCGAGACCGCGTTGAGGCATTGCAGTCTGAGTGTTTGCGAAGCAAGCAAAAGGCCAAAACGCTTCAGAACAGCCAAAAAGCTGCCAATGAAGAGATGGACGGATATCGGTTGCGTATAATCAGCTTGGAGAAGCACAAAGCAGACAGTGACAGTACCATCCGTTCGGTGCGATCTCAGCTTTTCGAGGCGCAGAAGTCGGAGAACGAGCTAAAGTCCCAACTCGACAAGAAAAGCGAAGCGCTTAAGGAGCTCGAAGAGACGAAGGCGGCCGGTTCTGACGAAATCGGATTTCTGCACAAGTCTCACGCCGAGCTCGACGAGACGCTTCTCGAACGTCAGAATATCATAAGCACGCTGGAAACAAGCATCAATGAGCTGGAAGACGAAGCCACTCTGCTGAAGAAGAAAATCAACGAGTCAGAGGAGCGCCAAATTTGTGACCATGACGGGAGCCGCTCGAGATTGGAAGGGATCGCGGGAAACAAGAGGGATGCCGTGAGCATACTGGAGCAAAAAGTGGCGTCTTTGGAGGGCCAAATCCAGAAATATACGGAAAAGATCAAATCCTTGCGGACGGAAGGATCTCTCCTGCGCGACGGTCTCAAGACCTCTGAGAATCTGCGCAAGCAGGCTGAGAATGAACTGGAAGTCGTCCGACGCGAGAGTCTTTCCTATCAAGGTGCTGGAGATGAGGCGGGTAAAGAGTTCGAGAACAACGAATACGTGGGCAAGCTAGAACAAAGCGTAGGATCGTTGGAGCAACAGCTCAAAGAGACCTCCGACAAACTCCATTCAGCTAACCAGGAAGCGGAATTTCTCCGTGACGACCTGAAAGCCTCCGAAGAGCTGAGAAAAGAGGCAGAGGCTGCACTGGCGAAAGTGCGAAATCATAGCGCCGACATCGAGACGCTCGAGAATAAGCTAGCCGTTGCAAAGGACGCCATCAAGCACCTTCAACTGGAGCTAGAGCGTACCCAACTCGTCAAGGCGGCCCAGGAGCAAACGCTCAGGAAGACGCAAGAGAAGCTACAGAAGGAGACTGAAAATAAGGATAGGACAGAGGCCGAACTCAAGGTCTTGACCACCTTTCACGAGAATCTACGAACCGACCTGCACAGAAACCATGAGAAGCTGGCTGGTGCGCATCAGAGTATGTCCAAGCTGGAGGAGGAGATTAAGGAACTGCGGCACGAGAAATCGTCGCTGAAAATGGAGTTGGAGGACATGACAAAAGTGACTGAGACGTTGCGAGGAGATTTGGGCACCCATGGCGATCGCTCTGCTTCTCTTGAGAAGACTATCCTCGACCTTCGTGAAGAAGTGAAGAGGTTGGAAGCGTCGCAGTCAAATCTGCAAACAGAAGTGAATCGAGCCAATGAGGCTCAGGATAGTTTACAGGGGGCCTACAAGACTGTCCGACAGGAGTTGCAAGAGGCCAAAAATGCGACGGAGTCACTTCAGGCTTCTCTGAACTACGCTCAAGACTCCAAGGCCAAGATTGAGCAGGAACTCCAGACTGCCATCTCCCAACTCAAGGAGTCCGAAAAGGAGAATATGTCGCTCAAGCAAGGAGTCCGTGTAGCGGAAGGCTCGATGAGCGAGCTGCGTGAGCAGATTCGGACAGTTCAGAACGAGCTCGATCGGTCCAGGAAGGAGAATTCTTCGCTGCGAGAACGAATCACCGAGACCCAGCGGGCAAATTCTGAACTATACATGGATGTTCAGAGTTCAAAGAACGAGGTACTAGCCATGGAGGTGGCCATGGACGAGTTACGAAAGGAGCTCGAGTCCGCTGAACAGGAAAAGTCGGATCTGCAGCGGGAGGTTCAACGGCTTGGGCAGTTGAACGACGAAGCAAAGCAGAGTTTACAAGCTCTTCTCGAATTGGAAAAGCGGGCCGCTATCGAGAGCGAGAAGGAAGAGCAGGCGAACCTCGAGCAGATTGCCGTGCTGACCTGGTCCATTGTCGAACTCCAGGACCAGCTGGAAGAAGCCCGCGATTCGGAAGATAGGAGGAAGTATCTACTGTCCGAGTTCCAGGATCGCCTAATCCAGTCTAACAAGTCAGAGAATGAGCTGCAAGAGCGAATCATCCAGATGGAACGCGCGAAAAAGGGCGTTGACGAGCATTTAAAGCATGTCCTGGCAGCGAAAGCAGAGGCTTTGGCACGGTCCGAGGCTATAGAGAAGGAGTACAAGAATAAAGTCGCGACTCTGGAAACCTCGTTGACAAAAGCCCAGGAAGAGTTGCACACATCGCAATCATGCGCGTCAGATATGCGTAAAGAGCTCCATGAGTTACGCACCTGCAAGGCCGAAATGGGCGGCCGCCTCCAGGAGCTGTCAACCCACAACGACAGAATCGAAACAGATCTCCACCACGCGCAAACGCGCCTCGCGGAAACGGGATCCGAGACCAAGATCGCGACAGCCAAGTTTCAAAAGGCCGAATCGAAAATTGAAACCCTGCAGCAGAAATGCAAGAACTACGTCGTGAGGGAGGAGGAGATGGGCCAGCGCCTCGCCGCCACGGAGGCGCAACTCAAAGCCGTAAAGGAGAGCAATGAGCGTTTAAGCGGCTTCCTGGAGAAGATGGAGCGGGATGTGGGGATTGCGGAGGAGGCGGCGCAAGTGAGCGAAACGCGGCTTGTTGAGTTGGTCAAGGAGTCGGAAGGGAAGCTCGCTGCGCTCGAAGAAATCAAGGGCGAATATAAGAATCGACTCTCTACCCAAGTAAAGGAGCTCGATACCCTCAGAAATGAGAATGCATCCCTGCGCAGCAAACTCGAGGAACAAAGCGCACATCTCTCTACGCTCGAATCCAAGGAACAGCGACTTTTGTCCAGCCTCAGCGGCAAGGACGCCGAGATCGCCGGACTCAGCGCCAGTCGTACCGAGTTCGTGCAGAGCCTAAAGGAATTGGAGGAAGAAGTTAATACGCTAAGGAAGGACAAACATGCGCTGGAGGAAGTTCTCGTCAGGCTTAGGGCGGAGACCCAGCAATTGCAGTCTCTAAGTGAGGAATCCAAGCCAGCGGGGCAGCATGTTAGAGGTATAAAACGGGACAGTGTTGTGCAACCCTATGGTGAAGGGGAACAGGAGGAAACCGACGACAGAATGGAGGGAGAAGGAGTCGTCGTGGCCGGGCCCGGAAAGCCCCTTAGTAGGAAGCACGATTTGGAGGGGATTCCGCCGCCGTGAGTTCTTCCTTCAGCTGTGATTAAGACGGACTTTACTAACACATTTCACAGACAAAAGCAACACGCCGTCCTGCAAAAGCGGGCTCCGACTACCCCCAGCTCATCCGCCACACCGTCATTCCTTACTGCCCAAAGTACTCCCGGAACGACAGCAACAACGACACCGCCGGAGGAGCCACGAACCCCACGCACCTCCCAACCGTTCCGCCCGCCCTCCTCCTCGTCCTCCTCGCGCGTTTCACCCACACATTCCCTGCCCCTCCTTGAAGAACGCCGCTCTCAAGAAACCCAAGCCGAAGCACCAGACGACGTTCCAGTCCCTCACTCTCCATCCCCACCTCGATCCCCCAAACCACATCCCCGACCCACCCGCTTCTACTCCTCCCTATCTAACCCCCAACCACCACCTTCGTCTGGCTCCGCGTCCCAACTTCCAACAACTACCACCACAACCACGCAAACCGCTCCCTATGGACCTCAGCAGAGCACCACCAGCACCGGCACCAGCATCGCCAGCGTCAGCACGAGGAGCAGCATCTTCGGAAGTCGACATACGCTGCGGCGGCCGTCGACCAGGAGGACGAGTGCGGGAGGGGGTTGGGGTGGGATGAGGAGGTTATTTGGTCTCGGCGGAGGGGAAAGGAGGGAGAGAGGAAGTAGGTAGGTGGAGGGTAGGGGGTAGGGGGTAAGGGAGAGTATCCTTTTATTTCTCAATAGAACTAGTGCGGGTTCGAAAATTTGCACGTCCGACTGAACGGCCAGTGTATAGCCGGACTTCGTAGTTCTTTGCTTTTGGTTGGCGGTAGGTTTCTGTTGCCATTCGGTCTTGGGAGGGATGCTGATTCGGTCTGGGTTGGTCCTTGGTCGTTGGTTGCATTATGGTATTGGTGGTGGACGTCCTTCATAGGAGCCATAATCTCCTTCCTCTTCGCATCCATTATTATGTCTACGAAAAGTCAAGCAAGCGTACTGTATGTAAAAGCTATAGCCTCCATCACTCACGCATATATCAGCATATGGCACATTCATGTTACGAACCAATTGACAAATGCCGTCACTCTGAACCGTCATGAGAGAATCGAGCCAATTAATTCCCCTGACGGACCATGAAGAAGGAAATTCCCATTCAGTTGCCTTACCCGCTCGCAGACTCGCTGGCTAAATAACCTGAGATCATCGTCTCATGCCCACAGGGCAGACAGAGGTGCGCAGGTCACTCAGGAACCGCCCCGACTCCGACCATTTGATCCCTAATACCTCCTCTCGTACTCGTAATCCCCACCGCCACCATACCCTCCACCTTGCTGATAGCCCGACCCATACCCTCCAGAGCCGCCGTATTCATCTTCGTCGCGGCGCCGCTCCCCACCATACGACTCCTCCTGGTACCCACCACCAGCGCCATAACCACCAGACGCTCCATACCCTCCACCTCCCGAGCCATAACCACCGGAACCATACTCCTGCCGTCCACTTCCATATTCTTCACGCCCATATTCCTCACGGCCACCGCTATATCCGCCCCCATAACCACCACCCTGGCCCTCACCGTACCTCCTCTCCTCCCCATACGCACTCTGATACCCTCCACTCCTCTGCCCTCCATATCCACCTGAGTACTCACCCGACCTCCTCCTCGGGCTCGGACTCTTCTTCTTGCGCTCCTTGGACCTCGAGCGGGACCTACGACGACCATAGTCGCCGCCATATCCACCACTTCCGCCGCCACCACGACGGTTATACTCGTCGTCCGAGTCCTCGTCTTGCTTCTTGTACTTCTTCTTCTCTTCCTTCTCGCGCTTCTTCTGCTCTTTCTTGCGGCGCTTCTCGTAGTCGTCTTCGTCGTTGGACTCTTCTTCTTCAGAGTACTCGCGGCCATACTTGTCCTTCTTGCCGTGTTTCCTGCCAGAGTGTTAGCATAGCCACAGCGGGTTCGAAAATGGAGGGACCCACTTCTTCTCCTCCTTGTAGTACTCCCCACGACCATCGAATCCCTCGCGCTTGTCTTCCGATCGCCACTCGTCACCACGCTCATACCTGCGCTCTTCATGCCTCTCATATCCTCCAGATCCGGCATACCCCGTCGTCTCGACCGTCTGCTGATACCCGTACGAGCCCGCTCTCTCGTCGCGCTCATATCTCGAAAACTCCTCCTTACGCCCACCACTCGGATACTGCGTCTCGCGATACTCCGCCTGGCCGTATCGCTCCGAATCATCCCGGGACTTCTTCTTATGATGTCCCGACTCCGAGTACGACTGGGTATACGACCCTTCCTCTCCATACTTCTCGCTCTTCTTACTCTTCTTCTCCTCGCCGCCGAATGCATCGCCTAGAAGGCTTCCTCCAATGGCCCCAACAAGCCCACCGACGATACCGCCAATGGCACCCCCGCCGACCGCCTCACCGGCAATCTTGCCAGCCTCTTTGCTGACCTTCTGGAAGGGGTCGTTCTTCCCGCCCTTCCCACCAGTCATGCCGGAGAAGGAGTTCGCCATACCGAGAGGCTTGCCGCAGCCGTGGCCCTTATCGTGTACGCCCGGCTTGTGGTTACGTCCGTTCTGCACGCCGTCGCGGCTCAGCTTGTCGCGCAGGTCGTCTTTGGCACGCTCAGAGAGGCTATTCCACCAGTTCTCCACGGTGCGGAACATGATGGCGCGGCCCTCAGCAGCCCCATCTTCCCCATAGCGGTAAAGCGCAGGGTGGTGGAACACTCCATTGATGATGCGATGGATGGTGCGCTCAGCATCAACACGTTCATCGTCCCAGCACTGCACAATCTGCGGGACGGCCCACTTCAGGACTTCAGATGCGACGCGTCCGGCAGGTTCGTTGAGCACGTTGCTGAAATGGTCCTTGGACAACATGCTGTGCGTGGGGTCGGTGGAGTAGTCATCGTTGAAGACGATGTGCTGCGCCTGGCGAGAGCTCTGGATGACTTCCGAAGAGCCAGTCTCCAACTCCGTCTTAACCTGGTCGATGATGGGGAGAACATAGGGAGCGAGAAGGCTGAAAACGAAGACGTTCAGCTGCTCCTGAAGGTTTTCGAGAAGCTCGGGCAGAATGGGGATCTTCTCGATGAACTCGGAAATGCCCTGCATAACCTCGTCATGGAACTCCATGATAGGATAGATCTGCTTGACGAGTTCGTCCAACTGCTGGGTGAAGGCCTCAGGCTCTTTCGGGCTGATGTGCATGTTGCCCATAGCGGCAGCGCTGGCGTTGTTTTCGAGTTCATCAGCTTTGCCAGCTTCGTCTTTCCCGCCAAAGACACCCTCAGGCAGTTGGGCGAGGAGTTCTTTGATCTGGCTTTTATTCTTCTTCCTGCCGGCATCGGAAATGGCACCCTCGAGCTCTTGAATTTCCGATTGGGTAGCTTTATCAGAGAGCTCTCCCATAACGCTGTGCAAGAAGTCGACACCACCAAAAGTACCGGTGACAACAGGATAGACAGGACCACGAGCGCCCTGCACACGGAACTGGGCATTGCGGCCCACATGGGGAAAGACATTATGCTCGCCCAGCTCAATCAGTGCAAGCTCAGTGTAGTTGGAGTGGGCCGAGTAGTCCTCCAGACAGTGGCAAGCGGTCCCAAGGAGTCGCAGAGCCTCGTAGAAGTCAGGGCCACGTCCTCCAGAGCGGCGTCCAAGGTCGATACATTGACGAAGCAGGTTCCGGACCATGCCTGCAGAGGTGGTAATACCAAGGTCTTCCGATGCGATATAATTCTTCAGTCCATTCCGTTCGTCGACACTCAGTTCGCGTCTCTCGTCCACGGGTCCACGCAGGCGACGATCATATTGGCGGGCATCGACATTATCGGCATAGTCCTGCAGTTGTTAGTATGGAGCCGATGCCACATAACAGATATACTGACCTTCGGATTGTCGATGTGCTCCTCCGGTCTGTAGCAGCCGAGACGCTCTCGTGTGACTTCAAATTCCTTGGTTCCGTAGCCAAAGCTCAAGAAGCCCAAGACCCAAAGCAAGATACGAATAGCCTCCGCAGAGACAAACTTGACGGTTCCAACCTAACACGAATATTAGCACCCCATTCAAACCAGAATCATTCCCTCACTCGAGCTCTCCAGGAGACAAACCTACATCAACAGCCTGCGAATAGTCCCCTACACTAATCAGCCTATACTCACTACCACAACAAGGTACAGGTACTCACTCAGCCAATTCCCAAAATAAACCCTCTTGACGTCCATCTTACTAAACTTCTTCCCCGTCCTCGAGGAAATCAGCAAAGTCAGCAGCGTATCCTCGATATCCCCGTGTCTCCAGTTCTGCCCCTCAATCTTCGCCATCGACGCGATGTTTCCCGCGCCAAAGGCGGCGGTCGGCCGGGCCCAGAAGATGAGGAGGATGAGGCATGGGAGGAGGAGGTTGCTGCTGCTGAAAGGGAGTTTGGGAGGTGGCATGGTGCCGGAGTGCTTAGCTATAGGTGAGAAACTCTGGAAAGTTTGGAGAAGCTTGGGTTATTGAGGAAGAGGCGATTTGGTGAGGGGGAATGGAAAGGGGAGCTGCTGTTAGAGTAGTGCGGTAAAGCTTGTTTCAGCTAACGCCGAGCTGATGGTGGGGCGAGGGGACGTTGATGCTGGCGAGGGGTCGTACGATGACATAATGAGGGGATTTTGTTGTCCAGCGCTCAGCCACTTGCGGCGCAGAGATGTGGCGCTGTGGCTGGTGAATTTTAGTGCACGTGACCTTCAGCGCAACCTTGGACATAAGCCTAGGGCGTAAGGGCCCATTTCGGAAGCCTCCCCGTCCGAAGCCTCTTCCGCTTGTCTCGGTAGATAGATGGACGCCAACCAAAACTGCTGCAACTCAAAGCCAGACGGGAAAATTCAGCGATGACATTTCCCACCTCGCTACCAAGTGGGTAGCGCTGGCTAGACTCATCCGCCAAACCTCTGAATTATATATATATATATCTAAAATCCCCCTTCACGTGCGTTTCACCTCCAACCAATCAACTTAATCTCTAAAATGCGTGGCATCGCGACAAGCCTGTGCGAATAATCAAATCTCAACGATCGGAACCAGACAAACAGTCGGAGAGCATCCAGGATAATTGTACTCGCAGCTCCTGTCGCAGAGGGGGACGATAGATTAGGGGACCCACCCTGCTTGCGCCCGCCTTTCCCCGAAGTTCACCCTGGGGAGTTATAGCCCCTGGGACCTATATGTGATAATTACGAGGCGACCCTACACTGGGCTCTTGATAAAGGACTGGACGCGCCAGCGTGCCCTCGTCTGTGGGCAGCGTACGTATACGTACCCACCTTGACCCTTTATTATCTTCTCGCTCAGTTCCCCCCTCTTCTTTTCTAAGAATAGGAATGCCCAACGTACGCGATGGGGGGCCCTGGGAAATCTAAATTTCATATCTCAGGGCGAGAAGCGCAATCAATACCGAAGGTTGATCCCTGGGGGGGTTCTCAACAGGCTCGCTGCAAGTAGTCGGATGGAGGTGCAGTGTTGCATGGGCTGTTGCATTATGCTGCTGCAACGAGGCGATGGCATCTTGTTGATGGTCGAGCGTTTTGACAGTGGACAGTGACGTGCCAAAGGAGCCGGTGGTAGTAGTGGTCCTGCGACAATCATGTGCGCGAGGCGCGAGGGATGGACGACGCAAGGCTATAGCACAGACAGAGGCCCACTGGCGGAACCGTCGTGGCGGGAACTGGAATTGCGGGAGTACTTGGGCAGGATGCAGCTGGCCGAGAGGGGGTCACTGCGGCCGGAGGGTCCACTGTGCACATGATGGACAAGAAATGTTGCTCAACCCAAGGTACATTGGGAGACGACCGAACAGGCATGCGAGGCGGAAATGTGATTCCCCCCCATGGCAGGCTTCCAGGACCGATTCGACGTGGAGATAACGAAAGAGGGCAAACAGAGCAGACCCAAGCGACATGGTGTAATGCTGTACCATTTCTCTGTGATGCAGATATGGCCTGACGTCCGCTGTTAGTAACCATGATAGTAACTGCCAACCCTAATTTGAACATGTCAAAAAACTTTGTTTACATTTGTGCCTGTTCTTGGGCATAAATGACAACCCAAGAGACCTAGGTACTCCGCGTGAGGCGTACGAACTGCCCAAAAGGGAGACTCCTGTTGTGTTACGTTTGCTTCTGCGCTGTAACATGATTTCCCACTGGCAAGGGAAAGCCCTGATGTGCGTGCGACTTCGCGAGAGGAGATCTAGGCCCAAGGGGGGTTTGTACCTGTCGGTATCTCCTCAGGGTTCCGCAAAGTCCCGCCAGATGGGAGTGACAGCTGCAGGTTGCCCAACTGCTCCCGTCTCACTGCGTTTAATGTGTAGCTGTCATTGCCTTCTCCGGTTCATGGCCGTGCAAGGCTGCAGATGACTGGTCAGCGACACCATTATCATTGCTACACTACCTCTCACCATTGCAACTTTACCAGAGTCAGTTGGCGCGGAGAATTTCGACCCGATCGGCTCAGGCGGAGATCAAACTAGGAATGTCCAAAAGCTTGGGTAGACGAACTCGTCCTCAAAGATGCGCCTAACCTGCTCCAACACAAAAGACTCCACTTTGCCAACATTCTTGAGGACTTGTTTGCCGTCACCTTTTCCGCCGATTTCACTCTCGACCTTGATGTGCTCGAGAAGTCCGCCAATCCGGGGTCGTTGACTGTCCCGCTGATGTGGAAAGGGCGAATCGGCTTGCAAGGAGTCGTCATTTGCCTCAGCGCCCACCAGTGCATGGGCATCCTCGGGGGACAAGAAGCAGAAATGTGCTCTTTTCTTGATGTACGCCAGGATGGCCACACCGTTAAAGGTTAGCCCGGAGATGTTCAACTTGAGCGGTATGCCCACGAAGCTCGGCATCGGATAATCAAGTAATATCTCTGCTGTGAGCGATAATTTGATGTCCCCAGAGTACTGTACATGCGCTACTACTTGGACATCCTCCGGGCTTTTTTCGCGCATGCGAGGTGGTGAGACAGATGGTGTGCCAGCAGAGCCATCGTCCGAGTGTGGCCCGGTGGAATCCGCAACCGAGTTCCTTCTTGAAGGATTGATTTGTTGGTGCTGAGAGGAGGGTCTTGTGCTGGGGTCCGGATTCGACTGGGGAGTTAATGTCAGAGAGCCAAATGACGCGACGTTGCGGAGACGCATGTTGGTAGGCGTTGTCGGGCGGCCATGGAGATAGTCCGGCCATCCTTGAAGTTGAGCTCCCGCAACAGCCGCCAGAGGGGTAGTAGATCCAGACAGTCCTGCGCTAAGTGGAAGGTGAAAGTAATTGATGTTTGAAGTGCCTCCAGGAATCCCGGGGGTTGATGCTCTGGGTAGGAGAGGATTACCAATTTGGTCGGGCAACGCGAGCGACGAGCGCAACCCAGGTGCTCCGGTGACGTAGGGAGGTGCTGATCGCGAAGGAAGTGAAGGCGTGGGAGGCCCTTCGGCATCCCGAGCGGCTCTCTCGGTCGACTCTTTACGGCGGTCCTTCACGGTGCGGGGAGGGAGTTCATTACGCTGGTCACGTTGCTCGTCGGGACAAGGATCCTCTCGGTCCTCGCCATCTGGGTAATCTTCATCTTCCTCGTAAAAGTCTGGTAGAGGGTCGCAGATATCTTTGATTTCAATTTCAGGAGGCACGCTGCCAAAGTCGAACGAATGAACGTGGACGGATCGGATAAAACGAGGCAACGTTATCTGCTGGAATCGGTCGTGAATGAAGGCTCGAATCGTCTCGGCACGAGCAATGCCGTCGGCCCCGCCGGTGAGCGTCTCCCAGTTGATGTCGATGGACATCGGTATCTGACACGGAGTGTTGTGGTTAAACGGAGGAGGATGTCATGGTAGCCTCCTGGGGACCGCCAGCAAGCGAACCGAGCTCGCGTGGAAGAGGTTGAGGTGCCGCGCAACACCACCCGTGACCCCTCGACCCCCCATATCAAATCCTGAACGCTCTCCCCATGCCCCTTCTCAGATTGATCAAGGGTCACGACATGGATTTGTACGGAGTAGAAACCAGTTCGCAGCCCCTTGCCGGACGCCGCGCGGAAAGCGATCCACGCAAGCCGCCATCTCGAGTTCTCAGGTCACGTTCTCAGCAAGAAAGCTTCTACCTAGGTAGTCTATCGGGGAAGCACCCAAATAAAGAAACGCGAAGCAAAGCAGAGCCGCATGCCGCGTGCATATGTACTCACTATGTAGTATGTAGCTGGCTAACTAAAACCTGCAGACAGATTGCGCGACGAACGAGAGCCCTGGTGAAAGGCAACGTGCAAGCGAAACGAGGCGCATCTATCGACGCGGCTAGGGTAGGGGTCCGCGGCGGTAGACGCTGCGTGCATGGTACTTATACTGTCGCAAGGCAGATTTATTAAAAACGGCCATGGGCGACTTTGATGCGGGACATGGGTCGACTTCTTCACACAAGTCCGCCTCCGAGGCCAGGCCGTGCAGGGTTTTGCTCACTGCTACGGAGTACATACAGTACACCCAAGGGCCCGCGTACAGTAGGTAGTGGAGTGGAGTCATGGGCTCCCTTGTAGCAACGTTGGTGATATTGCTGCGGGGGTCTTCCTTCAACCCAACCCCAGAAGGCAGCCAGAAAGTCCTTCTGGAAGCAGGGGAGTGCAGGTCAGCAGCGTCGAGGCCAATCGAGCTATATCAGGTTTGATATATACACGCCTCACACTCGGCTATATGGAGATCACAACGTCCCATATACAAGTGGCCTCGCCGCAGTAACGCATGAAACGAGATATGACTTACATATATGTGGCCCTGGGTGATGCTATAGCCCCTCTATTTAACACTCTTGGGTGTCTGCACGTTTGTAAGATGACTTCTCCGCTGGATAAGACGCATCGATATCGAATCGTTCGTGAGCGGTGCAGTGGCTAGCGGCCCGTTCCAGCAGGAGCGGGAGGATCGTCAGCGGGCGTTCGTCTGACGCTTTTTCCGTGATGCAGCTCAACAGTGATTTCCAGGTTCGCGAGCGTCGCCTTGCCCAAGGGATCTGGCTTGGGCTGCATGGCAGAGATAGTATACCGCCCCTGGACGTCCTATCACGCCGCAGCCCAGGACACCCACCCCATCTCCCGTCACAGTCCACTCTCCCTAGACGCAGGTGCCAGGATTGCAATTCTTGGACAGTGCAGCCAATATCGATAACGAATGAGGCTGTCGTGACTTTGGTATAAGGTGATTTGAGGTAGTTTATACCGTGCCAGTCAACGGGACAGGGCCATATGCAGCCTGTTGGGGCGATTGGCGAGAAACGGTGGTGCATATCTGCAGCCTTAAGTTTGTCAACGGGCAGGTAGATCAGCGGGAGGTGATTGGTGTGAGTGACATGGTACTGACGAGCTGCACAGGAGGTGACGGACGGGCCTTGTTGGGCAAGCAACGGCGCACTTACGAAACAGTGCTTCCCTTGTGGAAGCCGTCTCAGGCGCCCACACATTAATTCGACTCGGTATACTTGTCTCTCCTTCCATGTACCGTATCCCGGCCCTATCTGGCATGAGGGCTCCCTGTGAAATGGCGGAGCAGCTGAGAAAAAGGAAAATGAAGCAGATGGAGAGAGATAGGATGGACATCTCTCCCGGGTATGAAATGCAAAGAAATGAGTCCCAAGTGAGTAACAGGAAAAAGTGCACAGCAGGATGCCGAGTGCTATGCAAAACCGGCCTGTATCCAAACGCCAGGCTCACGCCAGGCTCATGGTGCCTCGACGGCGAGTCCAATGCCTAGCCAACGCCTGCACTTTTGTCCGTGACGCCATGAAATGCAGTCTGTCGTGCCCAGAGTCCCGCCTGCGGAGGCTGATAGCGCCTCGGGACTGTGAATTTTCGAAGGAGGTATCGTGCTCGAAAGCAACTACATGCGATTCCACGATTGACACCCGTTTGCATGCCACCGGCCGTCATAGGGTGTCGTCCGGATAAAGTCTGCGGTGGCACACTGCAAAGGCATTTGTCAGACCATGTGATGCGCGAGCGGGCCGGGTGGGACCGATGGCGATAAGCTGGAATGCGTACCTGTCAGTGATCACAGTCGTCACATTTCTCGTCGTGTTTGATGTCCTTGACGTTGAGAGTGCCGCAGTCGGTGCCTCTTGACGTTGCGCAGGGCGCCTTCTCTACATGCTTATGGCCACAGCTGTAGTGATGGACGACTTTGGTACACATGTTGGCCAGCGAACAGGCTGCCGACGAGGGAGAGGGTGGCACTGGGCGTCCACAGTGGGCGCGGCGTTTGCGATGCGCAGGGCGTCGTTGAGGTGTCGAAGTGGGGGTGGTGAAGTGAATAGCTCCGGGGCTTCTGATTGGCGGATATGGACCCTTCAGAACTTCGAGCGTTGTCTTGCAACAATGACGGCAGACAGTATGGCAGTGGGTTGAAAGGCAGACAACAACAGCAGAGAGCGAATGGGTAGTTGTTCCAGGACAGGGAGGAATTGTCTTGAGGCGAGCGAGCTGTCTGTGATGCAGGCCTCTCTGGCGGAGTGGTGGAGAGGTGGAGAGGAGAGGTGGAGTTCAGAGTTGAGGAATTGGCAGGCAAGGAGTCGTCGGAACAGGATTTGGTCGGGGCCGTGGGGTGACTTTTATAAGAGAAGCATCGCCGCGAGCCCGACGAGGCGGTCGCGTCCTGTCAAGCGTCAAGCAGCTAGATTACTGCCGCTGTTTGCAACTTTGCGTGCGACGGCTGCAGTCTTCTACAGCCGTTGAATCCGTGCGAAGGCACGGCGCGGATTCGCGCCTAGTCCACCACCAGCACCACCAGGGCCATCTCGGGCGTGCCAGGGGTCCCGGCCTATCGAGCCGCAGGCTTTGGCATACACAGGCCGGAGGAGACATGGGGGGGAATAATGGCAGACATGGACCGTACTGCGGCGGGCCCCGGAGACATGATCGTGTTGGCTGCAGCTTTTACCAATAAGCACGCCCTCTCCAGGCGCAAGCGCGAGCTTGCTACTTGTAGCTTTTGCCCCTCGCTGCTATGTATTCACACCCCAGCGGCCAGAGGGAACAACGCTGTTGAGTGGAAAGACGCACATCTCTGGCTTCTGAACCTCGGACTCTGCTCTGTCACGGGCCTTCACATGGGCGGGTACTACTGGTTGATGAGTTGCCGTTGAATATCAAACGCGGAGCTCCGAGAGATGCCATGGGAGCCCCAACACTAGTAGAGCTACCTCCTATTAGCCGGGGGTTCCGCAAACGCTGTGCTTCCGACGAGACTCAAAGACAGCCTACGGGCAGATCGCCAACGGGAGTAGTAAAGCCTGCCCGCAGCCCTGTCAAGATTCATAGGTACTAGCGGCAGGACGTCTCATCAGCCCTGTGCGGCGTTTGCAAATGGCTTGTCTGCCACTCCGTACAAGCTGTCCGCTTTCCAGTCCTGGGAAGAAGCCGAGGGTCGCAGCTTGGAAAGAATGACCCCCATCTCGATGGGAAGCGCAAAGTTCACAGTTGACAGTCACAGTGTTGCTCCCTGGATCATGCGGAGGGGCGCCGGCGGGCTTGGTCGTGGAAATTTCTTTGCAGTGCGACATTGCGCTGCGGTGTGAGGGTCATTGCCGGGCGCATGGCACCCATGTTGCCGCCGTGACCTCTGTGCCGACCGTTTGAGGAAGTCAAATCGAAATGGGCGCGTTGCGCAGACTCCCGTCGGGGTGCAACGTGTCGTGGACGACAACCTGAACCCTTGCATCGCATCCGCTCTTCATGTCGTATACTGATGGGTAACAGACACACGCAGCACATCGTCAGTCGGTCAGGTGCTCTGCTCGCGGAAACAGCAGCGTTGGGCAAACGGCCCTTTGGGCACCGCCAGCTGCCAGGGACCCGTCGTCGCAACCCTTGGGAAGGTTGGCTGATATCGCAAAAGGCGCGACGGCAATGGGAGGTTGGAAAGCTCTGGCGATCTGGCTTGCACGACGGTAGACGCAGTGTGTCTCCTGTGCTGGCCGGGAGCGCAGGCACGGCAATCGGGTGGCTGCTGGTGGAGAAGTGGCAGTAGGGCTTGTGGTGAATGGCGTTGGTACTGCACTGTGTCGTTGGTCTTCTCACATCTGTCAAGTTTCGGTCCTCTCTCAGAGAAGCGGATGCCCAGGTGGTGCCCAGGTGCCAAGGTGCATTCCAACGTACGCTAGTCCGCTTACGTCGCTAGCGCTTCGGCCCGCCGCAGATCCCTGACAGCTGCGGGCAGACCACCCGTGGACCAAAAATCGTTCGACACCTCCAACCACCTGCACCAACCTTTCTTTTTCTGGACGGACAAAGAAACAGAGCCGGCGCCGTGCCGCTCCCAAGCACCCATCGTCGACCGCCATGCTCCCTCCCCATCCTCGTTGCCGCGCTCATGGCACGCCTCTCACGCTTCCACCGGCTGTGCCGCCCAGATAGAGTTCAACAAGTCGACTCGTAACTGGGTCGTGGCTGCTAAACATTCCAGATCTGGCTTCCCCACATGTCCGGCTTGTCATTGAAACGCCCTCTCCACAGACAGCATCGCCCATCACTCCAACAAAAGCTTCGCGCTGCCGAGCCCTCTAGCGACATCGACCACGTTTGAGAGGAAAGGAAGATCTGCCTCGAGCAAGGCTCATCCCCTGTGCAGCGCGCTCTCCTCAACGGCAAAGGTGCGGGGTGTGCCGTACGGACTGAGGGTCCGTGACGTGAGACTGTGGGGGTAGAGGACCAGCGAACCCTCCTCCATCGCTGTGACCACCCCTCTGTCATAGCCCCGTCTATCGTGATCATCTGCGTCTCCGTCGACTATCTTCAATCCAACATGAGTGGTGGCGAAGGATCTGACATCTGGATGGCAGCGTTCTAGGCCATCACGCGCAAACACCCATCCTCCACTTCTCGAGACCGTCAGCCAGCTGCATCCGCCCTCAGCCCGCCCCTCAGAACAGACGCCAGCCATGCCGACCCATTCCCGAAACAGAAGGATTGCGCTTGGTCCCTCCCCGATGAGCTGTACCCCACTTCCACATGGTGAAGACACTCGGAACATTTATACAAGCACTACACAGTACTCCGTACAACAAGTGCTGTGAGCTGAGCTTCAGGAGGACGCTCTCTACTATCATGCTTTGGTGTGAAATTCCTTCTACGCTCATTTTTCAGCAGAAACCCCAAGACTATCCCTCCATCGCTGACTGCAAAGCCGCACGACACTTGCGCCAAATCAAACCAGCAGAATACAGATATTCCGTAAACTTTTCGCAACCAACAAGCCCCATCGCTGTGTCGAATGCACTATTTGCCGCCCCGCCCAGGCGTGCCTCCTTAGCCTCGCCGTCCTCGTGTGCTTGCCCGTCTCGAGCTCTCTACGATCATCCCACCTTGCAAGGGCCCAGCGCTAACTCTTCACCATTACTGTGCCAAGCTATCAAAACGGTAGCGGGCGGCCCCTTGTGCATGCACACCACGCGCTTGAATCACATCTCAAACGAAGCGGCGTACGCCAGGCAAAGCAGCGAATCGGCATGAGCAGGCGTTGGAACGAGCAGTCACGCTCTTGCTCGCCTCCTGCGGGTAATCTGCCTTGGTAAGGAAAAGAAAAGGGTAAGGGATGAGCAACGCTTGCTTAGGAGAGCCGATTGGTCTGTTCTAGTAAGCCACGGCTTCATGGCGCTGACGTGGGTGAGTACCTCATTTTGCACGTTGTTCGAAACTGTGCAAGAAATCAAGTTCATCCATATTCTCACGCACAACCATCGCAGTTTTCCGTGCGGTACTCCGTGGGAAATGGACCATGACATTCGGGGCTGGCCGAACTGCTCCTTTGCACGCTCATATGCATATTGAATATCAACAACCCAGAGGCGTTCTACTCAGCGGTTTGCCCGTCACCAGCCCTTCTCAGAGAACAGTTTCTAGCCATCTACATATCTTATCAGACCGTCTTCCCAACATTCCAATCTTCAACAGCCGTCCAACCGACTTGAAGAACGGTACTGAGACATGAGACACAAGCAACACCTAGCTCCTCCTTCTCTCAGATATTAACAAAAACTCCCAGAGGCCTCCTGCGCCTCTCCAATCCAAGCAAGGTCAACGTCAATGACGGGAATCGCACTTCTGAGAACGTCGTCCTGGCGTAAACAATACTACCTACCTAGACTTCCATCCGATCCAAAATGGGCATCACTCACAGCGATAGTTAGCACCGGGGTTCGACCTAGGGCGACACCAGCACATTGTCCCATCCCTCATGTAGCAGCTCAGCTCCCTACGCCGTCTACAAAGCCTCTCTCTCTGCGGCGCTGCCACTCTAGGAATCGCCCGCTCGATATGCATGCAATTATGAACCCAAACGTGCCCTTCGATAAGTGGCTAGCTTCTTTTCTCTCTCTCTGCTGTAGATGAGCAAACTTCAGGCTACGTTTACCTCGGGCAAGCGCTCCGTCTGGCATTTCCGGATGCTCGACACGAACTCCAAGCTCGATTCTCGCCGCATCGTCAGGTGTTTGTTATTTCAAGTCCAAAGGCCAGGCCGAACGTCCTCACATAGAATGTGATTTCAGTTGTGAACACCCTGATTTCGTCTTCCGTTTTTTCAATTGGGTCATGTTTCGACTTCCTTTGTAGACTATCAGCATCATTTCTACCGGCGTTTCCCCTTCCAAAGTTACAGTCATCGATTGATCCACTCTGGCAATGCAAAGACGAAATGTGCATGCATAGCATCAAGGTATGTTATATTCCTATCTCATGAAAACCGCCGCAAGGCTAACTTCTCTGGCATCTTCCGCTCCGATCTTCCTTCCCATTATTTTGTTGCTTGCTTGTAATTCCACTCAATAATACATTTTTCTCCCCACCTGCACTCATCTGTCCTTGTTTGTAATCCCCCTCAATAAGCCACCATCTTGTTCAACCCATCCAATTCACGCTCGTAATTCCTATGCTGGGAAATCGCATACCCATACGCGCTCAAGAAGTCCTTCGCCCCTTTCATCATATTCACGGCCTCCTTGAATCCATGCGGCTGCACCTCCGCTACCGTCACGACACCGTAACTCTCCACCACCTCGGCAGAGGTCGAGAACTGCATGCCCGGGATATCGCACGCCTCGCGGACAAACTGGACGGCCTCACCCGTAGCGCCAATGGCTTTGAGGTGCCCAAACGCTTCCCTTACCCAGTGCACGGCGCGTCCGTTCTTGCGGAGAGTGGCAATGGATTGGGCGCCGCCCGGTATGAAGACGCTGTCGAAGAGCGTGGAGCGCATGCCTTCGAGATGGTGGTCTGGCTGGACGCCGCCCGTCTTGCTGCCCTTTTCCTCACCGGCAGCCCAGATCTTGTTGCGTCGAACACCGATAGTAAAAGGGAGCGCACCGGCGGCAGAGAGAGCGGCGCGAATGCCATTGTACGCGATCGGGTCGTAGCCATCTGCAATGATGATGGCAACCATACGCGTGGCGATCGTTGGAGTCGAAGGGGCATAGTCGACCTGCGAGAGACCCTTCGCCTTCTTGTTGTGCTTCGGCCGCTTAGCCTTCTGTGGTACTCCACCGCCGACCATTTCGGCGACGCTCTGAGCCAGAGTGAGGTCAATCTCCGCCAGACGGTCGACCATGCGCTCGTAGACGACATGATCGTCGCAGTGGTCAAGCTCAAAGCCCAGGGCGTTGGTGAGATGCAACTTCTCGTGGGGGGAGAGCGAGTTGTAAAACAGTTCAGCCTGGCTGATATGTTCTCTGAACTTCTTGCTCTGGGTCCTGGCCTTGATGCCTGCGATCTTCGCGGGGTAGTCGACGTATGCGCCGTCTTCGGGTTTTGTGGGAGGCACTGCAGAATAGCGGTTGGGCCAGTAGTTCACCTTGCCCTTGGTGATGGTGTGACGCATGGAACCGTCACGGTTGTGGTTCATGACGGGGCACACAGGACGGTTGATAGGAAGCTCTTCGAAGTTAACACCCAGTCTGCTGATCTGGGTGTCGAAGTAGGAGAAGTTGCGACCTTGGAGAAGGGGGTCATCAGAAAAGCCGATACCTGGGACAACGTGCGAGGTACAGAAGGCAATCTGCTCGACCTGCGAGAAGAACTCGTCCGGGTTGCGGTTCAGCTCCAAAGTACCAATGTACCGTATGGGGACGAGCTCCTCAGGCCACACTTTGGTGGCATCAAGGATGTCAAAATCGAAATCATGCTCCTTGGCTTCCGGGATAACCTGAATACCAAACTTCCACTTGGGATAGGAGCCGCTGTCGATGGCCTGCCAGAGGTCCTTACGGTGGAAGTCAGGGTCCTGACCAGCAATCTTCAAGGCCTCGTCCCAGACAAGGCTGTGTACGCCCAACTCGGGTGTCCAGATGAACTTGCAGAAGTGCCTCTCTCCCTTGTCGTTGGTGAGGGTGAAGGTGTTTACCCCGAAACCCTGCTGCATGCGCCAACTTCTGGGGATTGCCCTGTCCGACATGGTCCACATGAACATATGCGTTGCCTCGGGATGCATGTACTGGAAGTCCCAGAAGTTGTTATGTGCGGACTGTGCCTGAGGGATTTCACAATCAGGCTCCGGCTTTCCGGCGTGAATGACGTCGGGGAACTTGATCGCATCTTGAATAAAGAACACGGGAATGTTGTTGCCGACAATGTCCCAGTTGCCCTCTTCGGTGTAGAACTTGACGGCAAAGCCCCGAACATCGCGGACGGTGTCGGCGGAGCCACGGCTACCCAAGACAGTGGAGAAGCGTACGAAGACGGGTGTCTCGCGAGACGTGTCTGTGAGGACGCCGGCAGAGGTCACGTCTGCGGCAGATTCCTGGAGGGTGAATTTTCCGAAGGCACCGGCGCCTCTGGCGTGGACGACACGTTCGGGGATGCGCTCATGGTCAAATCGCATGATCTGATATTATCAATTGCTATTCCTTCAAGCATCTAGAAGGAGGAGTTTCACCTTCTCGCGTGCGAACGGATCCTCCAAAAGAAGAGGGCCATTCTTGTCGTCCGTCACCGCCTTCAACCATTCATCCGTATTGTGCTGCTTAACGCCATAATCAGAGGTGATTGTCGAGTTTCCATCATGCACGTCCTTGGTGACACTCGACAGCTGCTCGACCTTCTTGGAGCGCTCCCCGGACACTGCCTCCTTGGTCCTGTCTGCGACGTGGGCTAGTATGGACGACGCCATGATTCGAATTGAAAAGGAATACAATGGAGAAGGACCCAGGAGGGGAGGGGTTGAGGGGACTGTGTTGCTACTTGTAGTGCGGGGGCTCTTTCTGCATAATTTCCATGACATCACCCCTCGGTGTTTCCTTCCCTCACTGGACACGACCCGTGGACCGTGGACGCGTACTTACTACAGTACTGTATGTACAAAGCAAGCCTGCTTAACACGTGCCAAGGATAGCGGGTTTGCATGGATATTTTTCCATGACGAGGTTATGAGACTTCTGGAATCGCCATCTCGATCGGAAGTTTGGATGCCTTTTGGCCCGTCGCACTCCGCAATGCTGTGGTATCACTGCCAATCCACCAGGCCACGAATCGCATCGGTGAAGTATCCCGCCAAGTCGATTCTGCATATGAATGTCTCAACCGAGCGCGAGCCAGAACAAAAATGTTTGTAATCGCAGCTTTGAGGAGGCGAAGATCAGATGGAGCTTTACCAATGACGTAGTTACAATTTCCGTTTCGAGCCTAGCGCAAGTACGTTCCATGTTAGCCACTAACAGTTCCTTGATGGAACATTCCCACGCCCGGATAGATCACCGTCCTCATCATTCGTCCCGACCCCTGGATTTTACTGACTTGATCCGCTGTGCTGAGGGAGCGAGAAGATACGGTCAATGGCGGAAATTCTGAATCCGAAGCAACCGGGTTTGGGAAGACTTTTCTGAACTGACAGTCAGTGGAAGTGCTACCGAGGAGAAGCTGAGAAGCATTCACAATATACGCGACTATCGTAGAATTTTTAGCGCATAAATCTTGTTGTCCTACGAAAGAACGATAGAGATGACGGCTCCCTGAGGACATGTAAGGCAAGGTCTTGACAAAACCGACTCAGTGCGATCTCCGGCTGTTTACACCCTTCACTGGCCCCTCTTCACGGCTCTACATACTCGTAGCACAAAATGCCACCCACAATGTCCATAACGTCAGCAATAGTCCTATTCGGCGAGTTCCCCTTCATGTCCAGCACATGGTTCAAAGTAGTCGTGGTTCCAGGGTCACCAGGGGCGCCTGTCGGTTTCCTGAATCGCTCACATCAGTCAAACGTCTAGATGAAGACCTTGAAGTGGCTTACGGGATATTTGATGGCCGAGCCGGAAAGCCGACCTGGTTATCAGGCATGATGTTCGTTCCACCGATCTCCTTGGTGCGCGCTGCTTTATCCTTGGCTTGCCAGTCCGCCCATATTTTGTCGAGCCAGGTGTGGTGCAGGTAGAAGAGAGGATCTCCGGGGCTGGAGACACCGTTTTGCATCTACAGTCCATGTCACTATCCATTCACCTAGTTTCAATGTGGGCACTGGGTACTACTGACCTGGCCTCCCACACCCCCGTGACCTCCACCATGCGGCTGCGCCTCAATGCAATTCCATGCTCCCGTCCACGTCGTCTGCTGCAGACACTGATTCACATTCGCTGCCGAGCTTCCCTGGCTAGCGGAGTTGCTAATCTTGCGGTCGATACAATGGTCGGTGATCTGGTACCCCGGACCCAACCGATTCGTATAGTTCTTAAAAGGTCCCGTTGTGATGCAGTTATTGCGGCCCGAGCCGTCGCCGCCGAACCCGTATACCGGGTCGAAGATGGTGGCCGAGGTGAATTTGCCGGCGTCGAGTTGCTCTTGCCAGTAGCTGCATGAAAGACGGCATTAGCGTTGGGGGCCTGGGAAGTGGGGATATGGAAGATACGTACGGCTGGTGGCCAGTGTAGCCACATTCATTTCGCAGAGCGTCTTCATGCGCTTGCATGAGGAGGCGGTGGAAGGGGAGGAAAGCGCCCTAGACAGAAGTCAACCACACGAACCCTAAATCCGGAATAACCTCCAATACTTGAGAGCTTCTTACCACATGGTGCGTCATATATGCTTGGAGCGCGTGAACTGCCTGGAGTTCATCGAATCTCGTTTTACCGACTCCGAGATTGAGTTTTGCGGGTTTCTGCATGAGACAAAGCTCGGCGTTGATATACTCGAGCTTCTGCGAGTTGCTTAGAGTGTGCCTGTGGTATACTTAGCAATTGTTGACCCGGATTCCCGAGTGAGATATACCATGCTCTGCGTTTTCCCTTCGT
Organism: Westerdykella ornata; assembly: GCF_010094085.1. Lineage (NCBI taxonomy): Eukaryota > Fungi > Ascomycota > Dothideomycetes > Pleosporales > Sporormiaceae > Westerdykella > Westerdykella ornata. Next base: position 414,029 of record NW_022986856.1, read on the forward strand.
CGTGCAGGCTGATAGGGCCTCAGTGACAAAACACAGGAGTGCAACTGCGCGAAATAGCGGTGCCATTGTGGACAAAGGCTCTGAGCGTAGATCTGTAGTCCTACATCGAAGCAATGTCAAGCCTACTTATACTTTCATCTTGTCATCAATTGTTCGAATAGACTTTCATCGAAAACTCGGGTCCCAAACATAGTCTGATGCTGTACTCCTTCAGTAATATGCACATACTATGTGAATAAACTTAATCTTACTTTCACCTCCTGTCAACAGTAACGTCTAGTCGAACGGTTCTATGGAGCGGCATCGGAGTAGCGAATCAGTGGTAGACAGGCCGGAACAAACCCGGCTACAGTGTGCAGGTTAGATTACCCCCGCAGCTGACGGCAGAGTCCCTGCAGTTGTTGCATATGTCACCCAGCAAGCTGTATGATCTATCTGACACCTTGCAGATGCGGATTTGGGGGCTGGATCGGGAGGATAGTTGGGGATAGTCGATATTATTGAGCTGGTGGAGGGGAGTAGGACTTTGACGTGGGAAATTGATGTGGATTGAAGACTGTGGATCGCCCCGATATGTTACATTCTACATGGCCACTCAGAAAACATGAAGTAGAGCAGTGAACAGTGGACGACTGGCCTAAGCAAAGACGCACCTCTGGGTAAAGGTCCTTTCCCGCCGCTGGTACGTTACAAACTCTACCTACGAGCAGCTTGACCGATATATACATGGGTTCTATATATAGAACATCGCTCCTTTAATGAGGGAAAGAAGTCAGAATGCGACGGATAGAGCAACTTCCTGTTATTATGTTCCTAATAAATATCTTCGCGTAAGTAATCGTGAGTGCAAACATCTTTGACTTTGCCATCAGATTTCTGTAATAGAATATGTACAGATCATGATTGATACGTGGTGTACAATATTTTGCATGAGCAGTGACGCCTGAAGCCTCGTTTAGGGTGTGTGAAAGTTAACTATTGGTCGGTGTGACTGCATTGGTAAAGAGAACAATGATATCTCAACATCTGGGTCCTAGTCAGTCTCCGTTATAAAAAATGACAACATTATCGTAGGTTAGAACGAATACAGAAGCTTTAAGCGTCTACTTTGGAGAGCATTGAGGAATCCTCGTCCAGTACCCGGGGCTCGGTGCATATCAGCTACCTGCGCTAAACCTTTCTGGGATCGGAGTGCCACAATGCCGAACATCAGTCATCTCAATGGATAGATCATCTAGGTCTCTTTGCCCACTTCTTTCTCAGGTAAGTTATATGCTTTGTGCTTATGAGAGATAGTATTAAATGCTACTTTTCTTTTCGTAAACATGATCTTCCTTTCTCTCATTAACGTTCAACTTGGAATCTTGCTTTTCCGTCGGAGTACTCGAACTTTTGCTGACGGGGACCATCTCATTATCGCATCGTACGCCTACTTCTGTAATTACCTTGCAGAAGCGCGTTTTTCCTATCTTATCATCTATCACCTCTTATTAATGCCGGATTGCTTTATGATGCTCTCCTCATTTTCTCGTTCGACCCTAAGCTTACAGCGGCTCAGAGTTATAGGCATCCCGCGACCTGTATTCACAGCAAACATTTCTCCCATATCAAATGATGAGCGCCGAACCCCATTTCCTCGTTCTCGGAGCGGGCGTTATCGGCCTCACAACCGCACTGGTCCTGCGCGAACAGTATCCCACTTCCAACATCACCGTTGTCGCTAAGCATTTCCCTGGCGACCGCTCCATCGAGTACACCTCGCCCTGGGCAGGCGCTAATTGGTGCTCTTTCGCCAATGACAATGGGCCCCTAGAAAGGTACGATGAGGTTACGTTTCGAAGGTTCGAAGAAATATTGGAAAAGGAGGGTCCTGAGTGTGGATTGGGGAGGATGGGAATGTGGGGAGTTTGGGATAGGTGAGTCAATGCAAATTTGCTCATATTTGTACACCGACCATGGCCACAAACTAACATTAAACCCTCTTTGTCTAGCCCAGTTGAAGACACGGACCTCCTGACGCCCCAGACGGGCAAGATCTGGTATGAAGAACTGGTTGGCGGTATCACGCCCTTGAGTGAAAAGGATTTACCTACCGGCGCAGTGTTTGGCATCGATGTCAAGAGCACATTTCGAATAAATACGCAAGTTTACCTCCAGTGGTAAGTTTTACTCAACAGTATAGACCGTGGCCCTTTATTGAATACGCGTTCCAGGCTCCAAGCTCGCGCCTTGAACAAGAACATTTCACTGATACGCCGCCATTACCCATCCCTCACCTCTCTTCTCTCCTCCTTCCCCAACACCACAGCCCTTTTCAACTGTTCTGCCCTGGGCTCCCTGTCCCTCACCGACGTCCGCGACACTTCCCTGTACCCAACACGCGGCCAAACTGTCCTGGTCGCAGAACCCGAGGTCCCCATTCCACGCATGTATATCCGCAGTCCCAAACGCTCGGACCCAGACTGCGCCTACGTTTTCCCGAGGCCTCTGGGTGGTGGCGTTATTCTCGGCGGGAGCAGGGAGGAAGGCGATTGGAATGGCGAACCGGATATGGCGCTGGCGGAAAAAATCATGAAGAGTTGCTGTGAATTGTGTCCTGAGTTGGGACCGAGGTGGCAGGATCTGCAGGTGATAAGTCATAATGTTGGATTGAGACGTAGGTTCCTTTCGTAGAATCTCTTCTCTTTTCTGGTGTTCGGCTCGCAAACCGCAACTTGACACGCTCAATCGGACACTGACATGGTTCTGCCAGCTTCTCGCAAAGGCGGCGTACGCGTCGAGCTCGAGAGATGGAGTAATGGCGTGCCTGTAGTACACAATTACGGGCACTCAGGAGCGGGGTACCAGTCTTCGTGGTAAGCTTACCGGTGATGATCGACCCTAATCTACTGTTCGCTGACGTGCGATCAGGGGAACTGCTGAACGAGCAGTTGAGCTTGTTAAAGAGGCCTTGGCCGCCAGGGCCAAGTTATAACTTTACTTATTCTGTAAATGCATATTTGACCGGTTCGGTGTAGTATGGGGTTGAGACTTTAGATTGTGGGTTCCGCACACGATCCATCTCGCTCATCTCGTATAAAATCTGGACCGGCATTATGAATGAAATCGGAACAATGCAATACAACTCCCACGTACTCTCACTCCCCATTATACGCATCCATCATCTACAGAACTTTAAAAAAGCACAGCGTCGCCAACCATGTTCCCCGCAACACCCTCACACCTCAATACGTACATTCTGCTCACAAGCCCAACCAGGCTGTCGACAACATAAATGATGTATGCAGCCCAAGAAACTCTCGGTGTGTACCTGACATATTCTTAGCAAGCTGCCACGTGCGTCGGCGGGGGAATTTGGGATAATATGGGAGTTATTTCAGGCTGGCATGTGCTCTTCAAGTTTGGAGAACCCCTACCCGGCAGTTATTTCTCCACGCACGTGCGGAGGGAGCACAGCAGATGCGATGCATTCAGCCCAACGAAAACGTGCAGCACTTGAAACACACTAGACGGTGCAGAAATATGCTTATGTGGTTGACGCAAACAGTGAGAGATATGCAATTTTCAAGAATCAGAGCAGATCGGGTTGACCTTCAGACGAGACTTGCCCTCCTGAAGGTCAGCGCAGTGTGAGCAAAACTACTGGTAGACATAGCAGAAAGGCCCGGCGGTGGTTGAGAACAACTGGTTGCTCGGAATACCGTCCTTGCCCGCCGGTGCGGTGACATCCAGCCACTGCTTGTCCGTGGGCTTACCGCGAGCGCTGTTCGGGTTCATCCAGTTGGTTCCACCTAGAGACATGGTTAGATGTGCATCTCCTAGAAAACTGGACCAGAACTCACCTTCATAGGAGTTTATCCTGGTCTTCATCTGGCTCTCCTGGTAGCTCTGCCACATCCACCAGTGCCTATCGACCTGGCCGTGGTGAAGCCAGAAGACAGGCTCGCCAGGGCTAACATACACGTCACCTCCAGGGTCGCCCCAGATGGAAAAGTGGCCTGCGCCGTGAATCGCTGACTTCTGAGGAGTGTCGTTCTGCAGCGTGTCCTGAAATTTGCCGAGGGCGGTGTTGCTGGTGATATGCGCTGCCAGTTCGGCGGGCCGGAGGACGCTTTGCGTATAGTAGTTGTTGACGTCGCGGCGGAGGCAGCGGGGGTTGTTGCCGTAGCCGTCACGCGATGGGTTGTTGGGGATGCGGAGAGCGGGGTCCATGGTTGGCATCAAGGGGCCGAGTGTGATGTTGTGGCTGTTGCAGATTAGAGACACGATCGAGAGATACAAGTCGGTTTTACTAACCCAGCGAATGGTCCAGTCTTGACGCAACCGCCACCAGGGCCAGGAGGAATGTTCATCATGCCGCGGCCATGCTGGACGGCTTCTCCATTACCACCCATACTCCACTCATCCCCGTTGAAGATGGGAGAGGTCGTGAGGTCAGCGTACTTTCCCCAATTCCAGTACGGTTGGTAGCCCTTGTAGTCGCACTCAGTGCGCAGTGCTGTTTCGTAGGCCCTGTGACAATCATGTCAGATCAAAGTCCATATGGAAGGTGGTATGGTCAACCATACCAAATGTAGTACCGATGCCAGTGCAGGAAATTCGCAGTGCTGTGCACCGATGGAGTCATATTCATATGCACAACGACGAAATCGTCATATCGGTTTTTGGCTCCCGGATACTTCCCAGCAGGTAGCTTGCTTGGTTTCGACATTATGCACTTGACTGCTCGAATGTATTCTTTCCTCTCATCTTTCGTCAAGTCCCCACTGTGTCTTCGTAAGCGGCGTGCTAGTGTAAGGAAGGGGAAATAATGAGCTTACTATTCTTTCCTGATAGCAACAGTGTCCTTGGTGCAGCCAGCGCTACGAGTCATACCATCCGATAAGGTACCTTCAAGGGCTCTCAGAGAGTTGGCTAGAGCCTGCTTCTGGATGTCGTCGATGGTAAGAGCTTGTCTTTTCCCAAAAGGCCAGGCATTGGCGCCCGAAAAGACACACAGTGATGCCACGAGGGCATTCACCACTAGGTTTCCAGCCATGACTGCTGGACTCCCGATGTTCCTATGCTGCCCAGAAGGAATCCGTACTGCCTTTCGGCCAGCCCCTCGGCTTTATATGTATCAGTCACCGGGGAGTCCTATTCTCAGAGGGAAGGATCCTGAAGGCTTGGCTGGTGACATTGCTTATATATTTTAGATAGCGTGCACGATGAGATGCAGCCCTTACCGCCCCGTTGTATATGAGAGGTGTATTGGAGGAAGGGTGGGGAAGTAAACTCCTTGCTATGGGCGATGAGCTAACTGATTCGGAAAACCATCATACGCTTGATTGAGGGTAGTCAGCTGGGTGGCCAATGGAGATGAAGGAGGTGTATATACGTGTTTGCAATTGAGGCTGATAAGATGTCCCACATTCTTTGGACGGGGGTGTTTTAGGTACACTGACCACGGTGGGGATGGCGTGCGCGTGTCCTCTTACAACCAACGTACCAGAACAAAGTACTCCTACAGAAAAATTTTATGTCCAATAAGTAGATTGCCTGACTTGGCATAGCCTCTGTGAACTGTACATATTCTGTGAGCATGCCAGGAGTCAGTGAAATTATCTTGCTAGCCAAATAACTCTTGTCAAAAAACCCCTGAGAGATATGGATCGGCCAGAAAGAGTATGAAGTCCCAATCCTTTCTTCGGTCAAACTACAAGTTATTCGGGGCCGATTGTCAGTGTAAGTTGTCGATGGCTCGTCAGATGCAAGACCTGATCAATGTTGTCGTTGACAAGACGTTGGAAGAAGCAATATCTCAGTAGAAAGGAATGAAAAAAGGCTGTGATGACGGCAGCATAAACGGAAGAGAGACCAATGAGATATCAAGAAAGTCAGACTTGAATGGTCAGCAAGGAAGTGCCAATATAGCTTAAATGAACTCTCGGCTTCGGTGACCGTGGTATCATTCTACCGGGCGTAGATCTCCAATGCAAAGACGAACTGAGATGAAAACAGATTACGCACGAGAAAACTCGTGCGCGGGAATTTGTTTATAAGTGCCGGCTTCTATCCGGGATATGGATTGAGACCTGTACCCCAGATCACGTGGGTGGGGTCAATTGGAGGTTTACTTCGTCTTCCCCAACACCCGGCAGTATGTGTCGGACAGGCCCCACAACCAGACACACGGTGAAGCTGTGATCATACCGGAAATAGGACCGGAAGGAACCCGAATCCAGACTGATTGAATCTGTCACTTCCGGAATAGCTGGCTTGTTTGCTACCACGATATCCATCGATAGGAGCTGGGCAGCTGGGATATCAATCAGTTCACTTTGGACACTGAGGGATGCCACAAATTTTGTTGGAAGTGTGAGGCATCGGGGATATCTGTGCGATATGATCTTGCTTTTCGCATGCAAAATGCCATCGTAAGCAAAACAGGCCAGACGGACCGGTCATTTGAACGGTGGATGAGCGACTGAGGAAGTAAATAGCTGAACAACATGAGCTCATTGGCCACTTCCAAACTGGCAAGAGGTGACCATGCTGAGGGTGGCAAGCACATCTTATCAATGATGGGGTGAGTGAGCGTTGCCGTGTGCTTCGTGGAGCGACCAATGTGTCAGCTGTTTTAAACGGACTGAGGCTTCCACAGCTGTGTACGTCTTGCCCGGTATCTCGAGGGTGTTTACTCTTGATTTAACGATATAGCCACAGATTGTGCCCATGCGCCTGAAAGAGAGGACTCACCTTGCAATCCCCGGATAGACAACAAATCCAAATAATGAGTCTATCCAGCCGTAATCGCACTACGGGATGGGATGAGGAAAAATGATGAGGCTACTTCTTTCACGGAGTATCCGTTGGAAGGCCAACTCAGGGGCGTAGGGCTTCAGGGTACCCTGTGGTAACCCCCCGGCGAGATCGCGTGGGCATCTCGATAGGAAGACCGATTTGTTCACTCGCATGGAGGACCGCACAGCTGTGGCGTTGTTGCCCCTAACCGATGGACGGGTAGACGGGATTTTAGGGGGCCGGGGAAGCAGAGCCGGCGGGTCGTGGAGACAAGTGAATTCTTCTCGAACATTGCGCTCGGGTTCCGTGCGGGTTAGGAGCCGTGCAGCATAGGATAGGGGATGAATACTGTGGTATGTACCTCGGCATGAAAGAGAATTTTTCCTGGTGGGTGGAGTTTGTAATGATCAGAACGTCGCAAAACTAGTCAGTGCGGCGAAATGAGCAGGTCCGTGAAGAGAGTTGTGCAATCGCATAACTATGCTTCGCAACTTACTTGTAAAACTGAGGGAGCGAAATTAAGTTCAAAACTAAAGGGAACTTTTCAAAACTGAAGATTGAACGGCGAAGGGATTTCAGCAGTCCGATGAGCGGTGGGGAGAGGACTGTGAGTAGGACTCATGAAGGTGACGTTGTTCCTGCAGATGCAGACAGGTTCATTCAGGGGCTGCATAATAAGGAAGCACCAAGCTCGATGGGGAGCGTAATTGAGGAGCTCCAAGCACGTGACAACGCGTTCAAGCATTGCAAGGTCGAAGCATCCTCCAAGGTCCGCAACTTTGCCAAGTTGCCTACAACCTTCCGGCTATCACTAGCAGACTTGGCACCGGAAAGAATGGAGCAGATCGAGATGTCAAACAGCACCTCCGATTCTGAGAGTCAGCTCGAACTTTTTTTTCCTTGCGTTTCTACCTTCGAGTTCGGGATTCCAACAAACTCGCCGAAGATTAGGCAGCAGAAAAACGAATTCGATGCTTGCTTTTCGTTTGCCACTCAGGGGCACACGGCAGAGGATATTCACGTCAGGTGTTCCTTCCAGAGCCCGTCGCTGGCTGTGGCACTGCGGCGTAGCCTGCTCTTATTACCCAGGGTACTGGACACATATCGTTTGGCCCAAGCTCCCAGGAGCTCTCGGAGCGAAGAGCTCGCGGTACGGAAGAGAGACGAAGCCGGGAGCAATCTAGGTATCTTTCGACGTTGTTTTGTACGGAGTACGGAATACCTGATAGCTGCTTTGATATGGGCGCTAGACGGACGACTTCAATTCCGTTCGTCAACTTTCCCATCCATCTCGTCGTCTGTCCCTTTGTCCTTTCCAAAGCATCAAGAAAGTTTTGCCATCTCCGCGCCTTGTTGGCCGTCTTCCGGCTCGTGTTACGGCCCAGTCACAGCCCCTTGCACTCCTTGTGCAGCCCGTGGTCTGAGCACGCCCTGGCTGACTCTCCTTTGACTCCTTCGGGTGAAGTTCCCCATGTGATTTCGCGTTGGGCGTGTCACAGCTTCGGGCTACTTTACGCGTCCAATAACGCGTCGATTTTTCACCGTGCCCATGTCGCTGCTGTGATTGCGGCCTCCTGACGGGCGTGCGTATATAACCAGCCGTGTAGTCCGACTGTCTGCCGCTTGGTCTGCCTCCTAGCGCCTTTTTCCTGCCTTACGGAATCTCTGCCTAACACCTCGCCCGTTGTCGACCGTGCTAGCGTGTGCATTTGCACAACTCGTTGCCTGTGCCAGGGGTTGTATAAATACTTCCGAGCACCCTATTACAAGAACCCTCTTGCCTCTCACCCGGGATACCCCCATCAGAATCCATCATGTTTTCATCAAGACAAACCAGATATCGAGGCGAAAGCTTCTCCCAGAACCGGGCAACCAAGTCCAAGTCACATAAAAGAACTCTTTCATTGCGGGATACTTCGAAGGTGGAAAAGCTTGCCCAGCAAGCACAGGCCTCCTCACCACACTCCAATCAGACTTCTCCCAGTATCGGCAGGTAAGTCTGATGGACTCCATCAATGAGGTACCGATGGACTGACGATGACCCAGTGCTATCATAACCATATGTGTCGGCCGTGAGCAACGCCTCTTTGCGGCTCATGAAGATGTCCTCTGCCACTCACCCTACTTCATATCCGCCTGCCGAGACCAGTTCTTTCAGACATCTAACAAGCGTATCGACCTACCGGAGGAGGAGCCCGAAGTCTTCTCGTCTATGCTCGAGTACCTCTACAAGGGCGACTATTACCCCCGCCTGGAATTCAACAAACGGAGGAACAGTTGGGGCCTCGAAGATGGCGGCAACAGCAACGGCACCAGTGAGGCTGTGATTCAAACCTCGTTTGGTCCTGTCCTGAAAGACACTATGCTCTACTGTGCCGCCGAGCGATACGGACTCCCGGAGCTCAAGAAGCTTGCTCTTCGCAAACAAGGACTCCAGTCTGGTGTTCAATGCAGCACCATTCTCACGTCTGCTCGCTTCGCATATGCTAACACTCCGGACAATGACTCCAAGCTACGAGCACATTACCTCGCTCTCATCATCCGAGCTCGCCACACCTTCAAGCGCAGCGGCACAATGCAGCAAGAGATGGAGAATGGCGGAAAGCTCTTCTTTGACCTCTTCGTCGCTATGGTCAACCACATGGACGACCTTGCTCAGAAGACCCCTCGCTAAACGTCTCGACGATCGATAGGACTGTCGCTGTCGACTGTCATTCTCGCATGAGCCACCATCTCCCCTTACCTACAGCCTGTTGACGGAGTCTGGTCTACGTCCTCCAGGCTACAACTCTCTCCCCTCCATCCGCTCATCATCCACCACGACTCATCATCACACATCATGTTGCTCAACCTTCCCCCTTATACCCAGTTCGTCTCCACTCCATCTCGAGCGAACAAGCGTTCTGTTACACAGTTACTGCCGATCAGGAAATCGCCTTCACTTCTTGTACCATACATTTCCCTCGATCAGCCTTCCGGCTACGAACCCATACTCTCGAGGCTACACCTTTTTGTCTTTCCTGCAAGGCGTTAACGGCTGATCTCATCTATACACATATACCATTCTGGCAGTCATTTTCGCCAACCCCTTGTACAATATTAATAATCCCCTTTCTTATCTTTCTCCGGCATGTCTCATGGTTTTCCTTCCTCGGTCTGGGCGGAACGAAACGGCTGTGGTATCGGATCATCTTTCCTTGCGCTATCTCATCTAGCTATCTGATTCCTCAGTTCCTTTTTTTCTCTCCTTCCCTTCAGGCTGGCAAACGAAAATCGTAGAACGCGGCTATGCCGCGGCAGTGGGACGCTGCGTCTATTCTTATTCCGTATTCCTTCCTCTTGCTTTTCTCTTTCTCGCTGTTCCCTGGCTTTTTCCGCAACGCTATTCTTATTGCGAGGGATCGGACACAAATTGCACAGCTCCGATCGAAGAAAGAGCGTCTAGACTGTTTTTTTAATCCGCTCGAGCGTTGGGGATCCTTGGACTGGGTTGGGATGGGTGGTTGCATTTTCGATACCTTTTGACATGATGAAATTGATTCTTGTGTGGTGGTAACGCTCTAGTTTCTGCTCGTGAACGTGAAGCATGCTACGTGATCCAAAGTTATCAGCTATTACTTGTAGACGCTACAACGGGGCCATCAGTGAAGGTATCACAAGCAGCCTATGACGCCCCAAATCTGGCCCAATCAATTCCTGCCCACGCCTTCAGCGGCCGTGGCTTTGTCATTGGCAGTCACCTGAATCAGACCAGCACTCAATGTCGCCACTTATTCCTCATGCGCTACCAACACAGTCCAGTCACCCGCATACAATGGGCAAAACCCGGCCAACGAGACCGGCGGCCGTCGATCGGTGAGTTGCAGTCAGCGGAACGATAATCAACAAAGAAAGAGTCCGCTGGAGGGACTTCCGCTTCCGTATCTCGGATGTGAGAGTGAGGTGGCGACATCAAGAATGTGGTGGGTGGCATGTATTGGTGTGGCGACTTGGGGGCTGAATAATTGTTCGAGAGAAAAGGCTTTGGCTAGGTCACATCCTGTTAACTTCGTGATGTGCTGACGGTGATATGAGTCACCAATTGCGAAAGCTGTTGCCTACGGTCAAGGCAGAAGCACAGCGTGGACAGCACCCAAGGGAAGGGCTGATGGCAATTACGAGGGAGATGACGCCTCTCGGACCCGGGACGTGGCCTCGAAGGATTGCAAGCCTGTACCTGTATTGGTCGTGTGGTCTATGTCTTGAAGGCAACGCCAAGGCAAATGTAGGGGACATTGTGATGAATTACAAACACACCGTGTGCCCTTCTTATGAAGGCAGATTCTAGATCACCAAAGGAAGCGAGTTGCACTACTAAATCTAGTGCTTTTATTTGGCGTTCACTTATCTCTGTTGAACAGGATGGTATGGAAGCGTGGCGGCGGAGCTCATCTAGGCCTTTCAATGTCCTCCTGATATCCAGGCTCCCGTCTTACCATGCAAGAACTGACGCCTAACTGCAACAAAAGCATTCGACATCGTCAGAAAGACCACCTCGCAAGGCAAAGGAACGTAGTTTTGCCATGTGCAAGATGCTCTCGTTCATGAGAGTATGCATCTTAGCAAATCTTATATGCGGCCCCGGAGGTCCGCAAGGTATCCAGCTTTCTGGTAGGTTGTATACATATACACACGGTGGCACATGAAAAGCGCAGAGCCCTCATACCCCGGTGCCCGGAAAAGCGCCTTTCTTGTTCAGCACAACCATGGAGTGTTCCCTGGAGATGTATCCCTTTATGAAGCCCTAAGAGCTGTTAGCTTGTATTCATGGGAGGGACGCAGTAATACTGAAGATGGAACAGGCGACGGGGCAATGGATAAAGGCCGCGTAGGTACACTGTGGATGGTGCGGGGCTTGTGGAACTGCCAAAGATTACATACCTTGTATATCTGGTTTGCAAGTATGCACTCGACCTCCTCGTCCTCGATCACCTGGCCATTCGCCTGCCCTCCCGTTCGCATGCGCAGCGCAGCTGCAAAATGTGACAATGGTATCCTACTCCTTCGTACTCGGTCCGCTTCGGTCTGACCTTCTTTCAGCTCTTCGAAGCCGGCAGCGAGAAACACCTTGCGCAGGAGATTCCGGACGGCTACATCGCGGCCTCTTTCAAGGGTTAGGTATATCCGACGCTTGACAAACTCGTCCTCAGCGTCCACCAAGGCTCGGTCAAATCCAGCTAGGTCCCCAGTTTTGATACAAGCTACCAGGGGCCCAAAGATCCGTTTGAGGCGTGGATAAGACGAGAGCAGTGCTTGAGTAGGAATATTGTGTGTGGTTATCAGGCGACATGGTATTAGATAAGTCAAGATCAACCTGGGCATGGGTCAATTATGAAGCAGCATCCTTATCGAACAAGCTCACTCTTGGTTTTTCGTTGAATCGGGGAGGCAAAGATCCCAAGCTTGGGTCAAGCACTTTTCGGCCTGTAGGTTCCGTCAGCTCAGTAAATACCCTCTAATCGCTCTTCATATCGGGCCACTGACTCTCTCATAGTTCTCTTGCAGAAACGCGAGAACCCCAACATAGTAGTTGTATGTCACTCTATGCGATGCCGGAAATTGTTGGAAGGGAGGCAGGTCGGATTGCGCTTCGACTGACCTAACGATGTTCTTGGACAAGCTTACGTTTTTGAGCTGTTTAAAAGTTAAAGTATGGTTCCTTCAAACGTACTGTAATCATACCTTGAAGTAAGTTTTGAATTGGAGATTGGCCACATAATACGTTCCCCATTTTCGTGATGAATTCAAATCTGGGTTCCTATCGAGGTATCAGTACAGCGCGTACGAACTGAGACACAGAACTTACCTGTCTCCCGAGCACAGGGCAAACATTCTGTTGTAAACACGAGCTGTGTCCTCGAGCTTCTCACTTCGCGGGACATTGCTGCTCACGATGTCATCTTGGAATACAGAGTTGGAGGTCGTGGCCCCTTTGGTTTTGGAAATTTGCTCATCCGCCTTGATGGCAAGCTTTCTTAGATGATTCGCGGTAAAGTACATGGCAATGAGAGCCCAAGGAGGCATTGCTCCATCCTGTAGGTGCTTCATGAACGCATTTACGAGCTCTTTCCAAGCATCATACACATCTATGCAGTGTCGGTCTCCAAGCCTGCCTTGATTCGAGGCCTCTTCTGCTCTGAGAATTGCGCCTACAGCCCTCCAGTACTTCACGAAGATATCAGTCCATGCGGCCAACTCGTCGTACTTGGTCAGCTCGGCTTTCTTGGCTTTGTTTGTGTATTTCAGAGCGCTGCGTATTTCCGGTTCGACCTGGTGCTCGTTCGAAGCACGATGAAAGTCATATAATCGAGCGGGATCATCTCGAGGAGCGACTGGGCTGAGGAGAGCGGCGATGGTATATGCGTCGCCATTCGCGTGTGCTATTCTGAAAGGTTCGAGTGCTCTCTGCATGGCGAATTGCGGTTACACATTCAAGCCATTAGTTGCCGGTTTTGGACAAGGTTGGACGAGGACAGATTCGATTATTAGGGCATGCCGTTGCGATTGCGCGTTGTTATTGCATCCTGTGAAGCTCGCGGGGTTGAAGTTGGTCGTTCATGGTTTCTGATTGGCGAGGCCCGAAGCGGACTAGCGCCTCGCACGATTGAATAGCGAACCCAAAATCCTCACCTTCCGACCGTCAACCTCGACAAACACTAACCAGCCAGCAGCCAGCAAGGTGAGTTTTTGATATTACTGTGTATGGTTGTTTTTCTAACTTGCATGTAGATGGGTAAGCATTCACCTCCTTTCCAGCCTCCCGCGCAGCCCTGCAATTGCAATCCAATCCTGAGAGGCCGAATCTCGTCGCGACCCGCGAATCGATATCATGGCCGTATGGACAACTGGGGATTGTGAGGAGGAATAGATTATTTCAGGACTGGCATGACGAGCGTGGGAGATGGACTGAGGATTTCAAAAGGCGTGATAGACTTGGACAATATCGCACGTTCCTCGCACCCACGACGAACCCACCTGAATGAACCATGGCACACGACACGGCTCGGATTACTGAGTCCTCTCATTTTGGAAAGCAATCGCAGGCACTGGGCAACAGGATTGAGCGAGGATAATAGGTACTGACGGTGTGTTAGGTCGTCTTCACGAGTACCAGGTCATCGGCCGCCATCTGCCCACCGAGGCCAACCCGACCCCTAAGCTCTACCGCATGCGCATCTTTGCGCCTAACGATGTGGTCGCTAAGTCGAGGTTCTGGTACTTCCTCGGCAAGCTCAGGAAGATCAAGAAGGCGAACGGCGAGATCGTCTCCCTGAACGAGGTGTGTCATCCTGAGCTCTTCTACCACCTCATTTTGCTGATGACCTTCAGATCCACGAGAAGCGTCCCGAAAAGGTCAAGAACTTTGGCATCTGGATCCGCTACGACTCTCGCTCAGGAACCCACAACATGTACAAGGAGTACCGTGAGATGTCCCGCACCGATGCGGTCCACGCCCTGTACCAGGATATGGCTGCCCGCCACCGGGCCCGTTTCCGATCCATCCACGTACGTCCACCGAGACGTCGGACGCAAGTTCATATGCTAACCCAGTCTGCAGATCCTCAAGGTCGTTGAGGTCACCAAGACTGCCGACATCCGCCGCCCATACATCAAGCAGCTCCTGGAGAAGAACCTCAAGTTCCCTCTGCCCCACCGTGTCAACAAGACCACCAGCAAGAAGATCTTTGCTGCCCGCCGACCTTCGACTTTCTTCTAAGCGTGTTTTCCTTCTGTGGAGTGCAAACTGGATGGGCCCGGATGATATGGCTTTTGGGGGTTCTTCTGCATGGCTTCAAGGATGAAGTATACTAGGCACGAATCAAAATCCCTAAAATGTTCAATCCAAATCAGGCGAAAAGGGCGTGGTGAGAGGGTGTGACGGCACAAATGTGTGTCGGGACGGAATACCCGAGTCCTAGAGCACCAGCGCATGGCCACCATGTGGGTGAGATAGCAATGAAGAAATGATTGCTGACGACTCGATTCGTTTTCGTTTCAGTTCGACCATGGACACCATGCCTCAGAAACCTTCTAAATCTTCGGCTTGGCTACAGGACCTCCCTTGGCTCTAACATCGATTGGCATCCACCACGGATATGCTAAGACATTTGTGTTCTCCATGGTACCCGTGAACTTGGGAGGTCTCTTCTGCAAGAAAGACTCAACTCCTTCCATGTTATCCCTATTCCATGTCAGTATGGCTAATTCAGCGTAGTGATCGATATGAGACGACTTACGGAGTCTGGAATAGCTCATAAATAACCCTAGAATCCAACAAATGCTGGCCCTCTGCGCTCCCAGCATCACGATACATAAGCTCCTTCATAAGAAACGTGCTCACCGTACTCGTATTCCTCGCCACCTCCTCCGCAATCTCGAGCGCCTTGGGCAGCACCTCCTCAGGCCTCTCCATCGTATACGCGAACAAATCGCGGAACACGGGATCGCTAGCCAGATACGTCTGGCCCGTGGTGACGGCCTGCATGGCGCGCGAGTGGCCGATGAGCCGGGGCAGGAAGAAGGACGAGCAGGCTTCCATGATGAGGCCGCGGCGGGCGAAGACGAAGCCGATTTTTGCACCCTTGTAGGCGACGCGGATGTTCATGGGGAGCGTCATGGTGATGCCGATGCCGACGGCGGAGCCTTGCAGGGCGCCGATGGTGGGCTTGCGGCAGTGGTGGATGGCGAGGGTTACGCGGCCGCCGCTGCGTGGAGTGGTTTGGTTAGTATTTTCTCCCTTCACGGCGTTGTTGGGCATGTGGCCTGCGAAGCTGGAGGGTGGGGGGTAGGATATGTGTGAAATGTGAAGAGGGCATACCCATCCCTATGCTCATTTGCCGCCTCATCCGTCTTCCTGAAACCAATCTCCAGATCTGCGCCTGCGCAGAAGATGCGTCCGTGGCCCGTAACTACGATAACACGCACGCGGTCATCAATGTTGAACATGCTGTACGCCTGCTCGATCTCCAGCATCATGGTGTTCGTGAAGGCATTGTTGTTCTTGGGGCGATATAGCGTGAGGATGATGATGGAGGGGTCCTTTTCGTAGTGCTGGGTTTTTATCTGCGTGAAGGGGAGGTCATTGTAGGATTTGGGGAGTGTGATGTTGGGGTTGGGGCTCGCCATTGAATTATTGTTAGTGAGGGGAGGTGGAGGAGGTGGAACTGGATTTCAGGAGGCTGGGGGAGGATAAGTCGAGGAGAGTTAGTCGAAGGGATCAAGCTACATCTCAATGTCCAGCGGACCTGTGCCGCTTCATGTTCATCTACTGCTTGTTGGAAGTGGAGAGTCGGGAATGCTGAGATGAGCCGAGGTTGGGAGTTCTGCTTGGCGACAGTGAGCCACTGACGACGCCGAGTCGAAGTTAATGAGTCTGTTGGGAACAGTATGACTGTCCCATATTTTGCCGTTTCGGTCCACGGTAGGAGAAAGGAAATCAGATGAGAAGAGCGGAAAGTGAAGCTTAAGAGAAAAGCGCCATAACCAATGCAGTGACGCCGTTGCCTTAGACGCATTTCATGCCCTTTCCCAAGCTCCTCAATGTGGTATCATTAATATACAGCTCCATCAGTGGTTATATCCACCCTCTGCAAAAGCTCGCGCCATTTCTCTTGCGATCCCTAACCTTAATACCCTGATGACATCGCTCCCTTTCGCGTCTTTGTCGAACCCCTTTCTCCAATCCCAGGCCCTCTTTGCGTCATCGACTGTACCACCTTTTACCAGCACCGTGCTGCTATCTGTGCTCTGCCCTTCGATAGAGCCAAAGTCGGTGCTGCCGATTAGAGAGTATTGACTGGAAGCCGTAGTCAAATTGGAAGTAGACTTCTGCATTAGGGAACGAGACGACGGCGCTCGACCATCGTGGGCTGCCGTGAGGGTCGTGGAGAGCACTTCTTCGCACTGTGCGCGAATCATGCTCGGAGCCGTGTCCAGGTCTTCCACTGCTGCCAAAAGCGAGTACAAGTGTTCCAGAGTGAGTGTGCGTTTGCTCTGATTGACAAAAAGGAGGGCTTCCCCGAGAAGAGGAAGCAACACATCCACCTGCACCACAGTCTCCACTTCGGGGTCGTAAAGCCCTCCTCGAATACTGGAAGCTGCACTGGAGATGATGACCATCAAAGCGTTGGCTGCGGCACGTTTCCTAGCCATAGGTCTATGTGCTGGCTTCTGTCCGTCAGTTGCGAGAATGCACTCATCCCGAAGATCATAGAACCTCCGAATCGTGGCGTAACCACTGAGGTGGTTCGACAGCATATGTGCAGCATCTGCGTCCAATGACGCAAGCTTCGTGAGCGTCTGCTTTGGTGACATTATCAGGGCTTTGAGGCTCTCGTCAAGCTCGGCGGACGGCGGATATGCTATGGATTTTACCAAGCAGTGAGCCACGAGCACGCGGAGGACCTCTTGTATCTTGCCCGTCTGATGTGCACGTGCATAATACAATAGCGTGTCGCCGTAATTCTGCGTGCTGTTCCGAAGACGCTCGGCATAACTCTGCGGCATGGTTAGAGTGAGGTTCGGAACGTTTCGACATTGGGCTTACCAGCGCGATATTTCGGGCATGTTTAATCAGGCCCATGCTGTGACACAGTTGGGTAATCTTGTCAACGCGTTCTGACGAGTCAAGCTTGAGGTCGCGGAGAATAGTGTCGATCCGTGAGTCTCGACGCTGATGGTCATCTAGTCGTTCCAGAACTCTGACTGCCATTTCCCAACCCTCCCGTACGGTCTTGTCGTCCGCAGTGCGGAAAACGTCTCTTGAAGCCAATTGATCCGCGTATGAGATCAACAAGTCGTCCTTGGAAAGGCCTGTCCGTGGCTGCTCATTGTTGTAACTGAGCACCATAAGGTCGCTTTCATCGAACTGGTCCATGATGCCACCTGGACGGCGGAACCAGTCTCCACTACTGGCCACTTCTGCCACAGCAGATGCCAAAAGTAAAGACCAGCTACGTAAAATGTGCAATGCTCCTTCGATATTGCCATCAAGGACGCATGCTAAGGCAACTTCCACGCGGTCTGTGGGATCGATACCGAACTCCTCCTCCTTGCTCTCGACAACAGCTGCAAAGGAGGCCGCCAGGCGATCACAGTAGGCCTTTATCGGTGTCACATCCACGTCACGCACCCTTTGCGAGGACCGCGCCACGGAACGGCGGCTCGCAGCAAATGACCCTTGCGGTATATCCTCCTCATCCCCATTCCACCAAACCGTGAGCCCTATCACAGCCTCCAACCAATCTCCAGCTGCTGCCATGATATCCTCTTCTCCGCCCAAGAGCAGTCGATACAGCCGGCTCAAATTCTCGTATATGGACCAGGGCACTCTGCTCTCAGCTTTGCGACTGGCGACACTTAGGTTGAAGTCATTTTGGGATTGAGACAGCCCAAAGTGTTGGGCTTCGAAATTTTGCGAGATACTGTGCCGACTTTGGCTGCTTCCCTCGGCGTATTCCTGTAGATCTTTCATAGCCAGTTGTACTCGTTTTCTAAATATACTCCATTCGTGACCCCTGATATCCCAGTCGTCAGATGCTACAGCAGGGCATTCGTGGAGGAGCTCTATTGCCGCGTGTACAACCTGATTTGTGTTATAGAGATGGTCGCCACTATAGCCATCGTCTCCTAGCCCATCGGCTGCGGCTGTTTCTGCCACAGCGAAATTTGCACCTTTGAGCAACCTTAGGGCGTCCGCAAAGTTGCCTCGTACCACGGAGAACAGGACTGCATCCCAAAACGCCTCGTGGGCCGAGTACCCTTCCTTCTCTCGCATAACCAAGGCAACTTCAGATAGAGCTGGCGTGAATTTGTTCAGCCAGTCCAGTAAAACGCGCGGGATGGGAGTATAGCGTGCGGGTTCCGACCGCCGGGCCACAAGGGACAACGACGATTGTTGATCTTGATGAAGAATGGGGGTAGGATGATGGATACTGAGAAGAAGACTCGTTAATTCATGTGCGTCGATTAAGGACTGATCTCTGGTTGCATTTGCCGAAACTTCCAACACAGCCAGCAGCTCTCGAGAAGCTTCACAGAGCAGTGCGGTCCGGCGTTCTGGAGCATCCGAAATGAAGGACTCATGCAACTTTTCTAGCAGCTCTTCAATCGCCAGGATCACGTCATCGGGCTCTCGCAAAGTCGGTCGCTCAACATTGGAGGTAAGGCCTTTGGCCATGTTGGTTAGATCGTACTGCGATTGCTTGACTCCAGCTCGGACCATCGGAGCAACTAGAACATCGTCCGTGAGACTGTTTCGAGACATTATCGATTGAGAAAGCCGAGGATTGCCGCGCGACCGAATGTCATAGTGCTGACCGTGTAAAGCATCTTCCTCGTCCTCGGCCATATCATCCTCCTCCTCCTCTTCCTCTTCCCCCTCCTGGGCGTCGTCCTCCATGTCCTCGTCTGCCTCCTCGGAGCCCTCTGCATCTTCGTCATCCTCCTCATCATCCGGAGGACTGCTGGGAACGCGGAAGCCACTGGTGGTCTTCCCACGCTGGGAAGTTGGTCGCGGTGACGTGGGTGCGTGGAAGAGACCACTCCCGACGCCGGTTAACTCGGTTTTGGGAGGAGAGCTGTTGAAGTCGGTTCGGTTGAAATTGAAGCTCCCGGGGTTGGAGGGATTCAAACGGGTAATGCCAAAGTTGAGACGAGCCGGTGGTGGACCTGCTGGAGTGGAGGATGGTACAAAGGATAACGAGCGTCCTGGTGGAGGCCCTGCTGGGGTAGTGGAAGGGCCATTGCGATCGGGAGAAATGGTCGCGTCGCGAAACATTGCGGTAGAGCTCCGGTGAGGCTCCAACAGTTCTCCCGTGCGCGTCGTCTTGAATCGATGCGCGTTCTTCGGTAGTTGGTCGATAAAACGGGTTTCCGACGGTGCACTTGAGCTTCGGGAAGCTACGCGCGTCTTTCAATCGCCCCGAAGAAGACGAGGGTGTAAAGAGCTGAAGAGACAACTGCTTAAACAGACCATCACGAGAAACAAATGCGGCCTTGACGAACCCCAATCTCGCGGCCAAACTATTCTCCGCACATCCGAGAGAGCGGCTTGGCGTCGAGTTCCCTCATTTGCTTGGCATGCTTCTCTCTTCCACGCGGTTTTGCCACACGGGGACTGGATGCTGTGTCATCATACCCGAGTGGGTACCATTATCATTCTGTGCTACGCCCTGGGTACCAAAAAAAACGGAGTTCTCACGTCGCCTTTCCCAAGGACCCAAAGACCGTCGAAACGTTGGCAGCCCGTCAGCCCAACAATGAGGCCTGCTTATGTATCGCCAGCGTCGCTGCGGCTTGGGTCCGCGAGGAGGTGTCCTTGTGCCGAATCAGATGTTGCGCCCGCAGTCCTAGCCCCCCCATGTTCCATATTCGGACTTCATACATGATACCACGCGCATTTCGCCCATGTCTTCAATATATCTGCACCGGACTACGAGGGCACAACGCTCGCAACGGCGGATCGCTGCAGGGGCGTCTTCTTGTTTGGTGATGATTAAGGTACACTGTGCAGGGATGCGCAGCTGATGATGAAGACTGACCACGAGCGAACGCCCACTGACATGGCTGGAGTTGGCTCGCCCGAACCTGTTGGCAAAAAACGCCGCTGCCGTCGCCTAGCGGCGCCGCCTTGGGACTGACTGCCTATGACATATACAGATGATGCCCCTGCTCAGGCTGCTCTGCCCGCAAACGTCCCATTCATACACGCCTTGTTGTCTCTGCCCTACTGCAACTCCACCCACTGTTCGTTTTCGTTTCTCACGGCGTTGACTGCGACCTATGTCGGATTCTGATCGCGCCGCTTCTTAAGCACTTTGCCGTTCGTTCACTTTTCGAGGGCTTGCGCTCCGAGCCATGGTGCACAAGCAGGGCATCTGGGCGAAAACAAAGACCGGCAGCAAGGCTGGCTTCGATAAACTGTACGGATGGGTGGACAAACTCGGGCCCCCGATAAACAGGCTCTCAAACAAAGTGGGCGCTGAAGCTTTTTGGCCGACAACTCTAGACAAGGAAAGCGACAAGGCCGCCAGGATTCTGAGGAGCTTCTGCAGTATGCCAACCTTCGCGAGTAGGTGCGAAGACTTGCTAACTAGCAATAGAGGATGGCTTCTACGTCGAAGAGGAGACCCCAAACACAGATGGCCCGAAATCGAAGCAGAAGGTGGTCAAGAAGATCCCGCCAGAGGTACGTCCCTTGGCCCTGCTTGCCTGTAGAGTGCGCGCATATTTCACCTGTTTGCGCCGCTTGCGCAAATAGTGCATACAATTACGGCAAGACGCCTCAGGCTTTATGAACGTTGGGCAGGGACCTTGATACTAACCGCAACCTTTGCAGGTGATCAAGAATGCCAAGGGACTCGCTGTTTTCACGGTTATGCGAACGGGGCTGTGGGTTTCCGGCGCCGGAGGCAGTGGAATACTCATTGGCCGCAAAGAGGACGGGACGTGGTCTCCACCGTCGGGCATCATGCTCCATACCGCAGGGTTAGGCTTCTTAGCAGGAGTGGACATATACGATTGCGTGGTCGTCATCAACACCCAGAAAGCCCTCGAAGCCTTCTCCAAGATACGATGCACGTTGGGGGGCGAGATCAGCGCTGTTGCAGGTCCTGTTGGCGTAGGAGGCATGCTAGAGACTGAGCTTCACAAGCGTCAAGCACCAATCTTCACCTACCTGAAGTCGCGGGGCCTTTACGCAGGAGTACAGGTCGATGGAACGATCATCATTGAACGGACAGACGAGAACGAGAGATTCTATGGCGAGCGCATTGGTGTCAAGGAAATTTTGGCTGGCAAAGTCCGACATGCCCCGTACGAGACACGGAGGCTTTTAGAGACCCTCAGAGCCGCCCAGGGGGATACCGACTTTGACCAGTCCCTGCTACCTGACGAGGCACCCCCCGCAGACTTTGAAGTTGAGAGCGAGAAAAAGGTATTTGGAGTACCAAACAGTGAGGATCCAGATCCTTTCGGAGTGTTGGCTCTGGAACAAGCGGGGCTCGAGATCAGAGAAGCCGGCACTCGGAGAAGGCCGACAAGCGAGCAGTTCGAATTCAAACCTAGTCCAACTAGTCCTATATACACGACATTCCGGCATAGCATGGATCGCTCGACCATGGAGGCAAGAAGCAGAAGATCAAGCTGGCGGACAAGCGCTATGAGCAGTATCGCGGAGAGCCGTCAAAGTATAATGGTAGATTCAGAGACTCAAACGGACCTTGAAACTCCTTCGTCGCCACAAGAGAACTCAAACCTGCCACCCACACCTGGACCGCCGTCGAGTAGTGGGATGAGAGACATACCAGAAGAAAAGAGCATAGACGATGCGAGGAGAGCAAGCGCTTCCCAGACAGATGATATCAAGGACGAGCCCCATCCAAAGATCTCAGTTGAAACAGCAGCAGAGGAAGAGGAAGAACGGGCACTCACGTCAGAAAAGGGATATGAAGATGATAACAACAAAGCAACAAGCGTCGACGATATGAAAGACATATCGACTTTCAATTCAAACTCATCATCGGGGTTCGTTGATGAACACCTCGACGACGATGCGGACGACGATGTGGAACTGGTAGAGCCGGTTACATATCTGCAAGCTTCCGCTCCGCAAATGGTCACCCGCGCACGCATCGTCACTGTTCCGAAACCTGTCCCTCCGAAGCTACCGCCCCGAAGCCCGCTTCGCAAGCGACATTCTGATAACTCGAACTTCTCCAGCGAGGGCAACACACCTGGCGAATCACGCGATATGGCCTGCGGCCCTTCTCCTGACCATCCAGGGTCGCCGCCAACGCCCTCGCTTCGAAATGATGCGTCATCCGGTTATTCGTCTCATGAGAGCGTATCCTCGATGGAAGCATTGGGACCGACCGATCATCAGCCAGTGGCGAAAGGCAAACTGAACGCCTTACAAAAACAAGAGGACAACGCATTCATTTCTGCGCCTTCGTCCCCGCCTAGGCAAGTACCAGGCAGCTTCCATTGAGGGAAGTGCTTTTAATGATCCGACGTTTTGTGGGAGGGATCAGTGAGTTCCACTGAACATTATTTTGTGTCACGAGGATATCTGTATTTGGGTAAGATTACTTCTGGCCCTCAAGCTCCCTTGGGTATGGCGTATGGCATTTAATGACTTATTATGGTATCATGTATATGCTTATGAAAGGCGCATTTGGAGGATTTTGGTCTAGTGAACCTCGTGCTGGTATGTGGCCATGGTATGTATGAGGTGTGGTATCCCACAGGTGCGAATCACGAATAGTCAACAGTATTGTTTATTACATATATATATATATATACTTTTTTTTTGCTTTCATCGAGAGGGTTACAATCCTGATTGTGAGTGCAGACGAATATATGCACTGAAGCAAATCCAGACCAGCCACGACTGCGCCACACTAACCTAACTTTGCCAAAGAGGTCCATGCTCAAAAAGTTCCAACATTGAACATCAACCGCCCGAAAATATCACCACACATCATCCCGAAGCGCACACCTACTCCCGCCCGGAAAAATAACACCCCCATACGCCGAGGGTTTCAACGCACACACGAAATCCCATGGCCTCGAACAAAGCAGCCAAACGGCCACCAAAAACCGTCTCCGGCTTCGCAATCCTCCCGCTCACCCTCCCCTCCCTCCCCAGCCTCCCATCCCAATGCAACGATGCGAAACACTACCTCTACATAAAACCGCACGAGCCCTCTCATCCGGACCCAGACGCGGACCGCAGCCTCTTCATCTCCAACGTCCCCTTCGACGCCAACGAAGCGAATCTGCGGACGCTGTTTGCGGAGCAGTTCGGCGGGCTGAGGGTCGAGAGGGTGGAATTCGATGGCTCCGTGCCGGCGGCGCCGAGTTGGAAGCGGTATAAACATGCGCCTGTGGTTTCAATGGCAGCAGGGTCTTCAGGCAGGGGGAGGAAGAGGAAGAGGGATGAGGAGGTTGTTGCGGAGGGGGTGGTAGAAGATGAGGAGAGCGCGTTACCACGGGTGTGGAAGGGGGAGTTGAGGCCGAGTGGAGCGTGTGCCGTCGTGGTGTTTGTCGATAAGGCGAGCGCGAGGGGGGCGTGGAAGGAGGTTCGCGCGGCTGTGAAGGAGGGGAGGGAAATCAGATGGGTGGGTGGGGAGGTGGTGTTGGGTGTGCAACGTAGGTGGCTCCCTTTTATTCTTCGTCTTCTCGGATTTTCTTGACGTCGACCCTGGTGATGGACTTAGCTGGTGCTAACAGATTCAACTGCAGGCTACAAACAACACCACGCGCTAACCTTCCCCGCCAAACCCCTCTTGCAATCCAGCATAAACGCCTACCTCTCCCAATTCACCGCCGCCGAAACTGCACGCAACCGCCTGCGCCTCAAAGCGCGCTCCGTCCCCGACGAAGACGGCTTCATCACCGTTACAAGAGGCGGTCGCGCGGGCCCCGCACGGCTCGAGGACGCGGAGAGGAAGCAGAAGGAGCTGGAGGAGAGGAGGAAGAAGAACGGGGTGAAAGATGACTTTTATCGGTTTCAGACGAGGGAGAAGAGGAAGGAGAGGGAGGTGGAGTTGCGGAAGGCGTTTGAGAAGGATAGGGAGAGGGTCGAGGAGATGAGGAGGAGGAGGGGGAAGGTTAGGGTTATGGAGTAGGCTGGGGAGATGCAACAGGGAGGATACCCTTCTGAAAAGAGTTTCTTTTGCCTTTTGGGCTGTGGAAATGGTATGCACTTGAGCACCAGCGATATGTCATGACATGTGGTCTTCTTGTAACTGGCTCTATTATCTATGCACAGGCTCCAGGGACTGCCAAAGCGTCGTTCCGCTTTGACAACATCTCGCAACTTGATCCCCTTCCAAGGGCGACCGGAGCGTCTCACGGGCTCTTACAACTAGGTAGGCCCTTTTCATGTACGATGAATTGCGAGTTTCACAAAGCGGCTGTCCCATTCCGACAGAGCAGTTGGGCGTGGCAGTCATATGGCATACGCCACGACTACTTTGATCGTGCCTCCGTCATCGCATTATATCACGCCTTAACACGGAACGCCACTCATGTCAAAAGTATAATCTACGAAATTGCGTTGCATTCATTGACCAAGTAATCTAACCTACAGAAGAAATTGCAAGGAAATGTTTAGTCGAACGTGGAAAGCCGTGGTAGATCCCCCTCAGCATTTTTTTTTTCTTCTTCTTTTCTTATTAACACTTTGGATGCCCTAAACATAGGGAGCGATCCGGCGAGCCCCTGCGGTGGCGATCATTGCAAACGGTAATCTTCTGCTGACAGCAAGCCGACCCTTGCTTGGGCGAGGGCTTCGTATGCACCTTCTCCCAGACGAGCGACGGCAGACCGTTGGGGAAGGTTTCACTGGCCTTGAGCGAGTGACACTCCCAGTACATCTGGCCTTCGGTGAGATGGAGGATGCGGTTGCAGAGGAGACGCTCCATGAGTACCCAGGCGCGTGTATCCCAGGCGAAGCCGGCGGATTGCCAGACCTTCTGGAGGTGGCTGGGCGTGGACGGCGATGTGGATGATGATGATGCTTCGGAAGTCATGTCAGTCGATATGACAGATTCGTTGGCGTGGCCGACGACGATGGTTATGAGGGCGTTGCGGTAGGTCGATGCCATCTGGGCGCATTCCTGTTGTTTGTCCGCCTCCGAGTCCTGGATTACGCAGAGCGAGTCGACCCAGATGTAGCGTAGGCCCATATGTTCTGCTGCCGTGATGGCGTCGTTGAGCTGCGTGGAAAGCATGGGTCGCGGAATCAGGCAAAGGTCGGTCTCCAGCATCGCAGAGGATAGGGTAAGGTCGTCATCGCCCCAGGTATAGTTGAGCGCGGCATACTCGACAGGACCGGCCAACTCGGCGGTGTCAATGAGTCGAATGCTCTGTAGTCTATCCGCACCGTTGTCCGCCTCATCAGGCCGGATATCCAGTAGGCGAGTGGGTAGTTTGCCGGCCTCGGGTGAGCGTGAATGGCAGGATTCATGGCCGTGGGTACACTTGTCAAGCCACTCCTTCAGCTGTACCGGCGATGGGTTTGGCTGGGGTATTTGCGACAGCGGCAAGACACCAGGGCTGGTTACCTCATCAAGTCCCTTGTTGAATTCTTCCTTGAGGAATTGTTGCACCATGTCCAGCTCTTCATGCGGTGCTGGGAAGGACGCTTGCTCGTTCGCCCACGCCAGACAACACGCCGCAGGCGTGAAGATTAGTGCCAACTCGGCTGCTGTGGGACGTTCGCTGGGCTCCATCCTCAGTGTGGACTGAATCGTCTGTAGGGCTACCAGCTCCTTTGCGTTGGTTGCCTGGTCCGTGAAGGTGCACAGCCAACCGTGCAAGCCAGCAAGATCCTGCCAGTAATACTTGCCATGGCGTCCGGAGAACTGCTTCCGGAACTCTAGCGTTTGAGTTCCGCTCCTGTCCAGTGCAGTAACCAGCATCTCAATGAAGACACATCCCAGACTCCAAATATCGGCGGCTTGATCGCGCTTCACACCCGATGGAATTTCCGGTGCGCAGTAGCGGCGAGTTAGTGGCGCGGTATCCTCCTGCTGATCGGTAAATGAGCTGACACCGAAGTCGCTCAGGATTACATGCGGCATCTCCCCGTTGTTGTGCATGACCAAGATGTTCTGCGGTTTGATGTCGCCATGTGTGATTACGGGGCGCTGCTCGTGGAGGTACCTGATCGACGAAACCAGGCATCCGAACATGTTCAAGACCGTGTCCAGTAGGCCAACAGGTCTCTGTATCTCCCCAGTCTGCATGCGCTGGAGCCATACGGCTAGCGTCGTGTCTGCGACAGGTGTGAGAAGGATCGAGACCTTCTCATCCTTGGCATAGGCACCGAGGAAACGGATAATATGGGGATGGCGGAGCTTCTGAAGAACACCGACTTCCTTCTTGAGCTCTTCAATCGCCGACTCTTCGCGGTTCTTCAGTGTCTTGCGACTGATCCTGAGCTTTGTATCTTGATGGACGACTTCATCGACTGTACTGAAGCCACCAGCACCAAGGAGCTTGACACTTAGGAAGGACTGCGACTCCAGGTAGGGGTCCCCTGGTGAGGCAGATCTTCTATCTTCGAGTAGCGTGTTGACGTCTGAATACCACAGGGAGCCATTACCGGCTCCCTTGCTCGTTGGATCACCTTCCAGCGCCTTTTCATGAAGGACCATCTAAACCTATCAGTTATGTTCAGGAGGATTCTAGATGTTGAAATTACCTTTTGTTTGAAGTCTACCGTTTCACTAACAATGCCACTGTGATCATCATCAAGGTTCTGCACCTACGCCAGAGTCAGTATCGGCCATCTAATGCATGGAGGGAAAGGGACGTACCGCAGACTGATTCTCGTGTGAGTGATGGCACGTGTAAGGCATCAGGCCTTGTGTTACGGGTGGAAGTAATGGTGGGGGAGGAAGAGAGGGCCCTGGGATCAGCGATACCGTGGTGTTCAAACCATCGTCACAGCAACTCTCGAGCGAAGGTAGGATGGTTGCCTCAGAGGCACCCACGTTCTTCTCCAGCCGGCACGCATCCTGAGTGAACGTTGAGCACCGCTCTTCCTTACCCTGATCCAATCCCACCTCTTGTAGCACCAGGTTCATACCAGATACTTCTCCGACCTTGAAGCACTCTTCGTCTGCGAGCTGGCACCCAGAAGGCTCCCCTGAACTCTGGTTTGAGCCAGATGCGGGCACAGCGTCCGATAGCTGGGTCGAAAGGTATTGGTATTGGCCGAATCCGCCGAAGGGATTGTAGCCGTTGCTGCCATCACCGCCTTCGTCCTGCTTGCCGCCCGAATAGTCTTGCCCATCAGGTCGGCCGCTGGACGGACCCTCACCGCCCTGGAAACTATCGGGGGCATTGTTGTCATCGCCGCTATCATCGTCGCCCTCATCTGGGGATTGGTCGTCTTCTGGATCCTTCCAGTCTAGCATGCACTTCCCGTTCGCAAAGTGCTCTGCGATATGATCGATTCTGTCCTGCCTGGACTCGAACCGGTGAGTGCAGAATCCACAGTGGCGGGGGAAAGTGGAGTCGGTACGGATCAGGGAGTCCTTCTCATAGTCTTCAAAATTCATGCCTGGGTGAATGTTCCCAAAATGCTATTACCGTCAGCAACATGTAATGCGAGACGCGTACCAAGGCTCTCCGCAACTGCACACCACCCTGCAATTCCTCCATCTGTCCTGAGCCTCCCGACTGTTAAATCGAGCCTGGAAAACAGCAGGACAGAGGAAGCGCAGGCGCGTGTTCAGTCGGATCAGATGAGAGGCAGTATAGACCGATACAATACTTACCTGTTTGAAGTGATATCGTCTAAAGCATGGCTTCACCTTGTCAACCCCCTGGCTGATGCACAAGCTACATTTCCACGACACAGCAGGATACCCCTCTTCCTCGTTTCGCTTCCAGTCGCACTTCCGCCCGTATCGTTTGCCGCATTTCCGGGTGCACTGGAAGATTTTGTTCGGATCCCGGCGGAGAAGGTCGGGATCATTGGTGGGTGTGCATCCTTTCTTCCCACCACGCAGAGGCGATGTGGTGCTGTCGCAAGTGCGGCTGAGGGTAGTTGCCTCAAACTGAGTTTGGTTCTGAGTGTCGTCGAGTTGTGGCGACTGTGTCAAGCTGGTCTGTGACTTGTAGGCAGAGTCATGACCTGCAATCCCATGCTTCAACATTTGACCGAACCACGCCCTGATGGCAGCAGCCGGTTCCCCTGTTAACTGGCTTAAAGACTCGATGTGCCGGTCACTACATTATGACGAGGTAAGCGTCACGTTCTGAAGCGATGATAAACTGTGAACAGGAGGCGGCTACATACCTTGGGAGCACGTTGTATTTGCTGAACCAGGTAGCGCACACATCAGCCGCCTGGTCGTTAAGGCCGACCTCCACAATACTTGAGGCGGATGACAGAAGAGGGGATGTGAAGTTGCTGTTGCACCCTGCACCTTGATGCCGCTTCCGCTGGGGAGCATCTTGCGTATCGATCTGCAGCGGACGCTTCATAGAATTCACTGGATATGTGCCGAATATCTGTGATGGAGAGGTAAAGTCAAGTTGACTGAATGTTGAACCTGACGCCAAGGTATTATCCATCGTCTGCACAGCATCAGTTCCTTGCTTGCTGGGAGATGCCATGAAGACCTTACCTGGTTCAGTGTGGGGTTCTGATACGCTTCTGTATTCATCGAAGCGAAAGAGGAATCAAACTGGCTATAAGCCGTGTCGACACCCTCATCGAACAGAAAGAAGTCCGTGTCGGTATTACCCTCGGACAGGTTAGGCATCGCAGTGTTGGCGAAATTCATGTTACTGAAGTCCATTCCAAACTGGAAGCCTGCGTAGTTCTGGTTCTCCATTGAGACTAAAGTTCTTGACGCTGGACGGGTGTTTGGTTGGGGGGAAGGTCAAAATCGCGCCCTTTCAGACGAGGGCCAGAAGGTGTTTACGGATTAAGAGTGACTCAGGATGAGTGCTTGCTTAAAGCCAAGTGGGATAGGGCGCCCTTCCGAGCGTTGGTGAAGGGCGCGCAGGGCTAAGCGGGGTTTTCTGACGGGCTGCAGCTGGGGTTTCACCGGGGTATAAATGAGAGACGACGTGATTGGCATAAAGGTGCCTTCGTCTAGGTATACACCATAATAAGCCTTGAAGCTTAGGTTACCAACGAGCTGGTCAAACTGGAGCTATTCCGTCATGAAGGCGGAGTGAACAGGTATCTGAACGTGCGGAGGAAGCGCAGAGGGTTATCATCCACCTGGACCTGGAAAGTGGCAGTGCTACCGAATACGAAACATACGATGCGCCAAGAGATTGGACGAACAACCCCAATCGCGATCGAACAGAGGACAACACTTCTTCCCAGCAGTTACTTCTGCTCCGAGAACCCAAAATCGAAACAAGTTCTGGTATTTGCAGAAGCCCAGGAGGATGATATTTCTCGCGAGCCCAGTACAGCCTCTAGCCTGGTGCTGCAGTGTGGAAGATCTGAGGTCGCTCGACTCTTGAAATTTATGCTGACATACACTGCTAATACAAGTACAGCGTGAACCTGGGTAATTTGAAAAGGGCGGTCAAGGCATTTGGAGTTCAATGCATGGAAGAGGGATGTGATCGTGGCTGTGCCTCACTAACCGTGGCTGTGTACGGAATGAGCAGCCAATAGCCTTTCTCAAAATTTGCACCTATACAAGTACAAGCAAGCGCAACAAACGTCAATGCAGGATACGCCTGGATCCCAAAGAACTCCAGATAGTGCATATGCTATGGTACAAACAACGCTCGACTTTTACTTGGTATACGTCTTCTGCAGGTGCTTCGCGATAGTGGTCAACTGGATGTTGCTGGTTCCCTCGTAGATGGCGCCGATCTTGCTGTCACGGAAGTACTTCTCTGCAAGGCCTTCCCTGACGAAACCCATACCTCCCATCCACTCAACAGCCAAGCTAGAGACCTTGCCAGCAACCTGCGAAGCGTAGAGCTTAGCCATGGCCGCATCCATGACGAAATCTTCGCCGGCCTCCTTCTTGCGGGCCGCGTTATAGACAAGCGCACGGGCAGCTTGGATTTCGGTCCAAGCCTGTGCCATCTGGTGCTGCATGCCCTGGAACTCGCCGATAAGTTGGCCGAACTGCTTGCGGTCATTCCACGCATAGCTGATCTGTGTCAGTACGGGTTGAAAGACCAAACACAGTCAATTCCTGCTTACCCAGCGGCATTCTCAAAGGCACCCAGGGACAATCCAGTCATCTGCGCGGCAATACCGATTCGACCCTCGTTCAAGAGACCAATAGCGTACTTGTATCCTTCGAATTCGTTTCCAAGAAGGTTCTCCTTTGGAATCTCGACATCATCGAAGTTGAGCACGCAGGTGCTGCTGGCCTTGATACCGAGCTTCTTCTCCTTCTTCGCGATGGAGAAGCCTGGGGTTCCCTTCTCGATGATGAAAGCTGTGATGCCCTTGTACTTCCTGCTCGGATCTAGGTTGGCGAACACAATGAAGAAATTCGCCTCCTTGCTGTTAGTGATCCACATCTTGTTGCCATTGATTTTGTAGCCGTTCTCAGTGCGCGTGGCTTTCGTGGCCAGAGCAAAGGCATCGGATCCGGAGACCGGCTCCGAAAGACAGAAGGAACCTGTGACCGTTGGCAAAATCCATACATAGGGTTTGGGGACATTCGGACTGACCAACAGTGTTAGTGGCAAGCTTGGGCAACCACTTTCTCTTCAGTTGCTCAGAGCCCCACTTCAGAATGGCGGTGTTGACCAAGGTGTTGTGAACATCGCACATAACACTGACGCTGGGGTCGACACGCGCCAGCTCCTCAATGGCGATAATGGCAGAGGTGAAGTTCATGCCAGAGCCACCAAAATCCTCTGGAATCTCAATGCCCATAAGACCCTGCTCGAACAGCTGCTCCACAACAGTGGGATCCATCTCCTCTGCCTCATCCATTTCGCGAACCTTTGGGAGAATGGCTTCCTGAGCGAACTTGGACACCGAGTCGGCCATCAACGTTTCGGTCTCGGACAGATGCGTGATAGGTGTCGGCGGGATATCAGAGAGGTCGGCTTCACGTCGCGGGGCGGTCGCTGAGAGGCATCGTATTCTGAAGGTGCACTATTAGCATTCAATTGCAAGAGTCCCCTCCTTCTGCCGTGGAGGACATGTGAACGTACTGCTGCGGGGCGGACCTGGCCAAAGCAGGTCGCACCTGGCGGGAACATACAGCGGCAGACCGGGCAAGTGGTCGCAGAGCTCGAGCAATCGTAGCCATGGTATCCAAATTCGCACAAACTGAAGCAGAGCAGTGGAGCTTAGAAGTTCTCGCCAGCAAGAAGGTATGATGTCGGAAGTCGCGTGGCTCGGCTGGTGCAGGGTGGGTTAAGCCGAGGCTCGATCAGGACCGCTGTTTTCCGATCAGATCCAACGCACGTGCGAATCTCGAGATATCCGCAACTTTGAACATCAGTTGATCGCGGAGGAGCCACCTGCATACAATGATAATCAATCAAAGCCCGTGCGGGTATGTCAGCGTCATATCCCATGGTCATCCAACGCAGCGCACACCCTATCCTAGTGCACAAGTGTGGTGGACATCATATCGGACGCACGCAGTCTCACGGGCATGGGGAAGTGCATTCAGTGCCCGTATGTGAGTCGTTGAGCAATTGTTTGGTCTAACTGCGGCCGTGGCCTTCTTGAGCCAGATGAACATGTACAATTGGCTCATTTGGCCATCTAAATCACTTCTCCATTCAATGTCCTCAGGCTCGTCCTATTCGGTCACTTGTTTTCCTATTTTATCGAAGCCTGCACAGGCTTCCTCCGCGTGGTCAGATAGACTAGTTAGTTTTTATACTCAGCGGCTTCCTTGGTTACATTATCACACATTCCAGCAGCGGCCCCAAGGATGGAGGAATGCGTAGCGTATAGAAACGGTTCGCGGGCAACTTGCATTGTCTTGAGCTCCTTGACCAAGTCAGGCCGTAAGAGTAGAGCCTGGATAAATTGTCAAAAGTAATCGTACACATCCGTCAGAGTCCGCTTTATGCAGAACCGTACTCTGTCAACCACTCTTTCTGGGAAAAATGCCCGCCGCGAAATAGTGGTAGGGAATGCGCAGCGCGTCGTTGGCATAGGTAATTCGAAGCAAAGAGGTGAGCGAGTGTACGATTGCTTTCTTGTCGGAATCTATGTCGGAATTAGGAAAGTCTCTGGGATTCTTGCAATAGAAGGGTGGCTGAAGATCCCTGAAGAACCTCTGCTGGAAGAGTGGCCACAGGGCATCCATGGATTCTCAAAGTTGGGCAATCAGTGCGTGGAATTCGGAGCGAATTGATCATCAGTAATTGTAATGGTCGTCGTGGTCCTGAGAATCACCTCGATGATGACATGATGACATTGGAAATGAAAAATCCTTCGGATAGCCTCAAGGAGTCGTCGGTAGCCTGCGGTCGGTGTAGAGAAGGGGGTCTTCGTTTATTCGTATACGGTAAGCGTTGATGCAAAGCGATAGGGCGGGGAAAAAGAGCGACATCGGCTATGCAACAACCTTGCATCGTCGCAGCTTAAGTTACCAAGTAATGATAGCCCTTCACAGGATACTCCGCCCTTCCAGCGAGACAACATGCACAACATGCAGCTTTTGCACGAGATATTGGCTGAACCGGCCGCGGAAGACTTGGGACCATTATGCTATTCGTGATGGAGAAGGGATGTCGACTGAACATTGAGATACTATGTAGGTATTTATTGTAGGGGCCCTTACGTTCAGGTTTATTTTCCAGCTAAGAGGAGCTGCGTCAGTATTGTGAGGCGCTGCCAGAATTCACCTCCCAGCAGAGAACCGTACATGTCGCATGGAGATGCCGTATGAAAAACTTTTACGAGGTCCCAGGTTCTAGCAGGCATTTTCTCGCGATTGAATGACTGAGGCCAACCGCGGCCGAGGGCACCCCTAGAATGGGTGGTAAACCAACTAAATCATCCAGCTCCAATTTCTTTCCCGGCCGTCGCAAAGATGGCAGACGACAATCCTACTATTTCTACTCTGGCGACAATGACAGCCGCATGCCGACTAATCACGCCATTTCTCCACAGTCCATAGTCATGCGAAGAATCTGGCCTTCTCTATCTGGGGAACACAAGTTCCCTAGACCATAGACCTCTCCACAAGTCGCGCCTCATTGGCCAACTCAGGGAGTCAGACAACCCACGCCCTCAACCTGCCAAGGCCCATTTCTCAGCACACGCCCTACACCATCTCTGCATGTCGCGACCACTCCAACTTTCGTGCAGGTGACTCAGAGTCCGGAACAAGGCACTTATAAACTAGACGGATCCAGATTCCAGCCATGCAAATCGCTCCTCCATCTCGTCGACGACAAAAGACGCTTGGTGTTACGTTTGACGCGTCTATCGAACGCATTTGAACCAGCTCTTTCGGGCCTTCACTAAAACGGCCGGAACCCCAACGTCTTTGTTTCTATTAACGGCGACGTCTCCCGCTAGCGCCCGGCTGGGAACGTCAAAGGTGGACCTACCTTATTATTTACGATGACGGCGCGCTCCTGCGCACTAGCAGATGTGCAGTCGCAAACAATTGGGAACCAAATTGAAACCAAGATGCGGACCCTAGCATCCTGCGGAAAGCCTGCGATTGAGATTGAGCTCGGTGGCAGCCATGGAGTGCACGGGAAATGGGTTACCAGCTACTCCACCATGGACACCATCAAAGGGACGGTTTCCGTAGTAGCGCCCCATGATACCCCCTTCGAAGATATTGAGATTGCCTTCGTAGGTATGTTAGCATCTCCTCCTGCACTCGCTCTATCGTGTCGTGTCGCGTGAGCTCACATTCACACCAGGTACAATTCAAGTCTACGTCGATAGAGCAACTCCCACACCATCCATCACCGGTCGCACAGAGGCCACTCATCGATTCCTAACGCAGAAGCAACCCATCGAAAACACCGAATTCCCTTACCCGCGGAAGCTGCTCGCAAACAAGAAATACGTCTTCCCATTCACTTTCACGGTTCCAGCTCAGCTGCTCCCCAAGGCATGTTCGCACAACGTGTCAAGCGACGCCGTCCGCCACAACCACTTGATGCTCCCGCCAAGCATGGGCGATCCGGACGTCGCTGGATTCGGCACAACGCTGTTGGACGACCTCGCGCCGGAGATGACCAAGGTCGTCTACATGATCCGGGTGCGCATACTCCAAGAAGGGAAATCGTTCCCCTTGCTGGTGGAGAAAACGAAGAAGGTCCGCGTCAAGCCAGCTTTCGAGGAGCAACCACCCCTCACGGTCAGCAACGACGACGCAGAGTACCGCCTGCGCCACGAAAAATCCATCAAAAAGGGGCTCTTCAAGGGCAAACTGGGAACCCTGACCGCCGAAAGCGCTCAACCGAAACCCCTCGTCATCCCCGGCGCACGCTCAACGAACAACTGCCGCATCACCACCATGGCCAAACTCTTCTTACGTTTCGATCCCGCCGACGAATCCCACGACCCACCATCCCTCGGCTCCGTGAAGAGCAAAATCAAAGTAACGACGTACTACGCGTCAGCACCCCGAAAGGACTTTCCCATACGTTCTGCCCTGGCATACGACGTAGCGCAAGGGGTCTACCAAACGACCCTCCCCCTCTCGACTCTCTGCATCGCATCCGCCAAATGGACAAAGCACTCCTCCGACTCAAATCCCAACCCCTTCCCCCGCCGGGACTCGTGCCTCTCGGATCGCTCAAGCCTCTCCCACACCTCGCTCTCGGCCTGCAACATCCCCACCCCCGCGCAAGACTACAAGGGAGGAATCTTCTACACAGCCGCCATCCTCGTCCCCATCGCCCTCCCACTGAACAAAAATTTCCTCCCTACCTTCCACAGCTGTCTCGTTTCCCGCGTCTACGTCCTCAGCCTGCAACTCTCCTTGTCCACGCCCGGCTCCTCGGCCATCGTGGGCAGCTCGACGATGAGTCTCCGGGTGCCGGTGCAGATATGCGCCGAGGGCAGCGATGAGGGGATGGCGAATGCGAGGGTTCGGGCGGCGGAGGAGAGGGTCGGGGAGGAGATGGTGGAGGAGGAGGTATTCATGAGGGCGATGAGTTTGGGGCTGCCGCCGAGTGTGGGGGGAGGAGGGGGAGTGGAGGAGGAGCCGCCTGAGTATGGGGCTGTGAGGAGTGTGGGGAGGTATAGGACGACGGTTACGGTTGTGACGTGAAAAGACATTTTGATATCCGTGCGGTAATGTGTCCTTTTTCTTCTTTGCTTTTTCTTTCGGAATATTTTGCATTTGTGATCGGGATTGGGTGGATAAATGAAAGAACGATTAGAAAGAGTACGCGAGGACATTGGAATGAATTGGCGAGTCGCCGCTGGGAAGGAGGAAATTCCGTATGAATTGGAAGGGAGATGAAGATTGGAAGGGAGACGGAGACCAGAATCGACGGACAAAACATTGATACCCTTATTGTACATAGACGTACCGTTACCTCTGTCCCCCAACTGGACTATTTTCCAACAAAATGGTAAAACTTACTATATGGCGAATACAGACTAATCAAAACATCAAATCTCTACACACACTACAAGTCCATCACCCACTATGCTCAGGACGGTCTATAACTGGCCGGATGCTAATCTCCAAGTCCCGAGATTGGCGCTCCAGCATCGGGAACCAGACATAAAATCCAAAATCAAACTCCATGGAGATGTCCAGTAGGTCAAAAAGAAAGGAAAGAAAGACATCAATCACTGCTGCACAACCTTGGGAAACAGATACTATCCCGTCCCACGAAATGCGTCTAGCGTCTTGGCACAGTGACACACTCCGCGCCCCTGATTGGTCAAGGCGCCACCGCAACCTTCATTCCACAAGTTTTTAAGTTGCCCAATTCGGCGATGTTGTGTCGAGGGATTGCAAACGGATTGCCGCGTTGGAGAGCAAAGGAGCAATGGATACGATTGAGAAGGACATTCTGAAGAGAGAAGGAGAGGAGGCAGAGAAGGGCGATTTGAGGGAAGGACGGGACGTTGAAAAAGGTGAGGTCGCTGGTTCAGAGGGTGCTGGTGTCTGTGGTAAGTTTTCTATGTTCCACGTTCCGTGGTCATGGTTGCTTGAGAAATATACCTACTATTGAGGCTAAATCGCGCATAGGTGACAATGAGGGAGACGACGGCTACGTGGCGCCTCTACGGGGACTGTCGTTTCTGGACCGGTTCCTGGTGGTGTGGATAGTACTCGCCATCGCCATTGGGATTATCCTTGGGAATACGGTTGATTCGGTTGGGCCGGCGTTGCAGAAGGGGGAGTTTGTTGGTGTTAGTGTGCCGATAGGTGAGTATGATCATGCCCATTATTGAATTTTTCGACGTCACAGGATCTCCTGCCTTTGTTCATACTGTTGGGACGGTGGTCATTTCGACAGACGCTGATATAAATGCAGCAATCGGCTTGCTAGTCATGATGTACCCCATCCTCTGCAAAGTCCGCTACGAAACCCTCCACCTCCTTTTCCAATCGCGAGGCCTCTGGACCCAGATCCTCATCTCCTTCGTGCTCAACTGGATAGTAGCGCCGCTCTTCATGGTCGCACTGGCATGGGCTTTCCTCCCGGATCGCCAGGACCTCCGCGAAGGCCTCATCTTCGTGGGAATCGCGAGATGCATTGCCATGGTCTTGATCTGGAACGAGCTGGCCAAGGGAGACAGCAACTACTGCGCGGTACTGGTCGCTTTCAACTCGATCCTACAGATCGTGCTGTTTGCGCCATTCGCCGTTTTCTACGTCCAGGTGGTCAGCCATGGGGAGAAGACGGACGTGTCGTACGAGAAGGTGGCGCAGAGTGTAGGAGTCTTCCTCGGGATACCACTCGGCGCGGCCGTCCTCACAAGACTGACACTGAAGACCCTTATCGGAGAGGAAAAGTACCAGAAGCACTTCATCCGGTACATTGCGCCGTGGTCCTTGATCGGGCTGCTCTACACCATTATTGTCCTGTTCGCAAGCCAGGGGGCCAATGTTGTTCGGCAGATTACCGATGTGTTGCGGGTCTGCGCGCCGTTGTTGGTGTATTTCCTCGTCATCTTCACAAGTACCGTTTGGTTCTGCTGGAAGATGGGTTACGGCTATCGGGTCAGCTGTACGCAGAGTTTTACCGCGGCTAGTAACAATTTCGAGCTGGCAATCGCGGTCGTGGTCGCCGTTTACGGTGCTGGTAGTGGGCAGGCTTTGGCGAGTACTGTAGGTCCGCTGATCGAGGTACCGGTTCTAGTGGCTCTCGTGTATGTATTGAGATACGTGCAGAGGAGGTGGGCGTGGAAGGGCTGAGCTTGCGAGTTATGATTGTCATAGATCTGAGCGACATGGACATGAATCCACGAGATAGAAGCAATCTACATCAACATGCTTCTACACACTGCATGGATCCGTAGGAGGGTGTGCTCATGACTGTAGTATATCTGGAAGCAGATGGGATATCGAAATCGAGGCGCACCTGGACATGTTGCGGCTGATCGGTCATCGGTGAGGGCAAGCAAAGCTTGGTGTTGAAGGAGTCTGCCATGCGGCGGCGGCCCAACCTGTCGGAACGGGACATGGTGGGATCGCGGGAATGGCGTGGGGGGCCGTTGGAGGTTTCGACCGAATTTGCGGCACTAGATTGATGGGCCACCAGAAATCAGGACGCTGGTCGGATAGATAGCTGGTGGTTCTATCACGGTTGTCCACGTATATGTTCACACCGCCAGTCCCCGTGGTCAATCTCGCTCTATTGCTCGCTTTCGATGCTGACAGGATAAAGTCCCCACAGGAAACCGTTCAACTTTTAGCGCTCCATTATTGGGGCCTCGTGTCACCTGTGGACTCGTTAACCAGTTTCACGCTCTCACGAGATGCAGAGGATCCATCAGCATTCGCCTTGCAAAGTGGAAAGGGATCAAAGAGCATGGAACATGGGTCGCCGTCTGCAAGTACAGTAGATATTGGAAGTTGAAGATGCCCAGCCACACGAGCATCCTTAGTCAGCAGACCTCATCACGTGCTCAGAAGAAGCCCTATTGGGAAGCTACGAAGCGCTGCGACTTCCTTCCATTGTCGACCAAATTGGGAAAATTCGGTTGCATCACGACTGTGCCGCAATCCATGGATCTCTCAACCCCTCAACGTTTCCCCGAGACGTCAGCTTTCCATCGTTCCTTCACCCCCCTTCTCCCTTTGTTTCATTCACCACGACCCTTGGGCTATATGGCATTCGCTAAGAACAGGGTGCCTACACACGACAAGTGACAAGAACGGCGAAGCCTGAAAGCGTACGACGCGTCCAACTCTGCTTACGGCACCTTCAAAGACAAGTTGCTCCGTCCGCATCACCGATCCCCCTCGCAGGACTCGATTGTCACAGCCCAGAGCTGGTTTGTTCAAGCGCCCTAACACTCGCCGACCCGCATCCACCCTTTGCAGGACAGACGTCTGAGGGACAAGAGTCGCAAGATGGTCTCAGTCATGCGCTTGTGAGGGCATTATTTCCAGCCGCCGCAAGAGTCAAGAGGCAGCTTCGCAAGAGAGGGAAAACAGCTATGTCTTGTCATGGGGGGAAGACGCTTTTTGCAGACGGGCCGACTCAGCATTTCCAACCCAGCGGTTCCAGCCCTCTCCGACAGTTTGGTCCGGCCGGGGCACAGGCTGTCTGGTCTTAGCGAGGGACCGTGTTTCACCTCAAATTGTGAATCATGGGCAACTCTGCTTGCCTTGCAGCGCGATTCGACGCCTTGTTCCCCAAGAATTAATAATGGCCCCGCACTTCTCGCTGTCGACCAGCACCACCCCGTGTCGTCTCGCAATAATCGCATAGGTAGGTAGGAGGTAGGCAGCATACCTGCCTCGACGGCTCCCAGCCTGGCCGCGGTGATTGCCAAAACTAAGGGGGACGATCCCTTCAGGGCAACGATGCATGGAGCGAAGAAAACACGAGCCACATCGACGGCGACTGGTCTGCTACACGGCGCGTTTTCCAGGAGCGGAAGGTTGGATTCAATGCCAGCCCAAATACGGCCTCGTACCAATCACAGCACGCCTTGGCGGGGGAAAGTCCACAGCCAGCCTGCGACACCACCCACGAAGGAGTCAGGCATGGAGAAACTATTTGCGCAACATCACACGCTATATGCCATGTTCCCGTCTGGAAGTGTGCAGACAGACAGTTTCCCGGGAACTGGTCGCGCCTGGCATGCACCTTCGGTACTAACATTGTGCTACCTCGCGATAGATGTACTATGGAGCAGCCTGCCTTGTCTGCCTTCTTCCAACAGGATGGACTCTGGACAGGCAAAGCCGGCAACAAGAAATCCCCTTAGCAGTGCCCGGATGGGGACAGACGGCAACTAGCTCCAGCCTAGCGGAGCTCGGTTCGGCTGGGTATCCGCTGGGGCACCGCTCTGTTGGAAAACAGAAGAGACTGACTCCGCCGGGCGCTGTGATGATGCTCAGGTGTTCCATCTCCTCTCCAGGGAGAAGGACGCTGCCGGGCTGAAGCTGAAGGTCCCCATCTGTTCGATACGGGTGGGCTGGAGGGATTGGAGGAAGGGAGTTCGTTGCGGGGCTTGCGCGAATGGAAGAGCGAAGAGTGGCTCGTTGGACGAAACATTTTGGGGTTTGCGCCGGCCGCCGTCGTCATGCACCCCAGCTCTTCCTCGCATGCAAGCGACGAGGGAGGCTTTGCAGCTGGACTGGCCAATCCTTTCCCCCTGGACCCAGGCCGGCTCGTGGTCGACGGCGTGTCTGCGCTACTCGCGAGTCGCGACTCATGTCGCCGATACCGAATTCTTACCAAACACCCGGGTCACCCTTCTCGCATAGAGAAACACTGCGTTGACTGCTCCGTACCTACGTGGGAAAAAAAGTGCGAAGAAGGGGAGACAGCCTCCAACAAAACTGGGGGATGAGGGGGACTTCTGGGTCGCACCGGACTCATTGTCGTCGTTGCACGGGGTCGTTTTGGAGGGGACGCGGCGGCAGCGGGAATATCATGGCCAAGGGCGACGATAGGCGGGCAGGGAGGTTTGGTCTTGCACTGGGCGTTGTGGTGTATCCAAGCAGCCGGACTTTTTGCCATAACCACTCCGAGGCGAGTTAATGAGTGTGGCAGGTCGGCTGCGGAATGATGGGCGCAGAGAGATGTGCAAGACAGAGGTAAGCTGGCTGACCTTTGTCATTTCCACACTGGGCCCTTCACCGAGGGAACGTCCTGTCAGCAGCTCGGCTCCGGGGCGCATCAAAGGCAGCGCTGTGACTGCCACTGCCATGAGCGAGCAGCGCATCTCATGGGGATTCAGGTAGTAAGTAGTAGACTGCAGTTAGGAAGGGGCGGGCATTACGGAGTACTGTGTACACGGTACGGAGTTACGTACAAGTACGCAGTACAGCAGCAGTGGGAGAGAGGGGACGGCGAGGGGGGCTTGGCTGGGCGGCTCGTCACCTCGTGGACCACGCTGCTGGTGCAGGCGGGCGACCCAAACCCGGCGGGTCGGTAAGCCAAGGCCCGGTTTTGGAGGTGCTCCGAATCGCAGCGGCAGGAATTAATAGCACGCCCGTTAATGCGATGGTTCCCGCCCGCCTTCCTG
The DNA here is from genome assembly GCF_010094085.1 of Westerdykella ornata. Taxonomy (NCBI): domain Eukaryota; kingdom Fungi; phylum Ascomycota; class Dothideomycetes; order Pleosporales; family Sporormiaceae; genus Westerdykella; species Westerdykella ornata. Next base: position 454,977 of record NW_022986856.1, read on the forward strand.
TCGGTGTGGGTGTGTGTGTGTCCTTGGAGGAGGCCCTTGGATGATGATGCTCCTTGTTGGACACACCGGGCCTCGTGCTACAGCCTGGCACAGCATGGATGGATGGATCAATGCTCTCTCATCCCACCCTCACGCTCACGACTCCCGCCCCGCAGGTCCTGACTATCCTGGCTATCCTGGCCCGTCCTGGCTGCTCCCTGAAGTCTCAAGCCGCTGTCGTGGAAGCACACCCCAGTCGCTTTTTTAGCTTGCTGAATGCGCGCCAGCCCCAGCTCCAGCACCCGTGGCCGTGTCCATCATAAAACCTCCGGGCGCCCCCCTTCATCCTCTCCCGCCCTGCTCTCCGGCAACCACCACTCTCCCCGTCCGCTCCTCTCCCACACCCCTCGGCCTTCCGTCGTGCGCGCTTCTCCCTCAGTACCCAACAGAATATTGCCCATCGCCTGCTTCCCGCCTGGTCCAACCTACCGCTCGCTGCGACGCCCGGACGACCAACTCCCGCTGAGGGTGAGGTGTGGGTACCCTGACGTCCCATGACCGCTGGCCTCGACAGATAGCTACACTTCTGCCTTCCCATCGCCTGTACTGGAACGTCGAATTCCGTCTTCCCGCTCCGCACGCGTCTTATGAAAAGCAGAACGGCCCAATCCGCAGCTCAGATGGTCACCATGGCCTCGAATGGGTGCGTACAGCTGCGTCCCCGCTTTTCCGTGCGACCCTCGACCCCTTCTCGCTCGCCAGCAATTCCACGCTGCCCAAGCCCTCTCGACTGACCTTTGCAGAGTTGCCGTACCTGCCTCGACCGCAAATTACATGGAATTCGGTAGACTGTATCATGGCTACCGGCGTGGCATGTACATGTACCCCTGCGATGAGGTGAGCAAGTGTCCCCGTGGGCCCCTCCCCTCCTCCTCGCCCGCCGCACCGAGTCCACCCTCGACCAGCCTCTCTAACATGGGATGCGTTGCCCCAGGCCGAAAAGGATCGCATGGACATCTACCACAAATTGTTCCTCGTCGCACGGAGAGACAAGCTCCATTCCGCGCCCGTGCCCACCGACGCGACTTGGGGCCAGCCCCGCATCCTAGACCTGGGCTGTGGGACAGGCATCTGGGCCATTGACATGGCAGAGTAAGTCGCCTTCCGCAATCTGCAGTGCGCCCCAACTCCGCTAACCCCGTTGTGCTTGCAGCGTATATTTACACGCCGAGGTGCGCTCCTCCTTTGTGCTTCGAAAGGCAACCCCCCAGCTAATATGTGTGCGCCCAGGTGATTGGCATAGATCTAGCAAATATTCAGCCAGAGAAGTAAGCTTCCCACTCGCTGAACCCAAGCGCCTCGCAATTCCTAATGCCTTCTCTCCAGAATCCCGCCAAATCTGAGATTCCGCGTGCCACGCGATTACGAGAGCCTCTGGACGCTCGGCGAAGATTCCTTTGACCTAATACACCTGCGTATGGCGTGTGGAAGCGTCTCCAGCTGGCCGGAGCTCTATCACAAAATCATCACGTATGTTGGCTTGGTTTCCCTGCTCACCCAACTTCGCGCAAAGGCTAAACCCTCGCAGACATCTAAAGCCCGGCCAGGGATGGATAGAGCAGGTCGAGATTGACCTGAAGCCGCGTTGTACCGATGGAACGCTTCCCCCGGACAGCCCGGTTGTGAAGTGGTACGAATATTTGGTGGATGCTACGCAACGGTCGGAGCGCCCTATCGCATACAACCAGAATACCCGAGAGCTGTTGGAAACGGCCGGCTTCATTGACATCCACGAGGAGGTCATTCGCGCACCCTTCAATTCGTGGCCCAACGATCCGCACCAAAAGGAGATTGGCCGTTGGTACAACTTGGGTCTGACCGAGGGCCTGGAAGCACTGAGTTTCGGTCCATTGGGTCGCGTTTTCCGCTGGGATGTGGATCAGCACATTAAGCCGTTCCTCGAGACTGTGCGGCAACAGATATGTAACAGGAAAATTCATGCGTACAACAACATGTAAGTCGCGTGCCTAGGCGCCATACCATTCCTTCTCCATGATACCGCTTAGATGCTGACGTATGCTTTGCCTAGACACATTTGGCGGGCACGACGGCCCCAGTAATTGACCATTACCCAGAACCTCGTACTACCTGCGACCAAGGTCGTATTCCATTGTCGGCTTCGCTCGAGCCAAAGGCCCTCCTCCACCCCAGTTCTTAGCACGCTAGTCGTGACATGGTTCGGTCCAGTCTACATTCCTGGCTAAGGTCAATGCTGTCGACACTCTTGCCGGAGCAGTTTCCTCCCGCTGAGGTTCCAGGTGTCGAATATCAATGGAGTGCTACCGCAGCATTTCCTTGTCGATCTTGGTGCAATCGCGTCCGGATCACCGTCCTGCCGCCCTCGCTACGATCGTCACGCTTGAATCTCATATGACCGGTCCTCGGAACGGTCCTCGTCTTTCTCAGTTCCTCTTCGATGATTCTTTCATGCTCTACAAGGAGTTAGTTTCGTGGGCCAAAACGGGATCATGTTCAGCGTTTGCGCGTTAGGAGGCGTTTTGTGCGGTTTCGGGTGGCGAGGCATTCTGCCACTATCCATGCCTTCTTCTTGCTCTTGTACCTCGGTGGTGTGCTTGACAGCCAGAGCTTGACACATGCAGAAAGAGACGGCCTTTTGCGCGAGATGCGTCTGTGTTTGGGGTCGCAACGTACACTATCATCTTCTCCCGAGTTTCCTCTTAACCAGCCGTCATGTTGCGCATGCTTCATCTTGTTTCTGGGGATGCCAGGACGACTGCCTCATGCTGTCCTTTTTCCCTTCGTCTGGCGTCGATGGCATGCATCTGTCTTCCCAACGGATCGGCGTCGCATGCCGTTTTCCTTTCTGAATGATGGGGCGCACATTTCTCCAGATTCGCGCAGTGAACCGATGGCACCGAGCGGAGATTGGCTTGCGGTGCAGAGGGGCCGAACCGCCGCAGAGCGGAAGCGGGGTCGTTTCGGTATCCGAGATTGAGGTGCGATTTCTTCCTGCAGCTATATAATGCGACAGTATACCCGCCTTCGAATATAAGAGGATTCTTGCAAACGCATTTTTTGTAACTCCGTCGTATGTACATGGGTTTAGGAAGTCTGACCTAGCTTTTTAGCAATTTATTATTCCCTGCGTCAGCAGGCGGCGTATGTTGCGTCCGGACACGCAGCAATAAGGATGGATCGGGTACGAACTGCACCAGCAGCAGCAGCAGCAACGGTTTCCCTTTTAGATAGTGTGTATTCAAACAGCCTCGGACGGTCCGACCAGCCCTTTGGTAGCCACGCTTTGCTGGTACTGGTCGCTCGCGTTCTTTCCCGGGTTCAGGCCTTCATCCCGGCTCCGGCTCAGCAGGAGGACGGACGGACCCTGTGCAGCGGTGCAGCAGCAACGGGGTTGGCAATTGGCAATTGGCAAAAAGAACTTGCAATATTGTCCGTCGGATATGCGTGCAGCGAGGAAGAGTCGGTGGCAAAATAGGTGTGGTGTTTTTGTAAGTGCTTGGAGGATGCTATATGAATTGATATTGCACTTGGTACGTAAAGGGATGGGATGGGGTCTGCAGGATCTCTTGGGATCTCTTGGGATTTTTTTTAATTTTTTTTCCAGCGGAGGAAGAGGAGGTGTGTTGTCCTTCCCACGGGGTTATTATGTTTTATTAGAGACCTGGTGGAGCGGGATTGGGTGCTTAGTCATGACCTTCTCCTAATAAAACTTGCGAAGGACCATCTTCGACTTGCTTCCCTTTTGCACGTCATGCTCAGTCCATACCACCATCACAGCCAGGCAAGTCCACCCTGACCTTAAGGTATTTCATCCTTCTCATTCCTCCCGTCATACCTTTCCATCTTCTTTTTTTTGGATTCCATTGCATGATGACAAACGCTGGGGCCATATGAGGTCTTTCCCCCTTCCTTCCTCTTTTCCAGGGGGCGTTGGGGAGAGAGACTGGTGCTTTCAAAACCAGCATGTTTTATAATCTTCTCACCTTGTCTGAATCCGAATCTTGGGTATCTGGGAGTATCGGTGGATTTGGATGTGCATGTGGGGTTTGATACTTGATGCTGATGCTTGATAGGTTTGTTTGGGTCGTGGCGGGAAGCGGCTGGATGTGTATCTTCAGAGGTATTTACATGTGCCATCTTTCGGCCTTCTAGGTTTCTTGTATGTTCAACTGACGTGGATAACAGAACCTTTGTGCAGGAGACTTCAGTGTCTTGAACGAGTTTTGAACGCGCCAGCTTGTACAGGTCTTTGAAATTAAAGGCGAGACTCGTTTCCAAGGTTCTAGAAGCTAAGTCTAACCGCAAATGGCTAGCTACAAGAGTTTATTGTAGCTCTCAGCACACAGTCCGCTCAACTAGTCACTGCTGAGTTGAGACGAAATGGACGCCAAATCGCGAACCAAGAAAGCTCCCCTCCATTGAGGGACGTACACGGCGTCACACGGAAGATACCGCAGCACAGCCTTTCCCCGACCTGCTCCTCGAACCAATCAAATGAGAACCAAGATGTACCCCGCGTCACCAGAACCTGAAGACCGCGAGACTTGTTAACGCAACAAAGCTTAGCCGATTGTGTTTGCAGAGTACGAGGCCCGACAAAGGCAGATCACGCGTTGATCGCCGATACTGCATGTGCCATGGACGAGGCCGCCACGGCTCGCCGACCAGGTTCGTATACATATCTGGAGTGTTGCTGGCCATGGACCGGCGTCGACATCCACCGCGTTCGTTTCCAGACGATGCGTGGGGCTTTCCACGCAACGGTGCCTACTAGTATACGACGGTTGTCCTGGATGAAGCACGAGTACGGCGTTGCAGGTGCACTGTAGGGAACTCGCCATCGGAACACAGCAGGTACAGCTATCGATCAGCGTTGCGCAACACTTCGCCAGCAGCGCGATACGGCCTTCTAAAAGTCGCATTCGCTTCTCTGGCCATCTCCATGTCCTTGCGAGTCTGATCTCGCTCGCCAGCCCTTCCCACTCTCGCAACACGCTGTCAACCACCGCACAAGATCCAGCATGGCATCCAACAGCACAGCGACCGACTCTGCGGAATCGAGAAAGGAGACAAACACGGCCATAGCCATTGTCCTCCCCTCCATCTTCGCCATCGTCTTATTCATGATACTGGCAGTGTATGGGCTATCTCCCTCATGAATACTAACTGAAGGAGCCTGCACTAACCAGCCGCTCGCGCGCTTAGAACCTATCTCCTCCCCAGAATGTCGGCCAGAGAAACCCAGACCGCAAAGGAAGAACGCAAGAAGAAGCGCATGGACAGACTGGACGAGAGCATCAAGGCGCAATCCTACGCCGAGTGGACGAAGAGGCGCAAACCAGATGATGGCGCGGCCACGTTACATCCGGTGTGGTAGGGCACCTCTACGCTACCGGTCAATGGCTTGCAGCTGCTAATGATTACCACCAGTGTTATATGCCTGGAGGAAGTGGATGAAAGCGCTCGGATACGGCCGCTGCGCTGTCTGCATGTTTTCCACCAGGCCTGCTTGGACGATTGGTTCGCGAGGTGGAATGAGTACTGTCCGCTCTGCCATGCTCCGATCTTGTCGGGGGTAAGGGAGGTGAAGAGAAAGTATCCGGAGCCGCCGCCGCCTGTGGCGTTTATGGTGTGAGTGATAGGGGAGGGAGCTAGTGACCGAGGGTGGGTTATCTTGCTGGCGGAGGCTAATGAGTATGATATGGGTACGAGGGAAGAGGTGGCATGGAAGCGAAGAAGGCTTTCCAAGAGGTCGTGCCCAGGCGGAGGGAAGGGTGTTGTCACGTGATTACGCGTAGGCTCGAAGGTCTTCCTCCCCAAGATTGAACGCATTGGCTCCGCAATCGTGGGGATATGGGAATCCTGGATTCGGATGGGATTCGTACAAGCTGCTAACCCGGTTTTGGTCTAGGAGGAGGGTTCGAGATGGGTGGGTCTCGAGGCTTTTTGAGCGTTGGGCAATGACGCGGATGGGGATGCGTGGCATGTATAGTCATTAGATACTGGAATGAGTGCTGCACGGTGGATAGCTGATTCCAATTCATGATACCCCCGAAGACTACAAAAGTAGACGGTACGCGTGGTGAGTCGCAGCGTGCATGATTCGAAGAGGCAACATGATGTCTTCCTCGGTCCTGAATTTCGGAGAGGGAAGAAGCACTCAACTTGACGGCATGGATACCTGCTCGGTGCTCGGTGGACATGGCCCTGTACGCGATCTGTATGCCCCGGCTATTTGGTGAAGAAGGAAAAACGGTATGTACCAGTACTACCATACTATGTATACAGTTCGTTTTCAGTTAAGATGTGTGGGGTTGTTCCGTTGGGAGGCAGTGCAGGTGGATGCCGAATATGCCGAATCCCGTTTTCTCGTTAGCGCTTTCGGCATGGGTAGATCCCGCTGGTGTTCCGGCCGGCCGTTCCAGGCCTTTGCAGGGAGAGAGGGTGTTCTGGAAGGGGCCTGCGGGATGTGCGATCTAGGTAGGCGAGGTTCTGGCTATAGAGGGCCTATGACGCGGACTGCAGCTTCATTGAAGGGGGCACACGCGGTAGTTTTGGAATGCGCAATTGGAAGTCGGGGAGCGCGAGAGAAGAGGTGAGTGTGTTCACTTAAAAATAATCATATAGGGTAGGTCTGCCGAAATGGTCATGGATGCCGGGAAGGGGTTAGCGCCATCGAGATCTTGGGAATATCACGCCACTTGCGCGCAAAGGACTGAGGGAGAAAGAAGAACGATCCATGGATGGCCTGATACTCCAAGCCAGAAACGTCGCAGGGAACTGAGCAAGAGGCAGAGAAAACCGCGAGAGGAAAGGAAAAAGGGTGTGTGCATGCTGCCGTTTGCTAACTGGAAATCAAGGGTCTTGAGCTGCTTTTTGGCGTGGAATCCTCGTCTAACTGGAATCGACTACTGTGTAGGCTGCACGCCCAAGCAACGAGCTGGTCTGCAGCAAGAGCCCAGAACGTTCCTGAGGGAAACACATTGCCGCCAGTCGGCTCCCTACCAGCACCTCCGCCTGACGGCCATAAGAATAGCCATCTGGGATTCATTCCTCTCTCTCTCTCTCTCTACCAAAGCGGAGAGAAAACCTTCCTCTCCAGCCTGGGGACACTGGGACCTAAATAAATAATCAGTCGTCGTTGTTCCGCAGTCGCCACCGCACCACCACTCGTTCCTGTAAGACCCGACCATTTCCACCAACCACCCGGCTTTGCATCGCCTGACCTCTCAGCGCTCGACTGTGCCTCGAAAGTGTGGGCCCATCACATCGGCTCCCCCTCGCCGATATCTCCTGATCTTCACCTGAGAATCCTGAGACGACTGCCCCTACCGCCCTGACCTCAGTGACCTGACCGAACCGTCGCCATGGCCGTCAACTGGAATGCCTTCCTCACTGACGAAGGCCTCACTCTCCCTGATGAACAGTGGTCCGATTTCCAACAGACATCAACCGATCCCTTCTTTCTTTCGCAGCAGCAAATGCCAAAGCCAACTCCAACCCGCAAGCCCGCCGCAGACGGAGGCGACCTGACGGGCTTCGACCCTCTGTTCATCGGCCCCAATTTCGCAGACTCGCTCTTCAATAATCCAAACGACTACTTTCTCAGCGACCTCGAGATTCTGCAGCCGTTCGGTGACACCCTCGCTGGAGAGACCACCTCGGAATCCTCCCCGGAACCTACCTCTGGAGTCTCGTTGACGGGACCCTTCACTCAGACGGACGTGCCGTCGTCGTTGTCGCGGACACCAGCGTCGGCGTCGACGGGTCTGGATCAGTCACCTCAGATGGGCAACCTCCAGCAGCAACAAAGACGCAACGTGTCGCGGGCACAACCCTTCGCTAACCCCGCCTATGAGTCCATGTTCCCTCACAGCCTGAACTTGGGATTTGTAGAAGGGCTCTCCTTCCCCAACGGAACGACCGGAAATGCCAACCCGTCCGATTCCAACGAGAAGAGCTTCAACGAAGAGACTACTATCAAGAGGAGTAAAAATAAGCCGGACATCTTATCTGCATGCTGGACATCGCCACTCTGCCCCAACAATAGTACCGATACCGATGACCCTCCACCGAATCCCTCCAATTGCGGAGGCGGCTGTGCTCCCTTCCTCTTTGCCCCCGACGACAATCTGCGCACACCCACCATCGACAACTCCATCAACGAGCCCCAGGAAGTCATAGCCGAAGACGGCATCGTCGAGATCCAACCCCGTCCCAAGAAGCGCTCAGAAAGCGAATCCTCCTCCTCCGAACCCACAGGCCGCCACTTCCCCAATCCCAACGCCTCCCCCAGGACCAATTCCAACTCAAACTCCACCAAAACCACCTCGAACCCCAACGACACCCGCCTGAAAACCGAATCCTCCGAAAACCCCTCACCCCAACAACAACCTTCCCAAGCCTCAGCAACCGCAGACGACGCCTCCAAGCCGAAACCGCGCCGCCGCCTCCCGCACAACCAGGTCGAGCGCAAGTACCGCGAATCCCTCAACACGCAACTCGAGTCCCTACGGCGCGTCGTGCCCGCCCTGCAGCAGCCGCCGCGGCCCGCCTGCCCGGACGGCGCCGACATTGAAGATCTCCCGGCTCCCAGCAAACCCAGCAAGGCCGTCATCCTGGCCAGCGCGACGGCGCACATCAAGCAGCTGGAGAAGGAGAACAAGACGGTTCAGGAGGAGAATCAGTTGCTCAGGGCGCGGATCAAGGCGTTGCAGGCGCTGGTCAAGTGCGAGGATTGTAGTCTCATGCAGTATGTCATGGATTTGAAGATTAATCCGGGTCAGGGCGGTGTGGGGGGTGTGGGGGGTGGGCAGCAGCAGATGGTGCCGCAGGCGAAGTGTGCGTCGTAGGGGTTGAAGGGGGAGGGAAGGGTCCGGTTTGGAGTCTTTGGAATGGAATCTGTTTGTGCGGTTCTTTCATGTCTGGTTGATTGAACGGGCATTTGGAGAGGCGTTTTGTGGCGCACTGCATGGGAGAGAAAGGGAAGACACCTTGCCTTCTCTTTCTCCCTTTCCCCTTTCTACTGTGGATCTCTCGCGTACGCGTCGGCTCCTCCTTCTATACAGCGACCGATGGGTATACGGGCACTTTCTTACTAATGACGACGGCGTTCTTGAGGGGTTCAAGCAGGCATTGGACATGCCCACATCAATGGGTACTTGGGCAAGGGGAAATGCATCGCGGAAGATGCGATGTGATGGGTGTATCTCTCTACTACGTCCTTCTACTTTTTTCCCTTCCCACTGTCTCAGGTGAGGGTTGTGGGACGGTGGGGAATAGATGAATGAATGAATTGCAGCTTGCTTTGGTTTTTGTGCCTGAAACATGCCTATGCTGCATTCATTGTATCTGGATGTTGATTAGATTCCATCGAGAGATGGTGATTATATATAGAGTCTATCGAGCGTTCATTTGACTCTATGAGCAGATAGGAAGGAAGGAAAGAAGAAGGACGATAACAAATTGTCGGTTTTGCTCCTTGTACCCCTCTCGCCTCTCCCTACGTAGCACAAGTGCCAGGGACGAAGCTTTCTCTAGATACTGTATACCGACTCTCTGGCCCGTCGTTGAATTCCATGACGGGCCGCGTCCTTGCTCAGTAGACTTCTAGGGCAGTGTGGTGGTGCGATAGCAATACCCCCTCCCCGTTCCGAGTCTTGCTCGTTCGCTGGTTAGGAATAACTAACTGTTCGGGCGGTTCCGGGGCTTATTACCCTAAGTAAGGCTGTGGATAGATCTATCGATCACGCCACATGGCATTCTCAGCGCATAGCACTATCGGATCCTTTCCTAAGCAACCAAAACAAGCAGTAAACTGTGTCCATCTGATTAGCAAGAAACTGGCAATTCTGCACGCCAAAAAAAGGGCCTAGCATAGGGTGAACGTCTCATCGTACGGTCGGTGATCTGCGCAACGCTTGGCGAGGCCGGACTGAGATGGTGGTTGCGTTTTCGTGTCGGACGGATGCTGTCACGCCATTGTGATGAGCGGCTCTGGATGTTGTTAAGCGGCGATGTCGATGTTCTCGGGGTTTGGGGGTCGGTGGGAGTAGTGGAGTGGGTTGAGGGTTGGTATAAATAACAGGATTGGTTTGCAAGTGGATTGTGGGATCTTGTGATATCAATTCATCGGATTCATTATACCTGTACCTGTCTGTGTACGATAACTACGGCTTCGCTTTGAGAGTACCGGAACCGTGAACTCGCAGAACCCACTATGACCATCGAGCATCTACTACAGCACACCAACCAAATCCACCATCGCCGCCAGATCAGCGACAACGACAATGGCAGATATAACACAAACCCCCCTCTTCGTCTCGCTCTTCACGCCCTCGCCATCAAAGGCAACAAAGTCGCCACACCAACAAGCCGATCAGCCAGGGACAGAAAGGGGCACCGTCCAAAAAGAGACGCACCATCACCCTCATCATCACCATCAACACCACCATCTGCGCATGGGAGCCTCGTCGATAGTAGACATGTTATTCACGCCGCCCCTGCCGACGTACCTGCGCAAGGAATCTAGCGCTAAAGCGACGAGCTCTAGAACCACGGAGGGAGAGCAACCGATGGTAGATGTACGAGAGGAGAAAGAGGAGGAGAAGCAGAAAGAGAAGGACGGACAAAAAGAATATCGCAATCGCACACAGCAGCTTCCACATCCCGCACCCCCATTTCTCGCACCTGCATCGCCGCTCGCAAGACACAAGGACGGACGTGGAGAGGGGTAGGACAGAGGGCATGGCGCTTGCGTGGTGCTGAGCCGTTTCTTCTTAGCTCTTTGAGATATTCTTCTTCTCTTCATGGTTTTGGCTTTTTGTGAGATACCACTGCTGGAAGTTACGATCTATTTGGTGCTTAGCAAGAGATGTGGATTAATTTAGGTTCAATGCTTCTCTAGTTTTCAAGCATGAAGTGTAAAACAGGGAGTCTTAGATAGGGTAATGGATTCCCACTCACCGAGCATGATTACACAGCCAGGGGAGGCTCGATCTTTGCAATCGAAGCCTGTCCGCTCTAATATCCAGAGGAATCAATTGTCGTGTCCAGCAGCATATTCTTCAAAATCCTCGCCGCAGCCGCAGACTGTGCAACCGCACCCTCCACATCCTTCACACTCGTGAAACTCACCAACAGTTTCCCCGTCATCAGTTCCTCCGTGATACGATCCCCACATGTGACCTGCATCTCCTTTTCGCCAACGATCCCTTGACCTTGCTTTGCCGGCATCGCCCACGGCGTGCTATAATACGCCCACTTGTCCCCACCGCATGGAATCCAATATCGCCAACTGATATCCGTCCCATCGTTCGAGACGCCCTTGGGTAAAAAGCTCGACGGCACCGTCAACTCCGGGTCCAGATTTCCATAGTCGACTCGACCGGAGAGGACGCGGCATGCGGGTACCAGCAATGTCTTGTCCGAGGAGCGTAGTACGAGGATGCAGCAGTCGTAGAGGTCCATGCCCGTGAGTGGCGAGCCCATGAGCCAGGCCACGCTCGAAAGAAGGGTGTCGCCGATGACGCACACGATGGAGAGTTTGACGGTGGATCCGGGAGTGGCGTCGTGTGCAAGCTGGAGGTGATCGAGGAATTCGAAGTCCCCGCGGGCCAAGTAGTCTCTGATGATGGTAGGATCGTCTGCATCCTCTTTATAGCTATAAGCTCCGCGAGGATGATTAAGAACCTGGTGCTTGGAGATTGCGACAGATAATCCGAGCAGCCGCAGACTCAACTGCGAGGGTCGCTGCTTACCCGTGACGGCTGGCGTGATGATACGCTCCATATCGTCGGTTCGCCGGGCAAAATGGAAGAAAATGGAACGCAGTGAAAGCCACAACACCTGGAAGGCCAGCCAGATATGGAAACAAACTACGGGCTCCTTGGACAGCTGTGCGTAGGTGGCAACAAGAGAACAGCCACAGATAACCGAGCCCATGGCCCAAATAGTACTCCAAAGGCGGCTCTTTCGATGGTTGGTGGGAACGTCAAAGAGAACCTTACGCTCTCCGCCTATGACCTGGGGGTTGGGAAGTTTTCCTTGGACAATATCGATGCACTTGCTCTGAAGGCTTGAATGTGATGCTCTACCCAGACTAATGAGCTGAAGAATAGTCGCAGAGACGAAAAAGTATGCCCAAGTAAGTCCGGTAATCCAGTATATGTGATGGGAGCCGTAGTAATATAGCAGGAACATCTCCACGAACTTTGCCAGGCTCAGAAAGGTGTAGAACCAGTCAGCCTTGATTTGGAAGCGATGGACTGGTGCCCATTGCGGGTCTCGCATATAACAATGTGCCTGAAGATGCTGCCCAGGCTCCAGAACTGTGCAAGAGCGTAACGGGCCGGCTGTCCACTCATCGAAGGCGTACACTTCTTCGAATGCGTCGCAATCCTGACTTTTTGGAGTTCCTTTGTCCTAGTGACAGTTAAGACCATTCTTTCTCCAACCAAACGACGTACCTTGCTCCACTCCACCATTACACCCATAGCCTCGCCAGTCATTCGCCTGCCATTCGCCTTCTTATCAAGTCGCCTACCATAGCCGACTGCATTGTCGGACCCTTTCGTCCTCACACCAATCGTTTCACGGAGCCATGCAGGCGTGCAAGCCGATACACAGGCTTTCAAAGTGAACATCGATCCAAAGCAGCTCATGGCCGCCCAAGGTAAACCACAAGCACCACGAGTCCCCAAAGCAAGCGACTCGGCCGTTGATCCGCCAATGAGAGCGGTGAGGGCCGCGATCTCCACGAGTCCGCTGCCGATTCCTAAGTTCTGGTCGTCTGCCATGGTCATGTATTTCAGTAGAGCTGTCCAGGAAGCCGTTACGCCGGAGAAAGGTGCCCGTTCAGCCTTGCACGCGTCGGCTTCCGGCTGCACATTGCCCCGCAAAGGATTCCGTAGCCCGCTTGTGGTTGGCTCGTATTGAAGTATAGCTCGTATTTTCTCCATCGCGGTAGTGCACTTCTGCGATGTTGATGAGAGAACGCATCTTCGTGAGGGTAGATTTGGGCATTTAAAAGCTTACTGCAAGTGTGTGGCCAGCAGGGCGTGGTGATCCAGCTCCGCCAAGGGGGCCGGTGAAAGCACCCAAGCATGATGGCTGCACATCAAGGCAGATTATTCTACGTGACTGGTGTACAGTATGACGTGAGTCCAATGGTTCCAGTTTATAGTCTTAGGTGCAGCCTGCGGCATATTCTACCACGACAAATAGAGCAAATAGAGCAAGTAGAGCAAATAGGGACCGTCACGGCAAGAGATTAGTCATAGGACCTGAAGTCCCGGAGGAAGGGCATAACAATCATTGCAGGCTACAGTTTCCTATATTGGCTAGTGGTTGTGTTTCGCAGTGAAAACCCTCCCAATCTGGCGCGTAGAAATTGGAACTGCCCCGCCTCTGCCACAACCCCGCAACGGGCACTGGCCGCTCATGCTGCAGCGTATTCACGTCTGCAGACTGTACAGCCTACGGTTGGCCCAATTAGCAATCACTTACTTTTTGGTCACGGTAGTTCACAGTACGGGCAGATAATTTTTTGTCGTCCTGGCGGACCTAAAAGCTAGGCTAGCCTTTAGTTCCTCTCGACCTAGAGTACTCACCTGTGCGCATTTACTAACAAGAAGAGAAGAGCAAATTTAAGATTTTATTGCTAGGAATGTTCTGCGATGTAATTAGCGAAATAACATAAGCAAGTCTAGATAGGATAAAAATCCCCACCTTCTAAAAAACGTAGTGTAGTAAGTGGGAAAGTTACTATTACAAGGGAGGGCAAACAGAGGTTTTTGGTGAAGGTTGGGTTTGTGCATGGGTGACATTTGGGCTGGTGGAATTCCACCTTCTAAGGAGAGTATCGTAGTAAGGGGAAGAATTACTATTACAAGATCGGTAGAAGAAAGCTTCTTGGTGCGGAGCAGGTTTGTGTACGGGTCAGACTTGGATTGTATTATGACACCAGATTCCCTCCTCCATATCACATGTCCCTGCATCCATTCTCAAACCAAACGGCCTGCAATCGCTAGGTACCGCAGATATAAACACCCCTTGCAATTGCCCAAATCATGTAGAAGGCTGGACCTTACACTGCGGTCCCACGCCTTCAAGTAGGCCTCATCCCGGCAGCTCGAGGGAGCAAATTCACCAATCAATCCTCCCCAATCCAGCCATCGAAGCCACGCCTTCAAGTAGGCTTGATCCCAGTAGCCTGGAACAGAAGATAGACCAGACCAAGCATGACGTTGACAGTCGGATCTCCGTATCTTCAATCTTCGTCTCGACATCGTAGGGAATTGGCGGGGAGAACAGCATCTTCGGGCCCGATGAGTCTGGAAGCGGCTCGTTGGCTGGGGAGGCCAACTTGAGGAAGACGGTATGCTCCCAGGTGGAGATGAAACCGTAACTAGCCTTGTGGATGCGCATGTACTCGGTCATGTTCTCTAGACGTCGTGGTCAACTCGAATTCGAGAGTAGGACCATAGGGGAGACATTGACATACCTAGAATTTCTGTGACCTGGGTTGATATCCCGTTCTCAGAAGCTGAGGCTAGGGCAGCCATATTGACGTCAGAAGGAAGCCGCATATCCCCAAGCAACACGCGGCGATTCGGTGTATCGATATCATCCAATGTATACCTGAAGATAAAGTCTGGATGCTTCTTCTTAGGGTCTGCTCCCCGGACAGTGAAGGCGTCACCACCCAGCACTTCTAGTGAATCTGGGCTTCCCCGCAACACATCAAAGCAAGCAGCGCCCGGAAGCGCCAGGTGGTAGAGAGCAATGCGGAAAAGTCCGCGGTGGCAACCAAAGGGGTGTCTATCGACCATCCTCTGCTGCGCCACCAGGGTGAGTCCTACGGGGATCTCCTTGGTGCGTCCCATGGCCGCCTTCAATTCGATGGAGAGGAACCATTCCGCTACTGAGGTGATGAAGCCCTCCCATGGCACTAGACGGTCTGACTTGATGCCCTCAGGAGTGGATGCGGGGGGGGCGGATTCGAGCGGCTGAATAGAGTACCGAGGTGACGGGAGCCTCATGTGAAGAAGACTCTCCGCATTCGTGCCAACTCGTACCTCGATTGGCGTAGGTTGGTCTACCCGCAGAGTGAGTCCTCAATCTCTAATTGCGGCAACACCAGGATGTGATACTTACAAGACATGATACACACAATGGCTGGGGACCGAAAAGTGATGGTTGCGAGAGTGTACCGGGCAGCAGATTTGGTTGAGGTTTCGGGTGGAGTGGGGTGTTCTTATATCAAAGTTGGAAGGTGCGGTGAGGCACCAGCGACAGTCGCACCCACCGTCCCGTTTGCCTGCCAAGCGTTCTTGTCCTCCTGTGAAAGTGGAAAGCCCCAGGCGCATGGAGTAGCTCTGGAGGTCTACCTGGGTAGTACCTACATTCTCTTTTGAGAGTGCGAACATGTGTCGGGTTCTCCTCCGCGTCGTAGAAGCCAAGAAGAACATCAGTGACGCAGACATATCAATGTCGCGTAAACAAACAATGCCAACTTACCTCACTCTCCACAACCCGCGCACAACCACAACAGAACGCCATACCGCTGACACCCTCTCACATCGACAAGACGATGGATGCAGTTGAAGCGCACAGTGCGGAGCTTCAGGGTGATGCCCACATCGCTCCCTCGGACGACCGAAAGAAGTGCTCATTCGAGGGCCGGATTATTACGTGCGAGGACGGTTCCTCCTGGAAGATCGCTGCACCAGTGTCGTCCCCGAGGTACCAGCGTGTGAATTCTCCGTGTGAAGCCACACAGGTCTACACATGCATCTGCGTCGAAGATCCAACTGGCAACCATGACGGGCTGGAAGCTGTCGTAAAAGTCAAGTATCAGTACGGACACGCCGTTATTTTATTCGACTCTCACTGACATGACGTAGGATCAGGGGTAGTCGCCCGAGCATCGTCGAATACGAGCATCTGGTCGAGGAGTTTGAACGGAAAGCAAAGAAAATGAAAAGATCCGGAAGTAGCCGCCAGAAACCTCGAGCTTGCGCGCTACTGGCTCCATGCCACCACCAACCCGGTCGAGATTCCTAATCAGTCTGGCATCAATGAAGTACGAGCTCTCCGGTATCTGAGCCAGAAGAATTGTCCTTATACTCCCCACTACCTCGGATATTCATGCCTCACGCTAGAAGAAGGGGTCGATCATGAGGGCATTGTCGGCGGGTATGCTTTCTTCATCATTATGACAAAGGTCCCCGGGCAGCCACTCCTGTCCGTATTCTTGAACCTTTCTGCCTCAGAGCGGGAGGAGGTCCGTCAGGCCTTCAAAGAAGCAATCACGTAAGCTTTGATTTTAAATGTCTTTCCGGCTATTACTGATCTGCGACCAGTGAGTTCCATGCTCTGGGTATGGTTCACCGAGATGCCGGGATGCGAAATCTGCTTTGGGACCGGGAGTCGCGGAAATGGTAAGTACAATTCCCGAACTCCTTGCAATTGTGATTCACATCGTTGAACCTTTGCGAAGCTACATCATCGACTTCGAAGAGCACGAGATATACAGAACCCCTTATATCACAGAATTCGGAGACTACCTCTACGAGCGCTGGGAGCTGT
The DNA here is from genome assembly GCF_010094085.1 of Westerdykella ornata. NCBI lineage: Eukaryota > Fungi > Ascomycota > Dothideomycetes > Pleosporales > Sporormiaceae > Westerdykella > Westerdykella ornata. Next base: position 471,585 of record NW_022986856.1, read on the forward strand.
CAGATTCTCAATATAGCAGTTTCAGCAGGGAAACTAGTACGGAGAGTTGAGACGAAATGGCGCGGGAAGCGATGCTTGCAAGGAGGTCACGCAACAATAATGGCAGGAGAGTATCTGGGAGGACATGGGCAGGGTACCTATGCTGCGGGTTCTAGCAGAGAACATTGACGAAGACTTGACGTTGAGCGCAGCTGATGCTTGCGGACCACATGAGTATGCATGTTGGGATTCCAGGATCTGGCTAAAATTGGGAGGTTTGGTTAGGTTGCTCTAGAGCAACATCATATCGTCATGAAGAGGCTAGACGTATAAAGTGCATGAAAATGATGCATCTCGATTGTCTCGCTAGCCTTTGGGAGCTATGAGAAACGGTGTTGTGATACTCACTCACTTATTGCGCCGAATTGAAACTCCATGACATAGTCCAAACAGTCTCAGCAGCATGCTATTCGTATTCCTGTCCTTCCAGATTTTTCACCCAAGTGTAGACTAACATCTAGGGCGTGCCCTTCTAGACTCTACACAGACAATGCAGCTTATGCATGTGCCTTGCTGTGCAAGGCGAGACAAGCTTGACGGTAACATTTGAAGGGACAGTAAACGACGCGGTGTAGCAGTCAATAAGCAGCTACTTCCCCTTAAGTAAGGCGGCAGCACAAAGTGTCTCTGGACTGCCGATTCGTTGGTTGACCGTGATCTGCTGGGCTCAAATCTCAAAGCGCCGGGCTAAGGGTTCTGACGATGGGTGTCGCGATAACTCGCCTGTACAATCTGAAACTATGTAGGCTATTTCGGAGAGACCGCTAAGGGTTTTGGGGTGGATCAATGAGGGGAAGCTAATACCGTTACCAGTTGAAGTGGAAGACCCACAGAGGACCACCAGGGACGGGAAATGGGGACCCTCACCGAAGGACTAGAGCAACACATAGAACTAAATGTGTAAGCATTACCCATCAACACGAAAACCCGATTACAGGCAATGCACCGTTCGTGAAAAGATGTATTGCATGCATTATACACTAGTGGTAGTAGTCCCTAGTAGTTCCCCTGCTCATCCTTCCTTCTGGATGCCGACTAGATTCCTATTGCACACTATTCTCTATGGTAAATGAGGTCTTATTCTTGAAGATCAATCACGAGAGTGGTATTGCAGAGGGGTAGTCTATGGTGATTCCGACTTGAGGATTTGGTTGTGATGTCACTTCAAGGACCCTTGCAGAGAGCAATTGGACTATCCTGAAAGGATGGCTTAGAACGTGAGAGTGGAAATGTTGGATACACCAGGGAGCATTAAGCGTCCCGGGACCCATTGACGGACGGCCACAGTTTTAGAACGTCTTTCCAGTAATACGTGGGGTTTCCTGCAATAAAAGCGTTTCGATTCCTTTCTTCCTAATGTGGACGTCGGATATCCTGTCTTGAATGAGATCTATGATATTTTGAAGGAGTGGTTATAGGATCGCATGGTTTCGGCCTGCATCTGGGGGTTGACCTCCACAGTTGGCAGGTTCTGGCTCAACAACCGTGGAGCTTAGTAGTAGCATGGGAGCTCCGTGGTTGTGAAGAGGGCAGCAAACCATAACGCTTGCTTCTACTTGATTCACAAAAGGAAGGTTGTGGAAACTGTACAAACGCAGTGAAACCAACCCGGTTATGCGATGACGGACATATCGCATTTGTGCAGTCGCCGCAACCATAATCGCAGGCACGGAGTATGATATCAGATACTAGTGCCAGGAAAAGTGTTTTCACACGTACTAAAGCCTTGTTTTCATACAGAGGATTAGAAAGTGGCGCTCTGTACAAGCCAATGACACCAGTTGACTGGCAACGTCGTTATATTCTCCCTACCAGAGTTGATTATGGCAGAGGCTATATTGGAAGCAGCCAGATTGGGATCAACCGCCAAGGCCCGTCATTGACATATGTCTTGCGTGTTCTCAATAAGGTATGTGCAAACATCGCCTAGGTGTTGTGATGCCGTTCATTCACTCCCACCGATTATGCGCTAGTCCCAACCGAGTTAGTTCAACGCGATATTTACACTCCCCAACAGGCGGCAGCCTTAGTATTTCCTTTCCAACCCAAATAAAACAACCTCGAACTCACTCCACCGCAACAACCCGCACCAGAAGCTTTCTCGGTTGCCTTTTCGGACCACCACAGCAGTTGAGAGTTTCCCGCACCCTCAAACTCAAACAAGTTTACACCGACAACCCGCTTCTCGTGTGCAACGATCGTCATGAGCAATCCTGAAGACGAGACCGAAACCGCGATGAGCGAGTCAGAGGAAGAGGCAGACAAAGGCCTCCTAGGCGCATGCTTTAGTCTCAAGGATGGCTCAATGTGGCAGGTTGTTGAGCCATTGTCTGAACTGAAGTATCAGCGAAACATTTCGCCGTTCGAGGCTCGACAGGTCTTTACGTGCGTTCTTCGTAAAGACCCAGCTCACAGGTACACTGGCATACAAGAGGCTGTTGTAAAGGTGAAGTACCAGTAAGTACAACTTCACGCGAGTGTGTTTCCTTGCTGAAAACCTAGGATTCGCGGAACACAGGACACCATCAGCGAGTACGAAGATGACATTAGAATGTGGGCGCTCGCAGTGGAGGAATCTCCAGACAACGAACGCTTTGCCGACAATCTAGCCGATGCTCAGGAAGGCCTTAGGGCTGCTATAGAGCCACGCTACACGCCTCACTGCTACACCATTAACGAGGTGCAAGCACTCAAGCATCTAACTGCAGAGGGTTGTGCCTATACCCCGCAGTTCCTAGGATTCACTTTATACACTGTAGATGATGAAATCGACGAGATTGCAATGCCCGGTGGCTACATTGCTTTCCTCGTCATGACGAAACTACCGGGCCGGTCGAAGTCTTACGATTACGAGTATTGGAAGCTCCCGCGCTGTGAAAAGGAAATAGCCAGGGAGGCGTTCAAGGTGGCTCTGACGTGAGTACTTGTCAAACCTTCCCCCCCCGGGGCGATGCTGAACATTGGTAGAAACGTCTGGGCGCTCGGTATCGACCCTCGTGACCGCGCTACACGGAATATCATGTGGGATGAGGAAAGCAAGAAATGGTAAAGTCACGAGCTCTTTTGAGGCTTCCCCCGGCCCTTTGGGAGGAAGCTAACTTCAGAGCAGTTACATTGTCGACTTTGAAGACTACGAGGTCATAGACCTTGAAAAGCCGGAAGAGATGCCGTCATTCGGTGACTGGGTTTACCAAAGTTGGGGTCTAAAACCATTTTTTGGAAACATGGAATATGAGTAGGAATGATAGAGAGAGGACAAGAAATCGGTATTGCGACCAGCCGGGCGCTCATACTGTGTATATCCACTGGCACGACCTTGTCTTCTCATTGGTGCAAGCTCTCCTAGCGTGCACTGTATGATTAGCGGCGGGATGACGTACATAGATGGTCCAACGCTGACACGACTGTTAACCGGCCAACAAACACACATTTTCCACTTCACCCACTCTATAACTTGAGCATGGTTCCACTTGTGAATCGTGATTTGTTTCTACGATGGCGCTCGAACTCCTAGGTCTCGCCGCCATCCCAACAGCCATCGGCACCAGCGTCGGTGCCGCAGAAGCCATCCGCCAACAGGACGTCCTCGACGAAGAAGCCGAATCCGATGAACGCCAACATCCATTCCACCTAGACGTATACTGCGATGCGCAATCTCGCAAACGCGATGAGGTGCACGGAAGCATGGTAGTTCTGAAAGACGGCAAGGTACGCTTCCACCAACACAAGCAATCGCGAATGCGTATGTACTGATCTGGAAGTGACAAGCTCCGCCTCTGGCCCCAAGATCCGAAAACAAAGCTCCCGAAACCGCATCCCGATGGGTCGCCGGCACCGCATCCATTCACGGGGTTTTACTACCCCTTCCCGGTAGACGAACTCCCGAACAGACCCATTCCGGCGGTGCCAGTGCTGGGTTTGGTCAGCACCGTTCCTCCTGATCCCAAACACTCGTTTTCCTCCAATTCCAGGTCTGGAAAGCCAAAATTGAACTGGGTATATGTGGATAAGCATACAAGAGAAGTGAGGTATGGACCGCGAACTGAAGCAAGGCAGCACATCATTGGGCCGTGGGACTGGACAGAGGAAGACGAGCAGGGACTCACGCTCGGTGGGGAGGAGAGCTTGGTTGTTGTCGAGGAGGAGAAGGGCGGGTATGGCTGGGCGATCTACTATGACCAGGAAGATAACAGGTTGAAGAAGTACGAGGTCGGAAAGACAAAGCGCGTACTGCGATGCAGTCTCGAGCGAAGAGTGATTGACGAAGAAGATGTGGTCTAGCCTCGAGTCACGCAGGTATGGCGATTCTATGTCCTGCCTCTCTCCCCTCCCTGCTCACGTCCCGGATGGATGGGCTTTCGCCCACTCCTCCACCTCCCTCTGCTCCTCCGCATGTATCTTCTCCATCTCGCCTTTCTCATGGTAGAACGCCTTCCCAGGACATCCCCCCTCCCCACACCCCGTAACCTCAAACAACCAACTACTCTCCCTACACACCCTCGCACTCCCAAACCCCTTGGTCACCCACCTCCCATCCTCCACCTCGCCCACCTCCAAACTATCATCCGCATTACACAAGATGACCTGTCTCAGATAATCCCAACAATGCGGCCAATACCCATGATGCTCCCCGACATCGACCAGCGCATGCGGCCTCCCCTCCTGCAGCGCCTGCACCACGCTGCGCAACTTCGCCAAACAGTCCAGCTGGTGGAACATGGCCAACCCGGCTTTCCGTGTTTTGCCATCCGCGCGGCCGAGCGAGGTGTACACGACGCCGTGGCTCTTGCCCTGCAGCTCCGCCCAGAAGTAGTCGTACGCGCCGAAGATATTCGAGAATTCGTAGTTGGGCTGCAGGATCGTGGTGTGTGTTTGGTAGCAGGTGTAGTTCCTGCCGTGTTCGCTGAAGTGGAACCCTTTGTGGGGGAGCGGGTGGGATCTGGAGTTTGGGTGATGGTGGGGGATGCGGTTGGGGGGACCGTTGAAGAGGAGGAAGAAGTTGATGAGGAGGGAGAGGAGGAAGAGGAGGATGAGAACGCTGAACCAGCGGTCGAAGGTGGTTTCTTCATAGGGATTCCAGGCTGGGGGACGCGTGTCGGAGTTGGGGGTGGCGCTGTCGTCGTCGTCATCATCTTCTTCTTCTTTGGATGCTTGTTCTGCGTCGGTGGAGGGCAGTCGCAGGTATCGAAATCGCAAGCTCTTGAAGAGTGTTACGAGTGGGTTTCTCTCTTTCCACCTCGACCACGGGGAGTCCCGGTGCGCCGAGCGCGAGGTGGGCAGCTCATCGACATCGTCGTGGTAAGGCGACGGCAGATTCAGGACCTCCTGATGCGCTGGGTCCAAGTCCATGCTCCCCCCGCTAGAATCCGGATCCCGACTCTCCGCCGTGGATACTCGCACTTCAGTGTTCAGGAGGGAAGGTCGCATCTCTTAGCCTAACGGATTCGATAGCTCCGGTGATTTAGTTCCGCTTCTAGGGACATTTCTATCCCAAGCCCAGAATACAGCATCTCACGAATGGCGCATCCGCTATTCACATCCACTTTGGGACACTTGCTGCGGGTGGGTACATTGTTCATGGTTATGCTTTTGGACTCTCTCTTTGTTTGCTACGTACGGGACCGCCATTCATTCCGCGGCCGCTTGTCTACACGTGCGTTCCAGCGATGGAGGCAAAATAAAATGAAGCTTTCGACTTTGGTTCTTCAGGCTCGGTCGGTACCCGCGGCGCATTAAGGTGCTGTGTTGATGGTGGTAGCTAGCCAGGTCGATGGGGGGCCGTGGAATACAGTAACTCCCAAATGGGAATAGCGTATCCGTCTCTTATCCGTATCCATGGATGCAATTGCCCACTGAGCTAACTGTATACCACTGTGTTTTCCCACCATCCCATTCCCCTAAAACGCAGGCGGTCCATTTCCATCTCGAGAACAATCTTTTCAACTCATAGAATCTGCCATCCACAACTCCATCGACGTGTTAACACCAACGCCCCTACCTACCTTCCTATAATTAGTCCAGCCCCGGCCCCCAAATCAGCAAATCGACGAAAAAGCTCGGCGCGATCAGCAACGCCCAACAAGACACCCACGTGGGTCGCGGGTCGCGGGTCGGGGCGGGGAGCAGGGATGCCGGATGCGGTTGGGTGGAGCAGTGAGCACCCAGGAGCGAGCTTCTGCGCAGGGTCGATGGATCATCATATTTATTCATCCTGAGAGGATATACTCCGTAGAATCTATACTCCGTAGAATCTATACTCCGTAGAATCTATACTCCGTAGAATAGATCTGCGATTTTTCCGCAAGTGATGGAAATGTCGCGCAGGCACTACTGTGTACTAGAGAGGGAGAATCGATGATAATGGACAGGACGGAAGACGGATATAGATACTCTGATGAAGGGGTGCAAGGGTTAAAGGGTGTTGATTCGGTGGGAGAGTCGATGGATTATTATATTCATCCTCAGAGGATATAGAATAGATCTGCGATTCTTCCGCGAGTGATGGAAATGCGTCGCAGGCACTATTAGGGAGGGAGAATCGATGATGGAACAGGACGGAAGACGGATATAGATACCTCTACCTAGGTAGCCCCCCCTCCACTCCAACGTAAATACTTAAGCAAGGACCCTATCTATGGGAAAGAAGCACCAAACAGCACCGTACTCCGTACGACCTTTAAAATTCCGATAGGTACAAAACTATGCTGTTCAACTGTCTAAATCACGCAGGACCTTGACTAGCGAGCGCCATTATTCCGTAGCACTACACCAAACCCCGTGGCAAGAAGGACTACCACTACTACATCGAACATCCACACCGACAACTTTTCGATGGACAGGAATACGTCTACTCCACTATCCCACCCTACCCAAGTAGTCTACCCAGAAGCACATGTACGCTGCAAGCACAACGATATCCAGCCATCTAGCCACCACCATTCACCATCATCGCTTCCCGCATATTTCCGTATTTTATATTCCCGGTTCGAAACGAACGAACATGGGAAAACGTGCCAGTCCGAAACTCGAAACTCGAAACAACATGAGACTCGCCCCATAACATAATCGGGTCAGAGCTCACGTCTCACGGAAGCCAGCGACCCGGTCATAGATGGCCCCGTTCGAAACATTCAAATGTCCGATCATCTGGGAGATTTTATGAAACAGGAACGTCATTTCATGCAAGCGGCCGACATCCTCAGACAAGGGAGATGAAAGGAGTCCGCCTATATGGATCCTACATATAACATGTTGCGTATAGCTATGATAAGGCACATGCGTTACGGCACATGGCGGAGCACAGCGCACTTGAATCCCGTAGACATTTCCATTTGTATCAAGTTCATCTTTTGCAGATAGCTAATACGCAATGCGCAAAAAGGCGCTGCTAGCCCGCCTCGCTCAGTCGCGCACAAAATGGGTATATTCACCATACGTCGTCATCCCTCGATAGCTTGCTCAAACACATTCCATTATGCACCGTTGGAACGAGTCGCATTGCATGTGCATATCATCATCACCCTCGCGCAAGTTAGCGTGTATCCACCCCAAAAGTGGACACATCGCATCGTTGTACTGATAGGTAGCGCGAGAATGACAGGCAGAGAGAAAAACAGAAAGAAAGAGAGAGAAACAAGTGAAAAGGCAAAAAGATAGACATTCACCAAACTCCGTATCCCGAATGCACCTTGGAACCCCGAGAGCATGCAGTCGAACAAAAGGAGAAAACAATGGCGCCCTCCATCCGAGACTCCAAAAACCGATGCATCGTTAGTGTAGTGGTGTGAGGACGCTCAAAGGCGCCCATCAGAGCATTCTGTCAATCAATCGATCCTCCCCTATGCAAATTGCCGCTATCGTGTTCATCTTCGTTGGTCGAAATCGCATTCATCAACTCGGCCGTGAGTGGCATAGTGACATAGACTAGCGAGTCGCGCCACAACCGGCTTTGATCTCGCGCTTCATGGCTTCAAGCGACTGGTGCATCTTCATGAGCTCCGACCTCTGAGCCTCGGTCGGGGGTGTGGATGACTCCGCCAGACTCCAGTAAAGTTCCTCGTACTTCTTGTAGTACTGCTGAAACTTCTGGGACAGCTCAACGGTTCGGCGGAAACTCAAGGGCTCAGCGGGCGAAGTGGCAGTAGAGGACGAGTCGGCGGGGGAGAGTTGGTTATTGTTGTTATGGACGGGGTGCTGGGAAACGCGGCTGGTGTCGATGTTGGTGACCTTGCGGATCTTGTTGGTCGGGGTGTTGGCGGCGGAAGAGTCATCGGACTTGCGTTTGAGCGAGTTCGCCGAGCCGGTGCTGGAAGCGGCGCCGCGGCTGTTCATGCTCGTAGGAGTATCAGCGGGGGTGGGCCGCTCGACGCGAGCGTGCTTGACCGACAAGTTGTTGCGGGCTTCGCCCTCGGCGTCATCGGCCTTGCGCTTGAGGGGGCGATCGGAGGATGAGGAGCTGGACGAGGTCTTGGCTGGCGAGGGGGTGCCCGAGAGCGCCTTGTGGACAGGGTGGTTCCGTTCGAAGTCGCTAGCATTGATAGGCGGAGAAGCAGAGAGCGGGGAGGGGTTCTTCGGTTTGGTGTTGACGGGCACCGCGGGCCTGGTCGGGCGCGCGACGAAGGACTTGCGCGCAGATTGCTCGGGGCCCTTGTTTGGTTTGTGCAGCTTCGTCGGCTTCTGCGTGGGCTGCTCCTTTGCCTTGGAGGTCTGCGCGGGTGGCTCCTTCGGCTTGGTGGATTGCCCGGCCTGCTCCTTAAGCTTGCTAACCTGCGGGGTTCGCTCCTTTGGCTTGGTGGAGGTGACCGGGGGCGTAGCGGTGGGCTTGCCAGCATCATCCTTCTTGACAGGTACGAGCACCTTTCTCTGGCGAATGATGGGAGCCATGGTGTCGGTGGAGGGCGTTTGAGGATGGGCGGGTGCGGTAGGGTGGTTGATGGCAGGCGAGTTGGACGAGAGGTTGGGAGTTGGCTTGGGTCGGAGCGCGGCGGAGGAGTTGGAGGGGGAAGGGGAGGAAGAGGAGTCGGCGTTTGGCCTTCCGGCCTCTCTTATTGTCCTTGATGGCGGCTTCTCTCTCACCGCATTCTTCACCTTCACTTCGGCGGGGTGTCTAGGCTCCTTCGACCTCTTCACCTCCCTTGCAGACTCCTTCTCCTCGGTCCTTTTCTTGGAGGCGGCAGGCTTCTTATCGTTGAGCTTCGGCATCTTCTGGAGCGGTGTGGCCGGCTTCGGGTCAGGTGCCTTGATGTTCAGCTGCGACAGACATTTTCCCTGTCCACGCTCCTCCACAGGAAGCAGAATCTGCCAGAGCTTGTCGTCCTTTGCGAGCCTCAGGCGGTCAAACGACTTGATGGCATTGTTGATGGCGCGCTCTCTGTCCTCTGGGTTCTTGTAAGCGAACTTCCACGGGTTGAGTTCCCGGTAGGCCTTGTCGGTCAGCTGCCACCTCTCCGAGGACTGTCTGGCAAGCTTGTTCAGTAATTCACGCACGTTGGCGACCGTGGTTCGGCATGTCTCCGCCAGGTAGGTGTCGGTGGCAGGCTGGATTGCGAGGAGGTGGATCAGAGGCACACGCAGAGCACGGAGCAAGAGGTCGTGGCTATCGGTGGGCTGTGAGGTGGGAGGCTTGACCATGGGCGAAGGGGGAGCACTGAGGAGCGGCGAGGCGGTGGAGGAAGGCGCGAGGTGTGCGGGCTTGAAGCCTTTGGAAGGGAAGCGGCGATGGCCGGGGGTGTGGATGGGGGTAGCATCACCGACAATGGTTCTGTGTGAAGTGTCAGTCAGGCGGGTTCCGAGCAGCAGCGGCAACGAAGGATGCGAGAGGCATACTTGTTGGCTTCCTTGAACTCGGAGATGGCGGCCATGCTGCTCTTGAGCTGCTCCAGAGCGACATCCACGCCGGCAGTTGTCTCCTCGGCCTTCTGTACGGCAAGACTGTGGCTGATGAGGCCGGCGAACTCGAGATCGCGGTCGGAGGCGGACGAGGTGGGCTGGTAGAGCTCATGACGATATCGCTCGGGCGAGGTTTGGAGGGGATGGGTCTTGTCTCCGAATCGTAGGTGCTATGGGGGAAGTGGTTGTCAGCCAGGGTTGCTCTTGCCCATCTATCTAATGTCCATTCCTCACGACCAACAACACCAACAACAGCAACACAATGCGAGCAACAGAGCAGTAAGGTGGGAATCTGGGATCGGGGCACGTACAGGTGTGCGGCCAAAGACTACGGTGATTTTCCCGTTCCTCGCAGTATCCAGAAGCTCGTCGAGTAAGTCGGTGGGGAGGTCGAGTTGCATGGCCTGCATCGAAGGGTGGTTGGCAGCATCTCTGCAAGCCAGGTCGCCATCTGGAGCACTGACGAGGGCAATGGGACCCTGAGGTTGAGCGGCGGCGGCCATTTGGATGGATCTGGCGGGATTGTGCTGATCGAGGCGGATCCCTTGGAGATAATCGCACCAGACCGACGTCAGGGAAACGGGTGATGATGCATTGGAGACAGCAGCTGGGCATGCAGCAGCAAGCACACAACGCAGCGAGCAAACGTGGGTGATTCACAGGCGCCGTGGTGAGGTGGCAGGTGAGGCTCTTCTGGTGTGAAAGTGAGCAGCAGTTTGGTGAGTGAATTGAGGGAGGAGTGCAGGTGTGGCAGAGGGAACGAGGAGCAGCAACAGCAGCAGTGGAGGCGGGCTGGTCTTCCCGGGCTGGGTCTCGGAGGAGGAGCCCGTCAGACCAGGTGCAGCGCAGGTCAGACAGCGTCCGAGCGTCTCTGGCTAACTGCTGGACCGAAGTGGTGCTGGTGGTGCGCACGGCCAAGTCCAAGGTACGGCTCTGAAACGATTGGCTGTCATGGGGAGAGAGATGACGAAGGGCGGGGGGCAGGGAGCATTCTGGGACAAAGCAATTCACAATACTAATCCTCAGATGGGGGAGTGGGAGAGGACTGCGTTGAGCGGAGGGATGGATGGATGGGGTGAAGGAGAAGGTCCCCACTGCTTCTCCGCTTGCCGGCTTCGAGGGGCATAGGCTGGACCCCGACGATGAGAGGACGAGAGGACGAGAGGGGAGCTCGAGCTTGCTGCTTTGGCCTGATGCAGGTGCCCATACCTACTACCCTACCGAGTACGGAGTACTAACCCACCTAATAACCCAGCGACTGCAGCGATTGCAGCCATTGCAGTGATTACTGTGCACCGGTCGGGTGCAACGGTGCGAGAGCAATTGCTCCTCATTCCACCTGTTACTGTGCACATGGAAGCCCTTTTTGTTAAGCAGTGAGCAGCGCCCTTTTGGCGACTGCTGACGGACCCGACGTGGCTCGAGGAGCGGAGGACCTCAGTCCCCCCAAACCAGGGATCACGCTGTGTAATGGATCGTTGATGACGAGAGAGAGAGCGCGACAGAGAAGGCGGCGGATGGTGGATGGGGGGCGTGGCAGGGCTGCTTTTGCTGGGCCCGGAGCGGGCTGCTGCTCCTGCTCCTCATTCTGGAACCCGGGCTGGCTGTGCCTCTGTTGGGCGCCGGCTGGCACGCACCCCGCCCTCGATACAGGAGATGGCTGGCAGACGGGACTGCCGCAGCCCGTCCTGGACTCGGAAGAAGAGAACGCAGGGCGGCGGCGTGGTTCATCTGATGTGGTTGTCTCTCTCCGAACTTCTCTCTCTCCCACGCCCACGCCCTGATTCTCCTCTCCACCAGGGCAGACGCCTCGCCCCGATCGACAGGGAACGCCATCTGCGCCACAGCTTCAGCCACAACTAACCCGTATCGGGATATCCTGGGCTATTCCTGGCTCATTCCCCGCAGCGGAACCTCCATCCGCCAGGGAGGACAGGCACACCGTGGGAGGAGGGAAACCGTGGGAGGAGGGAAACCGCCGATCCCATAATCTCATATCCCATAGCGACCGCATCATGGACAACACGGAGGAGATGGATGCTATGGAACAGAGGCTTGCTCCTTTCGTAGCTGCTCTGTCATGTGGCCGGATGGTTGGTTTACTCACTCTCAATGGGATTATCGTGTATGCCCCCACAGCCCCTGCAACTCCCACGCGGCAGCCCATCCCAACCCCCACCCCTCGATTGAATCACTCACAATGCAAACATAACAGCAACAGCAACAGCAGCAGCAGTAGAAATCGAACGAAAGGGAAACAGGCAACACACCATGATCCGGCCGTGAGGATGCGCTCGTTACGCTGCTAAGCATCGAGTAACGAAACCTGCATCCGCCCTCTCCAGATCGAGTTGCTCGTGCTGCCAGTCCAGGCCGTCCCTGGCTCCCGCTCCAGAAACCGAACGCTGACCTGCATGCGCCACCACGGCAACCCTCATCCTCCCGTCGTTTGTTCGCATTCCCACTCTCCCCCTCATCCCATCTCAATATTCATCACAAGAGTGATGTACAAAAACCACGCTCACGCTGTCAAGGCATCTCTCGATTTCGGCCCACGTCGCCCATCTCCCCCTCCTCATCTGCCTATCACCCCGGCTTTTGGAACTGCAACTCACCCACCTCACCCCCCGGACCCCGTACCTGGCCATATTAAATACAGCCGTTGTTGACCTTGTTTGTCCCTGGTCCCCGTCGGGCACCCTTCGCGGGGTACATAGATGAAGTACCATCTCGCATTGTACCACCACCCAGAACGCTGAGCATAGTCACCCGATCACCTGGCCGTCTCCTCTCGTGCTAGCACCGGTTGCACAGAGGAGCCCACCAAAACAATGTGGTGGTGGTGGTGGTGGTGGTGGTGGTGCTGATGCGGGCAATGGTTCCCGCTTGGGCGAGGAAAGCTGACTGGGAGATGTTAAATGACCTACCACTAATTAATAGATGCCCTACCACTAAGTCACCTGCGCGGTCGGGAACAGCCTCTAAGTGGCTGCAGCCCCTGCCTTAACTAAGCGCTCGGCATCCTTGGCAAGGAACATAAACATTTACCCTCTCTTCTGTAACTTTTAACCCTCCTAGCTCTAAAATTTAGGAAATAACCTCTTAAAATTTTAACTACGTTAGAAAGAGCAGCTTCGAAATATCTATTCTACTTCTTAATACCTTAAAATTTACCTTGCAGCAAGTGCGTTGCGGCGGCGCGAAGGTAGTAAGTTAGTAGTAGGGCATTTATTAATTAGTGGTAGGGCATTTAACAACTCCCAAGCTGACTAGAGCGTCGCACCGAGTCTAGTCTAGTTGCCATGTGAGAGCCCGGGCCCACCAAAACGTACGATTGCTACTGTCCGAATTCGCAATCTGTGTCTCGGAGACATGATGGAATGAGAGAAAGAGGAGGAGAACAGAAAACGGCCTCACGGTTCGCCCATGCTCATGCCCTGCTCGAGAAAAATGTTCTCTGCAGCCAACGGTCTTGCATCCCGCTTCTGGCGGCCCTGACATATACTCGATATATCCTCGATTTATTGCTTCGCATCTCCCTCACGCCTCCCCCGCAACCCGCCCAAATCTGAACCCAACCACCAGCATGCACTGGACACACTAAATGTATTAAGTACACAGGTACTAACCCCTCCTCGCGGGCGCTTTCCCCTCGGCGAGGCTGCTCAACCCCAGATTTCCAATCACTGCACAGTAATACCTAGGTGCCTACTAATAAACTAGAACCCGCACCTTCCGACGGCTTTTATCTATAGCACCTGCGATATTGCTTTCCCTTGCCAGGCCCGTCGTTCCCCCCTTCCATTATTTTATTTCCCCTTCCCTTTCGCTTCCGACGTTTCGGATCTTCGCCTCAGATGAGAATGTTCCTGACTTCATTTCGGAAACCGGAACAGAGGGAAACCATCATCACATTACTTGTATTTGTTGTAAGGACGCTCATCAATTTCGACGAGATGAGGAGTTGTCGTCACCCACCCTCCCACACTGACTGACTGCGCATCAGATGCAGAGATTGGAGAGTGCTTCCCCCAACTCGACATGACGCAGACTGGAGATTTTCTTCGCCGGGCAGGAGATTGGGAAATCTCCGGTTTGTCTCGCATCCTATACGGAGTACCTAGGTGTTTCATTTTTTTCCGCGCCATATCGATGAGAAGGAAAATTTCACCGCACTCCGCATTCATATTATATTCCCACCGGTAGGAGGAACGGCCTGCATCGCCCTTTCCATCCCTCACCACAAATGGAGAATTCCATTCCTTCCTTTGCAGGTTCCTGGTACCACCCATCCCATCCTAACGACCGCAATCATATTTGTTCCCACCCTACCCCTCCATTACATACAGGCGTGCATACATACAAGCCTACATACATGAGGCATACAGAGATGCATACATATACCACAGTACCTGCACCACACTCCGCATCCGGGAAAAATATCGACATCTATGTGCAGGGGTGGGTGAGAACCGTACGGCTCTATTTTTGGCTCAGATGGCAGAAGAGCGGACATGCTCACCGCCTGCCTGCCTCGACCCCCTCAAAGTCGGGGACGACTCTGCAGCCGATTGAGAAAATACAGTACTCCATCTGAATAGCTAGCTAGATTTGTGTAGCCCACTGTCTACTAAAGTGAAAACCCATCCCATAGCTACAGAACAAGAGGAGAGCAAAAAAAGAGAAGAAAGAAGGAAGGAACCTTGGAAGGAATATGCACAGACACTACACTGACTGTACTGTGTATGTACACTGACGGTATCTGCGGCTAATGGCGGACGTACAGTGTAATCATGACTTCCTCTTATCTGTCTGGTTCCAATCAATCCAATCCAATCCAATCCAATCCGTTCGAGTCTGCCTAGAATACCACAACAGATCCATCCAATAGCTAGATTCAGCAGCCTGGACAAACAACGGCAGAGGCCCCTGCACGAAAATCCCCAAGCACGGGCGTGGTAATGTCGAGTTTAGTTGCACAATCGGGAATGGAAAATAGGCTACGCCTATCCACGCCTCCAAAGTCAAGGCAGTAGGAAAAGGAATAAATATATTTTGCCCACACACCAACTCTACGCCGTTCCGATGAGAAAAACCCACACCGCCCAATGCAAATCCTCCCTCGAATCCAGACGTGCGCAGATGCTCAGACGCCACCGAATGCACAAAAACGGCTTCCTTCTGGGTAGACCAGGCAGACAAGAGGTTGACACCGCCGTCTGACTCCCATTCTCAGATATTCCATTTCATCACCATGCTCGTCATGCCCTTGCGTAGCCTCTCAATTCATCTGACCCTCCTGTCCCTCAACTGCGATGACAGAAGCTCCAGAGATGACCAGATACCGCCACTTCTAGAGACCCGCCGCGTCCAGCTCCTCGGGCGTCTTGTGCCTCGCCAGCACCAGCCTCTTGAACTCGGCCGGATCCTTGTCCCAGAGCTCTGCCGCCTGACCGTTGAGCGGCGACGCACTAACCACCGGAAAAGTCAGCAATCGCGTTTTTCCCCTGGGAGATGAACACCCGAAAAGATATGTCGAAAACTCACTTATTCGGCTCCCCCAGCAGACTCTGCAAACTCAACAGCACACTCCCCACACTAATCACCGCACTCCACCTATCCTTCAGGATATCCAGACAGATCCTCCCCGAGAAATCCACGTTCGGGTGGTAGATGGGCGTGCGGAACAGCACCGTGGGGGCCTTGTACGGATACTCGGGGCTGAACTCCATGCTGAGCTTGAAGACGAGGCCGTCGTAGGGCGTATCGGCGGGGCCGGTGATGGTGGCGGTCCAGAGCGAGAGGTTCGAGTCGGAGGGGAAGGCCGAGATGCCGGGCGTGGGGTGAGTGAGGAGGTCCATGAGTTCCTTCTGGAGGCTGGGGAGGGTGTTAGCTAGAAGGAGTGTGAGGGGAGGGGAAGACGTACCGCTGAGCTACAGTGTTGCTAGCCATGTTGACTGTGGGGGTAGGGAGGCTCGTAGCGTGGAGTCCTGGGTTGGATGTGCTGTACTGTGTTGCGTACTCTTGCTGCGCCTGCACGAAAGCACTGCCTGAAAGAGCGAAAGAGGCGTGAAGCGGTAATGGTCGCAAGCTATCGTGTAACGCGGGAAGAAGCGATCCAACTAGACCTTCCGCCCGTCACGTCTCGCGAACTGAAGAAGGCCGAAAGAATCGAAGCAGCGAGAGGAAAACCCTCGAGAAGCTCGCAAAACGGGATGAAGCAGCAGATCCACAGCCACGACCTCGCTTTGGAAGACTGCAGAAAAGGCTCCTTAGCCTTCGCTAGTCAATATGAATCAAGATCGTCAAGCCCAGAGCAGTCGCAGTCGCAGAAAATGGAACGATATCGTTATCCTGTCGTGTAGTGTTTATGTTTACACAAGGTGGGTCGCCAGCCCGTGGGAACGGGTAACGCCTCAGCGGCCCGTGCACGTGGCGCGTTAACGCGGCCGCCACGATCGTCAGGGTCCAGGGACCCGGGCGATCAACTTTCTGATACAATTGCCAGAGCTGCGTCCGAATATTCGAAGACGGGTGGACCGCACCGCACAGCTCGCGGTCGATACATGACTTCTGGGCTCAGTGATGCGTCTTGTTTCATTTTTGTTGTAGAAAGGCGATTGCCTACAATACACTTCGATCACAGCTCCTCGAACACAAACTGAACACGCTCGTTGGCTTGATCCATCAATGTCGAATGCACAGCTCCTACTGTAGGAACTAAGGAAGAATGAAAGGTGTCCACTGATACGAAGAATGTTAGACCGGAGGATTAGCACCCCTGGGGACCGTCCATAGTCCCCTTGAATAGAGATAATGCCACCCCACCAGCGCTCCCGAGACAATGATACTTCAGCAGAAGAATTCCTGAACATTCCCCCCCAAACGCCACGCTATGCAAGCCCAAAGACCCCTGCCATGTGAATGTATTCCCGAACCCTTCCCATTCTCCACGTCCATTCATCCCCTCCGCCCACTCCATCACCTCTCACCTCCCCACGACCCTCCCCAAAGCCCTCACACCCCCAACCACTGCCCTCGCAACCAACAACCCAGGTCCAGGAATCGCCACCACTCCCGCCCCACCCCCAAGCACCTTCCCCTTCCCATGAAGAATCGCGAACCGGAGCAACACCTCCAAACACGTCACCAACAACGAAAACATAATCAGGATGATGATGATCCAGGTAATCCTCGTCATTTTCTTGTCTGCAATGGAGTCGCTCAGGATCTCGCCGAGGTCGAGGAACACTTTGCACCGCTCGTTGAGGACCTGGATACGCGGCTGGATTTCGAGGTACTCACGGATAGCCGTGTAAAGCGGGTGGAGGGTGGGTTCTGCATCCCAGAAGAAGTTGGGAGTGTCGAGCATGTTGGACGCTGCGATACGAATCAGCAAAACTAGTCTTTACTCCAACCCCAGAAGTGAGGAAAACGGATAACTCACAGAGATTCACCTCCACCCTACTCGTATACAACTGCCCCACCATCCTGACCACCTCACTCCTCCCCATGCCCAACTTCCCCGTCAACGCCAACCTCGTCGGGATATACTTCGCTCGAGCCATGGTGCGATTCATCCTCTCTTCGAACAGACTCAACTTGGTGCTCTGAGCAATCGCATGGCTCATCGCAAGCTTAATCATATGATCCCCGCTCTTCAAAGTAATCATATCGTTGTACACCCTCGGCCGCGGAATCTCCGCATTGTACTCGAAATGGAATTCCTCCGTCTCAAAATCCGCTTCGTTGAGCGGCCTGGTCGCAAGACTGACTCCCGTCGCCGACGTCGAAAACGTCAAATCCGCAAGGATATCCTTCTCCTGCCTCTCCGTGAAATTCCAAAACACAACCACCCCGTACGAGAACACAAACATCTCTCCAAAGCTCAGCGCATTAGGCGCAATCCTAGGCGCCGGATGCGCCAGCTCCGAAGAATCCATTCGTGACTGCTGCCCTCCTTTTCGTCTATCGTTCGGGCTCCCAAGAGGAGACTCTTCGTCCTGACCTCTAACGCCGTACTCTCCCTCATCCTCAAAATACCCCTCATGATACTCAATCAACTCATTCCTCTCAATCTCCTCATCCAGCATCGTCTTTCCCCCCGGACTCTTCAGCGCAGGACTACTCCGCACCCTATACCCATCCATGCCCGGCAAAAGCGGTAAATGGTACGCCGTATACAAACAATCATCATACAGCTTCGTCCGCGCCCCATGCTGCGTCTTGACAAACTCGGCCGTACTCTTCATCTTGTACGCCTGCGCCGTGCAGTACGCCGTCACGCGCGACAGCTTCTCCGCTCGCTGCGGCTTGGGCAACCGCTCCGCGTAGCTCTTATCTTTCAACCCGCCTTTCGCCGTGCGCCTAGCGAGTTCCTCGTCTTTAGGTGGGCCCCGCTCCTCCTCTTCGTCAAACTCGCCCTTCTCATCTTCCACGCCGCCCTCCGTTTCCGGAAGCAGGACTAACTTCTCGCTCAACTTGCTCGTCCGCGTCGGTATATACTGTGGTGCCAGACGACCGGACAGCTTGGGCTCGAGCGGATGCCGCCCGCTGGGTGTGCGGGTGTGGTTCGAGGGGCGGGCACCTGGGGGTCCGCGGCGCTGCTGGGAGGGGATGTCCGAGGCGTATTGGAGGATGTTGTCTACGGAGATTAATTTGGCGTTGGGGCGAGGTATTGATGGGCGGGCGCCGGGGCGAGCGTCTCGACTATCCGTCATCTGGAGATCTATAATGAGAATTGTTGGCTCGGAGGTATAGGAGTATACGATTTACCAACACCGTTGGGCCCCGTTTGCCCTTCACACCTTTTCCTGAGGTTGACATTGTTACTGGAGTCAGTATACCCGGTGAGCAGAGCTCACAATTGACCTCGTTGTGGCTGCGGTCAAGAGCGTTCACAGTCCGAAGTTCGAACGCGAGAGCGACGATGCGTGGACGTCATTGCTTGGCAAAGCCGTTGGGTTTATTCTGCCATCACCACCAGAACAGTGTAAATCACAAAACGAGATTTGGAAAGCTCCTATGTTTTAGCCGGTTGAATGCCTCTAATACGGAAACTGAAGCCGCCCGAATACGGCCCACGGGAATACACTACCTGATGCTAGCAACCCAAACACCATGCTATGAAAACAAAGGACGAGCGTCTCGCCAGAACGACAAGGAGGACCCAAATGACAGGAAAAGCGCTGGTCAGAAGCACCATAACACTCCATCCGTTAGCGCTCTCATTTTCAGGATTCGGCGGATTCCACTTGCGCTCCAGCCCTTCATTACCGCAACCGGCTCCTAGAAATGGAATAAAAGAACAGATGGGTATTAGACAATAGAGAAAAGAAAATCCGAGTGGAGCCCCAATCACCGGTCAAAGTCTCTTCCCCGGCACAAAGATGAACAGACAGCACACAGCTGCATCCACGAGGAGAAAGCCCGCCAACATCACCAAAGACCGTTTATTCAGCGTCTTCCTCACAAACGGCTCCCGGATGCGATAAAAATCCATGAGTGTGTACTCGCTGAGGCCAATGAGCGCCAGGATCGGGTCAAGCATGTATTGATGAGTGAAGATGAAGTAAAGCGCGATCGTGAAGGGGAGGATGAGCTGTGGACGTTAGTTCGCTGACGTGCAGATTAAGACTTTGCAATGTGAACATACCCAGCACCTTGTAGCCCTTGATTTGTTGAGGAAGATAAGAATGAAAGAAGCCCACATAGCCGCGAAGAAACTGATCAAGCCGACGATAAGGCGGATCATCATGCTCTGCGGCACGAGGTTGCCGAGACCCTTGCTCTGCAGGAATCCAGGAAAGGCGTCGCGCTCCATGGCTTGGAAAACATAGTCTTTGGCGGCGTCAAACAATTCCGGATCGCTCCTCTGCTCGGGGCCTTCGATGGCATCCTGTACCTCATGGAGAATGCTTTGCGGAATGATAATCTCTCGCTCGGATCCCGGAAGAAGATAGGTATACAGAATCTTCTCCGCAGACGCCCTCAGATCCTCCCTCTTAGGGACATTATCCCCAGACGAGTTCTGGCCCGGCGAGCTCGAATCCTCTCCTGGTGAACTGGTATCCATCGTCATGAAGCTAGGGCGTGGCGGACGCTCGTGACCAGGCGTCGAGTGATGGGAATAGTCATCCTGGCTATTATGCGGGGAGTGCTGCCGACTCCCATGATCCGACCGAAGGAACGCGGAGAGTCTCTGGTCCGACACATTGCCCTTCTCTCCCGATGGCCCCTCGCCCGCACCTTCTGGGAAGAAGGAGGATTGCTTGCTGTTCTTCTCCATCTCGGGGGTGTCTTCAATGACGGAACGATGTAGACGGCGTACATAGAGTCGGCAAAGTTGGAGGTGCTGGGATACGTCGAGCCTATACCGTAAGCTTGGAAACCTGGTTCCCAATATCCTCCCACACACTTACCAGAAATCCAGGTAGTCGACGGAGCGCTGCTGATCACGCATGTAGATGTAGAAGGAGAACAGATCCAGAGGGGCCACAGTCTGGCGGCTCAGCACCTCGGACAGATTTGGAAAGCGGTGCCTCTGCCCAGGTTCTCGTGGGGGCATTGAATCTCCCATGGTGACAGTCGGTGCAGCACTGTGCCGCAGGTCTCCTGAAGCGTTGCGCCGATGTTGCCGACTCCTCTACGCGGGTGTCCAAGGTAGCCAGTCCTCCTGAGCAGACTCCAATTGTCGTGATGCGCTGTCCTCCAGTGAATGGTGTCCTTCAGCTCCCGATCCGCAGCGCAATACTTTCAGCCTTCGGTGTCCCTGTTCCTCAATCCTCCTGCAAATCAAGATCCGATGAGCGAGCGACGTCGAAATCAAAGATATCGAAGCGAGCGACGAGAAGAAGACGTTGAAGTTGAAGCAGTCTCACTCGTTTGCTCGTCAGTCGCGGTGAGGCCAGGAAACGAACCCCCCAGTCTTGGCGCGACGAGTGGGTTTCTGGCAGCGGGTGGCTGAGGTTGGCGTGAGAGCGACCCAAAACATCCACAAGGAAGTATGCGGGGCGTTAGCGAGCAGGCTGATGGACAGTCCTGTAGCTTCCGCTAGTATCTAGCGAAAGAACCGCTCTTGCGGTGACAGTAGCGAGGGAGGGAATAACCTGGGCCTTATGTCGTCTTTGTCCGGTGTCATCAGCAGGATGCTGGGTGGTCAGAGTTCGCAAACTTGGAATTGTCAGGGCATTCAGGCACCCGGTCGCTGCGATTGGGCCCAGCTTGGCTGGCTGAAACGGGGAAGGTGTGGAAAATCACGTGATTGTGCGGCACAGCTACCACCTCCACCGTCGATAAATGCAGCAGTCTTTTAACAGATGAGACGTTCGAATGGAATTTCCACAGATATAGGGTTAGGAGAAGTGTATTGCATATATTTCGGCCCCAACAGCACAGCAACGCACGATATCAAAACCAACGTTCAGCTGTAGGCACCAGCAAAAGCAAGGCCCCCTTAGGCACCGAGAACTCATAAATAAACCTGAGCCCCAGTGGTCCAGTTAATCATACTCCCCACCAGAAGATCCTTAATCAGACACTCAGATCGTCCTCAGCAGCATGTCCGACACCAACCCCGCCTCTATTGAACTTCCCGCGGATTTCCTCCGCACCCCAGGCCCAAAAGTCACCAAAGAGACCATTGACTTCAAAGCCGCCGGTCTCCGCGAATACGAAGACTACTATGCCGTTGTCCTCGACGGCGTGCTCTCAGAAGAAGAATGCAACACCCTCGTGTCCGCCGTCGATGCCAGCGTCGACGGAAGGTGGGAGCGCGCCATGATCAACTCGTGGAATGGGTCGCAGCGGATGAGGGAGGATATTCGGAAGTGCGGACGGGTGATTGTGGATGATAGGGACCTGATGAGGAGGTTGTGGGCTAGGGTTGAGGGGGCGGTGCCGGAGCTCGAGCGACTGGTTAACTGGGCTAATATTACGGGAATGGGGCCGGCGAGTAGAGGTGAGGTATGGGCGATGACGAGACTGAATGAGAGGGCGAGGTTCCTCAAGTATGTGGGTGGCGAGTATTTTAAACGTAAGTCGTTCCCCAGTTCAATGGAAAGCGACGATTGACGAGCGTAGCGCACGGAGACGGGCAATATCAGACTGAAGACGGGTTCGAACGATCCTATTTCACCCTCCATCTTTATCTAAATGACGGCGCTGGCAAGGACGGTGCAGAGCCTCTAGAGGGTGGGGCGACCGTTTTCCACAGTCACTGTGATAAAGACCTGAAAGTGGAACCGAAGGTCGGCAGGGTCCTCCTTTTCCAGCAGCGTTGCCTTATCCATTCCGGCGAAGACGTCGTGAAAGGGACGAAACTGACCATGCGGACGGATATCATGTATGCGAGGAAGCCCAACGACAGGCCAAGGGAATCTGAGAAGGCGAGCGAATCTGAGAGCGCGAGGGAACCCGAGGACAAAGCGAACCAACCCAGCAACAACGCCGAAGAACCCACTTCCAACGGCCTCATCTCAGCAGGCAAGAAACTCTTCCGCAATCCATTTCATTAGCAGTATCCTTTGCCCTTTCCATAGCCCAGTATGCACTCACCTGCAAAAACAAAAAGGTTGAACGGCCCGCCTCACCAGAGTAATCGGAATCGAATGATACCCTTCCCTCTTTCACCCTCTACCCCCCAAGAATGGAGAGAGGAAAAGCTACTGGAGGTCAAGCACGCTGCGTATTGCACTATGATGTCGCTCCCTCTTGAGAGGAAGCACACAATCTTCGCACCGACTCCCATAGGGAACAACTCCCCTCAGCTCAGACACTCGCAAGGAGTACCATTGCTTCATGAAGCGCCCTGGACTTTCTGATGCCGAATGCAGACGTGAGTCACGCCAGGCCCTCACGGGCAGTGGCGCCAGAGCTCGCCGAAGAGGCAAGATGGCGGTGAAGATAAAGTGAAGATTACTCCGAATTTCTCATTTGCATGATCGGGACAACTGTGCACGGAGGCGCAGCGTCTGTCTGGAAGCAAAGAAACGCAGCATTGGTGAGGCGGGCCGTTGAGAGAAGAAAAGAGGAGCTCAGGTGGGGAGCTGGGAGTTTTCTGCCTTCGGCGCTGAGAAGTAAATCCGTGCCGGCCTTGGCATCATCCACCCGGTTTGTAGGGGCAGCTAGAGAACCCGTTAACGTTTGTCCATCTGGCAGCACCAGGTCAGGTAGCACTGCTAAGAATTGTGTTGCTGAGTTTGAAGCAAGATGTGCTTTGCATTGCTTTCAGTTGTACTAAAGAATGCTGAAGGGGATGAAGTACTGCCCATGCCTAGATTACTCATGGATCCACATCCACGTACCCAACAAACCCGCTATGCTTTTATGACATGGTATCTAGAAAACAGGAAACAAAATCGACCCTTGATATATGCGTAACCTTAAAACAGACATCTCAGAGACAACGCCAGGTTAGCTTTCCCCGTGAAGCCAACGCCAATGTGCCAATGCCCGTGGGTACTGGACCATTCCAAGGGATAAAAAAGCGAAGATCAAATATGCCTGGGCGCCATGCTCGCTGCTGTAGTAGAACCAGAAAAGCCAGGATCCAAGTTGGGAATTGCCGGATCCAAAGAATCAAGGAAACATAACGCTTCAGAGGCAAAGCGCTAACGAAAACGATAAGAAGAGACGTGGCGCCATCACAAGGGTATCCTACGCAGGGTAACGTCTTGATAAACCGAGCAATCGCGGTAAAGGTATGATGGCTGATTACTGTTCCGGCCGGGCCAAAGGAGAAATCGAAGGCGAGCCTTTCGCTGGAGAGGGTGGAGTAGCTACGGGCGCAGTTGCCTCCGCAGCCTGCGGTTGCGCAGACGGGGCGAGCGGAGCCTGAATGTCCGCTACCGAAGAGGAAGCTTCTGTTGGAGCCGCAGTCGGGGCCTCTGCATCTTCCTCTGGTATAGGCGCACAATAGGTCTTAAGAACGTGCTTCAACGCGGGTCGCCGAATCGGCTTGGACAAGAAGAAATCCATTCCGGAGTCATAGCACTCGCGAATGTTGCTGTCCTCAGAATACTGTATGATCATCAGTGATGTTCGTGTTGTTCGGAGGTATAACACTCACTGCAGTAAGTGCGACGATAGGAGCCGAGAACCCCGATTGCCGGATCAACCGCGTAGACTGAAGACCATCCAGGTTCGGCATTTGAACGTCCATGAAAATGAGATTGTAAGGGCTGTGGTGCTCCATACTCTCCTTGACCTTGTCGACCGCCTCCTGGCCGTCTTTGGCAACAGTAACATCGTACACATCTTCAAGTTTCAGCATACGTAAAACGACTTCTTGGTTGGTCTTATTGTCTTCGGCGACCAAGACCTTAATTTTGTCGCCGCGCTTCGTTGCCTCTGCTTCAACTCGTTGCATGGCTGCCGATTGGGAGTTTGGTGACTCTAGGGGAGTCGTCGAGGCGAAGAAGGGCTGGCTCAGGCCAATCAGGCGAGGTTTTGAATCTGTCTCAAATGCTACGGGCCCGCTGACAGTAGTCGCCGGAAGAGGATTGCTCAAGGTGGAATGGATCGACTGTCCCGAGAGCGCATCATCACTCATTCGTCGATGCCTTGTCTCGTCAAATGAGCTAGGCCGGCTGAGAGGTGGGTTTGCTTCCCCGAGTATGTTAACGTTGCTTGAACTCGCGGTGCTGTCGGCCCGGCTAGCGAGGTGCCTGAGCGGGATGGACATGGTGAAGACACTTCCGTGTCCGACTTCACTCTTCAAGTGGATCGTCCCTTTCATCAAACCGGCAAGTTGTGAGCAGATACTCAGTCCTAGACCCGTACCACCATACTTCTTACTCAGGCCCAAGTCGCCTTGAACAAAAGGTTCAAAAATCTTGTCATGGAGATTCTCAGGGATCCCCGGACCGGTATCCTCGACCTCAAACTCGAAAGACAACCACCTGCCGGGTGGGGGTGTTGGCGCCCTTTCCTGAGCGAAAATGTGGGAGTACGCTCCATACTTATCGTATGCGTTGATTACATTGGCCGTCCCGAAATGACTGGGAGAGGAAACAGTGGCGGAGCCTACCTCTGATATTGAGTTCCTGATCCGGTGTTTGGAGTTACGCGTGGAGCTTTGCCTGGACTGCAACGAGGCTTTGCGACTATTGGGCGGGATAGCTTCGCCGACACAACGGATGGTGACAGTCACTGAACCGCCAGGCGGTGTGAACTTGAGACTATTAGAGACCAGATTGATGACGACCTGGAGGATTCGGTGTTGATCTCCGTAAAGAACCATGTCTTTCAGTCGGCCAAGTCCGTACGGTCCTAGGTCTCCTTCTCCTATCAGCCTGCCGTTCTCATCTGCGTTGGCCTCATAGGGGCCTTCGTATTTGATCCGCAGATCAATTTCACCTTCCTTAGCCTGTCGATCGAAGATGGCAGCGACCTGGGTGCTCACGTCCCTGAGTCGAAACTCTTTCTCATCCAGACTCAAGGATTGACCAGGTACTTGGTTTTTACTAGAATGGAGTTAGGGGAATGCGTATCTCTCAGGAGTGTGCATGGCTTACCTGAAAGTCAAGAGATCGGTGAGTAAGTTTAGCAGCAAATCACCACTCTTGTAAATGATTCCGAGGGATCGCTTTATCTTGACAGGATCATCTTCAGACATACAAACGGCGCACATGCCTAGGATACCGTTGAGGGGCGTCTTCAGTTCATGAGAGATATTGGCAATGAACAGAGTCTTGCTTTCGTTGGCAGCCTCTGCGGCCTTCTTACTTTGCTCTAGTTCAGCAGTTCGTTGCTGGACTCTTTCCTCCAATCTCTCATACTGCATCATCAGCTCATCAGTCATCTCGTTGAAGGTTTTGGTGAGGTCGGTCAGTTCGTCATGGATGAAATGTTTGCGATCTTTCACTTTGCTCGGGATGCGGAACTGGCGTCTCCGCTCCTCCTCCCGCTTTTCGGCTTTGCTCGCTTTGCGATTTCGGCGATAGTGTATGATGCTGTCGAGAAAGCCTTCTTTACGGGCCAATGCAGCATCGTGGTCGTCACCGTCATGCTGGGAACTGACACTGTCGTCTTCAAACACGTGCGGGGCCACAGTCTTTCTGGTGGCATCGCGTAATCTCCTGATAGGCCTGCTGGAATAGTGCGCTACGGGGAAGGCTATCAAGAGCATTGCGCCGAGAGTCCCAAAAACGCAAGCTATGATGATGTTTCGAAGGTGATTGATGGGCGCCCACACCTCCCCATGCTGTTGCTCAACCACTAGAATCCAATGGACCATGTCTGAACGGATATTTGCATAGCCCACTGCAACGTTTTGGCCCTCTTCGTTGTGGGTGTGGATGAGACTTCCGGAGTTGTTCGTCTCTCCGGTCGACCTGGTGAAGCCTTCTTTGACAGCCGGATATTGGTTCCAGTCGAGTGGCCGTGCGTTTTGAGCAAAGCCATAAGAATCGTGTCTCGCTGCCGGATCATTTCGACGAGTCGGAGGGAGAACCAACCTGACATCGGCGCTGTGCGGTGGTTGGGGGTTCGGAGAGGTGTACAGGTAACCCTCGGGAAAAGAGTTGAATTGGTTGTCTGGGCCAAAGAGCATGGTAAGGCCTGTGTTGTGTAATCCCTCCCCAGAATTCACCACGTCGGCAATGAGATGGGCATCAAGAACCGCCGTGACCCATCCGAGGGTCTCGATGCTGGAGGTGTTGTTTATAATGGGCATGGTGATGGACAGCAGACTAAAGGTATCATTGATGAAATAAGGTCCACAGAGAAGGGGATGATCTACGTTGACTGTTCTTCCTTGCCAGACTCCAGTAGTAATGTTGGCGGTTGCGTTAAGGGGTGCGGAAGAGACAGTGAGGTTTGGATACAAGTCGGGAATGAAGCCATAGTTGGAGTCGCCCAGGGTTGCTATCTGTCCGTCAGGGGTGGTGTAGGGCAGAGGGACGGATTTGTGTACGTCGGAGGTAGAGCTGACGACGGGACCTCGTGATGGATCTTGCGGATAGATGCGGGCTTGGATGACGAGATAGCCAGCTCCAGCACTTGCGAAGACGGTTTGCAAATCATCAAAGCTCCTAGACCAGTTTTGTTCGGTATTATTCCCCTCGTAGTACCGCTTTAGAGCCGCCTGGATGGAAAGGCGCGTACTGAGACCCCTCACAGTGGATTGCATCAGGAGCATGTTTGAAGAGAGCTGGGCAGCCTTGAGGGTCGCAGTGAGAGAGAGGCGCGAGGCTCGAATTGAGAGGACGAAGTTATGATTTGATACCCATGTTGCTATGGCCACAATGGCGAGACCAATCATTGAGGCTAGCAAAACGAGCAAGGCCAACTGTTCGCGGATGGGGATGCGCATTTTGACCATAACTGAGCAGCGCTAGAGCGTCAGTGGCCGCGGCGAAGACAGATATAGAGGGTCGAGAAACGAGCGATGTTCGAGTCGCAGGACGTCGGGGTCGCTAACGGGGGATGGCCACGGCACTGAGGCGGTTGAGCGAGGCGGCCAGCGACCAGAAGTCGAGGAGAAGGTGACGTTGTCCACGTCCCATACCGCAGTGGGGTGCTGGGGATGCCCCAAGACACGAAGCGAGGACAGAGTGTGAGGGCGGCGCAAATCGATGGAGGAGAGAGTTGTGAGAGATGTCGACGAGGCAGGCTAGTAGCGAGGGCTGCAGGGTGATTACGGTGGACGGAATTAAGGGTTGGAGGAAAGCAATCTATGCGCAAAGAGAGGACGAGCGTGTGCTCTTTTGGAAGGTTGAAAGGGTTTTTTTGCAGCGAGGGCAGCGGAAGGGCTGTATACCCGTCCGATCGAGAGTTTCAGGGACGAGAGGAGTGTCGATCGAGATGTTGTCCTAATCCATCACCCGTTCGCCGAGCGCTGCTAGCTCCGCTGGTCTCTGGCCAGGCCCTCTCCGCCAAGCTGCAATGGCCCAGAACGGTCTGAAGCGGCTCGCTTAAAGCCCGCCCTGACTTGGCACCCGTCCGGCAACTCCCGCCTGCACTCCCTCCTCCTCCACCTCCAGCTTCCTCCGCCTCTCTCTCTCCCGTTCATAAGTCCTTCGCAGACTGGCTACCTTGTTTGTCCTTTGCTAATCATGTCCTGCGAGACACTGATGGCAAACAAATAAATCTCACTTCCACGTACACGACTTGGGCAGCACAAACACTTAACCCCGCCTCGGATGGTGACCTTCGTGGGGCCATACTCCCAACGCCGAACTGGTCTATGGTTCCACAGAGCAGTACAGCTACTGCAATCAATATCCTCAGGTAATAACTCGTGGTGAGGACATGCCGAAATCATGGAAAATGATCCATCCCCTCATCGTTCCTTATGCACGTGACATCGCGCATCTTCGCCTCTTTTTTACCTGTGCCGCGTCACGCGTCAAAGCACTCATTTTGCTGTTAGCTATCACACAATCAAGACCCTTCCAAACTCGCATGCAACGACATTCTGGCATTCTTTGTTGACCATGTCTCATCCTAGATCCGCCTCTAGGACTCCGGAGGCTACTTCCATGCCAATGGAGCATGAAGCTTGCACCACCAAACCCTCCTGTCATCGAAGAGTCTGCTCACTCCTCCATGTGCTAGGATTTTTTTATTTCCTTGTCCATACTTACAACCCGAACCAAGCCTCCGACTGGTCCAAATGCGAGGGAACGGAATGGCCTGGAGCCCGTCTCAGCGAGCTACAATTGCAGCGGAAGGAATCCACTTACCAACACCCTGCGCCCAAATGCCCTGCACATTCGGCCCAAAGTCATCCGTGCGGTAGTTCCTCTCAGGCGTATCAGGCTTGGACGAAGTGGGCGTCTCGCTCACTCCGAAAACGTTGGTCCATTGCTTAACCGTCTCGCGGTAGTTATTCGGCGAGAGTGTGCTATCCGTCGAACCGTGCCAGAACTGCATCCGAGGCCGGGTGCCATTATATCCCGGATACATTGATCGGACAACATCGCCCCACTTCTGAGCGGTAGCTGTGCTCTGTCCGCCCGAGCATGTGTTGTTCCAAGCAGCAACCTGGCCGCTGGACGAAACGAAGCAGCCGGCCGGCACGCCCGAGTAGAGCGAGACGGCAGTGATCAGGTCTGGATATGTCGCCGCAAGGACGTTGCTCATCATCGCTTGATTTGTCAACATTTCCATCTCCCTTCCCATCGTCATAGGGACCTACCTCCCGACGACCCGCCCGTAACAAACACTCTCCCAGGATCGATCTTGTATTGTGCAATCGCGTACTTGATCATGTTTG
Organism: Westerdykella ornata; assembly: GCF_010094085.1. NCBI lineage: Eukaryota > Fungi > Ascomycota > Dothideomycetes > Pleosporales > Sporormiaceae > Westerdykella > Westerdykella ornata. The sequence continues at coordinate 500,731 of NW_022986856.1, forward strand.
CAATGGCATTCGAGTCTCCACCGCCGTCATGGGATAGCGAGGCTTTGCTGGACACATCCCAGCATTCCGTCGTCGAACTCGGCCACACAGTGATATATCCCTTCCTATCCGAGCCTTGCTTCCATGGGATCTTTGCATTCTGGAAGTATTTCTGCGCAGACGACTGGCAAGAGTGGATCGCCACGACGAGTGCATCGCTCTTCAAGTTGTCTGGCTTATACACCCACCTGGACAGCCATTAGCACATGGTAGGATAGATGGGGAGTATCACGCTTACATCTGTGGCTTTGCACGTGCATTGCCTCCATAGTTTGGTACCTGCGTCAACTGCGCAGCAAAAGCCGCTGAACCCAGCATCAACACGGTAACAAGGTTATGGAACATCATATTTGAGGCAACTAACGAACAGTCCGGTATGCCATCAGGAAACATCTTTCCTTTGTTCTTCACCACATCATATTTATTCGCTGGTGTAAAGTCCATTGGCGAGTGGGTCTCCTCTCATAGGTGGAAGATTTGATCAGCGAATAGTCCACAACCATTCATGAGGCACCATAGAGGATACGAATAAGGACTCTGCAGTAAAGAGGTTGACTGCATTAGGCTAAACGGCAGGGATGCGTAATCAAGCTTTTCAACCAAGCATTTACGGATGGAGGTTGATATTGATGGCACATACCCCAGTCATTCTCCATGCTGATCCTCCATGCGCTCCCCACATGGCTTTTTTAATATTTGACAGTACAAATGTAAGAGCCAACGGATTGTCTGTCATTGATTCGACTGCCACAATTCCAATGTCTTTATTGCGAGTTTCCTGTCAAACCTCCGCTTCCCGGGGGCTCAAGCCCAAACCCTACGCACAATGCCTAATACTATGTTTCCCAAATTACAGGTTCACTACCGCCACTTTAATCCCCGGATCATAAGCCGATCTCATATTCGGTACTCTTCGGTCGAAAGGTACTCTTAGTGGAGGATCTCGTGGCCATCATTTACGATTCCCGCGCTTGTGGAGAACTCTCCGGTAGACGCAGTCCCTTCGTCTGGACCGTCACCAGATTGCGGAGACCTAACTATCACTGAACACATCGAACGGGTGACGCCTGCTTTTGGATTCCGGTAAAGGGGTGCCTGTGTTTCCTTAGCTTCAGAGGAAAATAAGGCCACTATCTCCTCGACACCCAGTTACTTGCAATTGGAAGGTTGAGCCCACTGACTTGTCCAGGTCCGATACTGGACATCAAAAAAGGCGAGACATGTGGCGCCTACTCGCAGCCACCGTAGGCTTTCTCACTCAGCAAGCCTCTGCCCACGGCGGTGCTGCAAACTACACAGTTGGAGACATCTGGTAACCTCACTCCTCCAAAATCCCACATATCCCCTCAATTCTTCTGACCTAACAAAACATCCAGGTACCCAGGGTGCGTCCTCCTCTCCTCTCTCCTCTCTTCTCTCTCGTTCCCAACCCTTCTCTAACACTGCCCCGTCCGCTTCCCAGCTACGACCCCTACGCCGGCTCCTGGCAAGACACAGACCCCACCATCCCCCAACGCAAATGGATCACCAACGAGCCCATCTTCGAAACCACCAACCACTCCCTCGCCTGCAACTTCCCCGGCACCCCCGCCCGCGCCTCCATCCCGTTCCCCGCCGGCTCTAACATCTCCGCCATGTACAACACGTGGGTGCACACTGTCGGCCCTATGATCGCATGGATGACGCACTGCACAAACGACGATTGCGCGACCTTCGACCCCGTCGCCTCAAACGCGGATTGGTTCAAGATTGGCGAAAAGGGCTTGCTCGAGGGGGATATCCTGACGGGCTCGTGGTTCCAGAAGGAGTTTAGTCGGTGGGATGGCAGTCCGAGCGTGTGGACGGAGCGGGTGCCCGAGTCGTTGCGGCCGGGCGCGTATCTCATTAGACATGAGATTGTGAGTTTGCATAGTGAGCATAGGCCTCAATTCTATCCGGAATGTCTTCAGGTGAGGGTTACGGGGCAGGGGAACGCTTTTCCGGGGAAGGAATACATGGCTAAGATTCCTGGTGTGTGGAGTATGGACCGTGAGTTATCCTTTGACAATGTGGTGGTGGGGAGAGAGGGAATGGGGCGCTGATGCTGGACAGAACCAGAGATCAATATGAATCCGTATGATCCGGAGACGGGTAGTAAGACGGTATGTTGTACCTTGTCTTGGGTTTTCATCTTGACTCGGCTGGCTGACGGTTTTGTGATAGGAGTATAAGATTCCCGGGCCGCCGGTTTGGACTGGTTGAGATGGATTGAGGTTTTGAATCGCGTGTGTTGTCCAAAGAATCGATCATTGGGAAATGAGATTCTTCATGCCTTCATGGCCGCATGCAGGCTTTCTTTCTCTAGTGACACGTGTGCTCTATATCTATTCCAGGATACTCGACGGTGTGGTATGGAGTCGGATAGAACGCAGTGCGTTCCTGAACAGCTTTTCGCGGCTCACTGATCACGGTAAGCATACACTGACTTGGTCCAACAGGCGGAGATATACTATCGAATACTAATAGATATAAATAGTCTTTCATCTAAATAGGTAAGAGGGAAAGAAAAAGAAGGAGAAGGAGAAGGAGAAGGAGAAGGAGAAGGAGAAGCATGCCTCCCATCCTCACTCCCACCTCCTCACCCCTTTCACCCAAACCCCCAACCACCTCCACACCCCCTATCCCAGATTCGTGCAAACGGGCCCAAACTTCCTACTCGTCAACGGCTGCGGGAAAATGCCCGCATCAATCAACCGAAACGCATCCCACTCCGGCGCCTGCTCGGTCTTGAAATTCCACCACACCCACCCTTGCGTCTTCTTCTCAAACGCATCCAGTTGCGCCTCGATGTACCCCCTCGTATCGTCCCGGTACCACTGCGGCCACTGGCTCAAATCCCTCAGCCACCCGCAGTCCCCAACCTTCGAGCTGCCCGGGAACGTGCCGTCGTAGCGGGCCCCGCGGCCAAAGCCGTTGAGATACTTTGCGCAGTCCGTCATTGCACCCGTCCACTCGCCGACAAAAGTCCACTTGTCGGCGCCGCTGTACGAGTCGGCGTTATTGCACACTTGCTGCCGGTGCTGCCAGGGTTGCCTGGCGACCCCCTCGTTGGAGAAGACCTGGTACTCGTGGTGGTCGATGACGACGTTTTGGGCGTTTCCGTCCTGGGGCGTGAGGAACCCGTTCCACGACCTCGGCTGCTTGAAGCCGTCGTGCAGGATCACGGGCGTGTCCGACACGTCGCGCACCTGGCCGAAGCCGTCGCGGTAGAATTGCCTGGTGGCGCCCTCGTCGACGCTGCCGATGAGTGGCTCGTTGAGGAGCTGGATGCCGATGACGACGTCCTGGTATGAGGGCCGCGCATACTTGTCCGAGATCTTCTTGAGGACTTGCAGCGTCTGCCTCACCGTGTCGCCTCTTGTCCATTGCGGGTTGTCGGTCCTCTGGCCCGAGTTGTCGAAACCGTTCTGCGAGCCTGGCGCGCCGTGGAGGTCGATGATGATCTTCAGTCCCACGGAACGTGCCCAGTCGATTGCAGCGTCCAGGTATGGAGCGGCTCCCTGCACGTACGGCGCTCCGAACGTGTCGTACGCCCAGTAGCCGATCGGTATGCGCACGACATTGAAGCCAGACTGAGCGATCTTGTTGAAGTCGTGCCACGTCGCCCACGTGTCCCAATGTCTGCGCAAGATCTGCAACGCCGCGTCGTGGCCTAGCTTCTCACCGAGCGTGTACTCGTCGACGATGTCTCCGCGGTTGAGATTGTCGAAGAGCGAGGGTGTAATCCAGCTGGGAGAGAAGTGAGCAGGCGTTGGACTGAAGTAGGAATAGAAGTTCTTACGGCTCCAAGACTAGCCAGCCACCGATATTGACGCCTGTGGTAGAGTGTTAGGGCACTTGCTAGCTGGGAGTAGGTCATGGCTTGCGTACCTCTGAGCTTCTCAGAGCCCCAGTTGAACGACACGCCTCGTTTGTCTCTGGGGAAAGTTAGCTCGGCATGCTGGAAATGAGTCTGAAAACGCTGTTCGAAAGATGTGCATATCTCGGTGCCAGAGGTGAGAAACAAACTTACAACGAGGGCGCCGCGAGCGCAGTTCCCAGCAGCAGCACGCCTGATAGCAGGCGTGTGAGTATCATCTTACGTTACAGCCGGCGACTGTAGCGATAGATGGAGTAGCAACGCGGTTACAGTGTTTGCGTGAACGGAATGTAAATATAAACGGAATGGCAAACAGAGCACATGTGCATGCAAATATCGATGCTAAAGAATGCGAATTAAGTTGAGATATTAACCCCTTGCGTTGGTCCAGAACAAAAATCACCGACAACGTTGAAAAGGCTTAGAGGCTGGGAAGAGGAGCCCCGGAAGGCGGGGGCACGAATGGGGAAGGAGAGAGTGTGTGGGTACTGTTCTGTTGATGTTGAATTAAAAAGGTTCAGGGGTCAGGGATGGGACTTGCAGACGGAGAGCCCAACGCGGCGAGATATGACTTGACAGAAGGGTCCAGTAAAGACTCGACCAAGGAGAGGATAAATGGAAAAAATGCAGCTTAAAAGAAAGCAGTCAATGAGGCACAGCTGGAATTTTGTAGAGCTAGATGGCGTGCACGCTGCGCCCGTGGCGTGTTAGCGCGCCAGGAGATTTGCGTCCATGACAGTCTCCGTTCGTCCATCGTGCCTCTATCTGTGTAGCTCCACCGTAGATGATGATCAACAGCCATGTTTGTTGGCGGAAGGTTTGTTCATGGCTAGTGCGAGGCGTCAGCTGCTGGGAATAGCGGCTATGGGCCGAATGCCACATGCGCGATGCTAGGGTAGATTGATGCTGGTGATGCTTACTTACAGAAGCATGGTGTGAAGTTGAACGACGGTGATGGATGTGCCAAGCGCATCGGCCAGGGAAACGTCCAATGGAAACCGAGAAGCGTTACCAGTCCGTTTTCCTGGAAATTCGCTTTTTGTGTTGTAACTGGTTGGACGCTTCTGGGGCGGCCGGATCCATCTCTGCCGAAGATCATCCGCTTCATTCACAAGTACATTCCGCTCTGCCTGGTAGTTGTGAATGGGTAGCGGCACATGTTTAGCCACTTCCTAGAGTGCGTGATCTCTTTCCATCTCTCGTTTCCACACTCTCCTTACAACCTCTCCGGGTTTGGCGTCTACCTCATGTCGAATCAGTCAAATGGGGGCGAAAATGGGCTGGTTGACAATGTTGAGGGCGGCGAAAACCAAATGCAACCTTCCTGCAGAGACCTTCAAGGGTCTTCTCTCGGGGTCTGCTCACTCGTCGTTTGCCGACTGAAGAAGGGGTCAGGGTCCTCTGGATGATTGGAGGGTTTGTCAGATACATAAAGTAGGGTGGCGAGACTACTATATATGAGGCACAGCATGCATATCGTCAGGTCGGCTGCGCATGTGCTCAGTCAGACGGTGAGGGGCGAGGCGTACTGGTTGCTATGGAGCCATGCTTGTGAGAGGATGAAGGGGAAGACAGAGCGACTCAAGAAGGAAGGTGAGGTTGAGACAAGGTTGTGGCGCGGGTGAGGTGGTGGTGGCGTTCCTTTTCCAGGGGGTTACCACGAGGCAAGCGCAACTGCAGATGCCGGGAACTCCACACATAGCAGGTCCTACACAGTGAATACCGAGCCATCAGCAAGCATCACGCTCACCATTAGCCGCCTTCATTCCGATATGTTCGATTAAGGGCCTTCTGTGTATTTCATACTACTTCCTGTCTTGACGCCAGTCCTATCGTGCCTGGACTGAAAATGGATCATACGATCGTGCCGCTATAATGTGGAAAAAGAGAAACCTGTACTTCCTTGCTTGTGGTGTGGTTTCCAACGCCGCACAAACACCGTAAAACCGTGCTTATGACGCGACCTGTGCAATGTCAGCAGGGATGCACATTCCAAAGCCGAGTTACCCTACCTCTGAGATATGCTGCCTCTCAATGACCGACTTCTGCTCCTCATTCCGTCCTACGCGCCAGTAGACATCTGCATAGTCCTGGCAATTCATCGCTGACAAGAAAGCCGGGTCGTGCGTGATTACGATCAATTGGAAGTTGGCCTGCTTCCTTCGAATGTTGATAATCTCGGCCAAAGCTTTCGCCAACCCCTCAATGTTCTGTTTATCAAGGTTCGTTGTGGGCTCATCTAGCGCGATTAGTCCGCAGTTGGTACCAAAGCACTCGGCGAGAGCAAGTCGAATAACAATGCTGGCTAGGACTTTTTGTCCGGCGCTGCACCGTCCTCGCATATCCATTTCCACGCCCTGCTTCACCATGACTACGCGATAGTTGTAGTTCCGGTTGCCCTTGGCCGCCTCGCTGTCAGAGCGAATGCGAATGGTGTCCACATCGGTGCCCTGATATGCCGGTTTCCAGAGATCCTCTATAATGCGGTTGATTTCTTCCATCTTCAGGGCGTGATATTTCATGATGGCCTTGTCCAGAGCGCCTCCATAACGGCCCAAGTCATCCACAGCAGCCTTCGTGGTCTCAACCTTGATGTGGGCTTCCCGGTATTTGTACGCTGCATCTTTGTACTCAGTCTCCCACTCCTCCAGAAGTTCTCTGAGATTGTCATCTTTTGACTTGATGGCTCCGTGCAAGCTAGCGCGCTGAGTGCTCAGCTTCGACCATTCGTTCTGCCACCTTTTCCCTTCGCGCTCGTAGCGCTCCTTGTCTTGTTCCGCATTCTGTGCTTCCAACTCCTGGATTTCTGCCTGCAGCGTCTGGAGAGATCGCTTGGCCTTCCGATATCTGATGTTGTCACCGATACAGCGTTTCGTGTTTTCCGTGTCGCGCACAGTGTCCTCAATTCTTTTGAGCTCCCTAGTAACTTGTACCATTTCTTGTTCGATGCGTGCTATTTCGCTTTCGAGGTGCTCAATTTCCCTCTGAGCCCTGGCCAGTTGATTGGGACCACCCCTATCAATATAGGCATTGATGTCTTGTTCCACATCAGAAAGTTGCCGAACTGTATCTGACAACTTGGTGGCCTCATCTTGTAGGCGTTGTACCTGTTCGTTGCCCCGCCTGTTGATGTCGTCGTACTTTGCCTGGGCTTGTTCAATCTCAGGGACAAGCTCTTGGAGGTCCTTGTCAATACTCCGGATCGCTTCCCGCTGCTCATTGTTTTGTGACTTCAACTCATCGATGCGCTCGCTTAAGGCGCGCTTCTCCTTCAGTTTCGATTGAGCGCTATGCAGGTCGGCGTTGATATCGCGCACCCGAAGTTCCAATGCATTGATTGTACTTCGTAGTTTGTCCCTTTCCGCGATAAGACGGTTGGCGGATGCTCTCATATTGCGCGTTTCGTCGCCAATCTTCTTCAGATCCTCCTGGACAGCATCAATACCCCTTGACGAGCCTGCCGCCTTCTGTTTCTCGGTAAGATCTTGGATTTTCCTTTCCAGCTCCTGGGTCTGATTGTAGTAATTCGCAAGAGACTGCACATCCTTAGATATTGAGTCTACTTCCATTTTTGAGTTCTTCAAATGATCAATTGCAGTGTCGTGCTCTTCCAGCTCGTGATGGATGGCGTCGCGTTGCGAGATTAGCTCGTTGAGTTCCGCTTGAAGGGCTGGAAGTTCTGTATTCCGCAAACTGATCGCCAGCTCGTACTTTGGCTTTGCATTGCGTACCATCGTAAGCTCCTCTTCCAAGGCATCGACGTCCGCATCGTCTTTTTTTGATTTGGCTGCGTCGATGAGCTTCCGTAAGTGGGAGAGAAATCCTGCTTTCGTGAACCTCTCAGCCTTGTCTTCTTTCAGAGACCTTCGGCAAAGACGGCACTGGTTATCCTCTACTGCGACCTTCAGGCACGACTCCATGTACTGAATGTTTGCCTGGAACATGGCGGAGTCACTGGTCGCCACTTCGTATTGCTCTTCGAGCTCCTGGAGTGTCTCTTCGAAGTCGGAGATATCATCTTTACGGAGCGCTTTCAAAACTATGTCTTCATACTCTTTCAGCTGTTTCCTTTTCTTGTTCTGCTCGGACTCTAGGTTATTGATCTTGAAAGTGACTTTCGCGAGATTGGCTTGTGCGATATCTCGCCTTGATTCGGCCTCTTTCACTTCCGCGCTTTTCTGTGCCACCACCCGTTGAAATGCGGCTTCCAGAGTCGCAGGGTCCCAGTCAGGATCAACAAGTCTGGCTATGCGATCTCCATGAACTTTCTTCATCGTCTGCAGGCCATGTTTGGCTCCCTTTAGTTCATCTTGGGCGAACTCGATCTGAGCGGTATCACGCGCGAGTCTCGTAGCATCTACCATCTCGGCCTCTAGATGCTCCTTCCTCTCATCGAGCGAGCGCATGGCAACTTCAGCCTCCTGGACGCGTTCATCATAGCGCTGGCTAACAGTCTCTGCGTTGGCGGATGTCAATCTCTGCTCCGTGTCCTTTTTCTTCTCCAATAGCGTCGCTTCACCGCCTTCGTCAATATGGATTTGATCCATGTTCCGCTGAAGGTCCGCTATTCGCCTCTCATTCGCGGTGATTTGCGAACGAGCCATGTCCTTCCTCTGAGCCAAAGCGGATTTGCGATCGTTAAGCCGGTTCAAAATTCCCTGGGCCTTCTTTAACTCTTCCTGAACTTCCTGTCGCGCGCGATTGACAGACTTGTCTTGGTCCCGTGACGTCTTTCCGATAATCTCAAGGAAGTCCCTAATCTGCTTGTCCGTGATATCATATTCGAAGCCGCGAATGCCGTGGCGCTTCGCCGCCTCTTTGACCAGGTTCTCACGCTTGCGCAGCTGACGTTCATACTGCTCCTTCTCCGCCTGAAATTTACCGATATCACCCTGCTTACTGCCTAAAGAAGCCCGCTGGTTGTCTAGGTCGTGTTTAAGGGTGGAATATTGGCCGCGGAGTTCCTCTTGTTGACTCGCATACAGGGAGACCCTCTCCTCATACTGATCCAGCATAGACTGAAGTTCTTCGTCAGACTCAGCCATCTGCTTCAGGGTGTGTTCCAGCTCAGCTGCGCTTTCCTGGTTGGCTTGTAGCGTGATACGTTTCCCGTTCAGCTGCGCCACAATCTGCTCAAACCTGGAAGCATGATCAAATGCCTCCTTCGCATTTTGCTCTGCGATGTCGATCTTTTCGTCTATCTCTGCTACCTCAGCCCGTAGAACCTCGATCTCGTCAAAGAGCTCCGTTGATCGTTTCTCGCTGCGGTCTCCCTTCTCCTTATCCGCTTTGGCATGACTTTCAATGATCTTCAGTTTTGCCAGTTCTTCGTTCTGCTTCTTCCGCAAGATCTTAATGTTGTCGATCGCCTTGGTGTACTTCAAGGCTTCGAAGATTTCATCGAATCGCTTCTTCAGAACAGAGGGCTCGCTCATAGGCCAGAGACTGTCATCTTGGTGGCAGAAAATAACGTATTCGAGGATGGCTTTGGAGACGCCCAAATATTGAGGTATAAGCTGATCTAGCTCAGCTACCCGTGTGGATATGGACTGCTTCTCGCCGTCCTTGAGTAATAAAAGAGTGCCATCGAGGGTTTTCTGAGTCCTCGTGGTCTTTTTGACAGTGAGCTGTAGTCGTCGCGTTGCAACGAAACGAGCATTGGAGGTGGATTTGAACGATATCCTGACCAGCGCCAGGACCTCTTTCTCTCCCGCCAGCTGCGTACAGATTAGCAATCTCACCGCTCAAGGAAGTAAGACTCTATGGAAAGGATGATCTACCTTGGGGTCGTGGATGAAAGCTCCACCGGTCTTGCTGTTTGGAGGGAGCTCACCAGTCGTTGCATATTTCAGGCACTCGATGATTGTCTGCAGTAAAATTCAGTCACGTTTCACTCTCAGGCGGAACACTCTTACCGTCTTCCCAGATCCATTCCAGCCGACTATCAGAGTAAGAGGTGCGTGAAACTGGATGGTTTCGGCCTTCTGGTGTCCGAATGAACGGACACTGCAAGGGTGAGTCTTCAGCTCATTTGTCACAAGGATGAAGAGACCAACCCAAGAATCGACAGCTTCTCTATTTTGGCTGGCGATACGTATCAGCAACAGGTGCGAGCGGAAATGGGGACGTGTAATGGGAGAGGTGCATACACCTTCATGTTCATTAGCGGAGTGCCTTGACATGCTAGACGTCGCTAGATACGTACATTCTGTCAATCTAGGGAACCCTTCATGAGCTCCATACAATGTTTCCGCCTCTCCAGGAATTGTTGGTCATCCGATGTCTGAACGATGGACGGTCGCCACGCTCACATGGAGAGACACGACAAGCGTCGCGCCAAGCCAAGGCACCAGTCTTTGAGGAGAACGCGCGCTATCACGTGATTCTCAAGACCCTATATAAGCCCAAGAGCTGTGCACCCTACCCGTCCCCCGCACAGGCTGCGCTCCCACACACACGCGGAACTTGCCATGGAAATAATGAACGCCACCTCTTTACCAACCGACGTTTGTGCCCCGCGTTATTCCTAGTAGTAGGTAGCTAGGTAGCGCATCCTCCTTGAAGATGGACTCGCTGACAAGTGTTCCCCAAACGCAGGCACCGCCCAACCTAGGTGCCATCGCCGATCGTCCACCCGACGGCGTTGTGCCACCGTTCACCGCGGAGATGGACCTCGGTATCGAATCGGGTCATAATAATACGGGACCAGTCTCTGGGGCTCAAGCTAGTTTTCCCCTTTATGCTTCGAACCCGCCAATGTCGACCCTCCCGTACGACATGACCGCTATGACATCATCGGCTGGAGCCCCATCCGGGGTGCCGTTCACACTGGGCCCGGACACTGGTCTCCAAGGAATTAGGGCGGAACCCCATACAAGTAATCCACGTTCAAGTACTGTCATGCTTAGCGAGTTCACCAAGCGACGCCATTGGCAGCGCGATGTACTCCAGGAAATGCGCGACCTCCTGCACGTATTGAAGCCTGATGGGGAGATATTGTACGTGTCGCCGTCTTGCAAGACTCTCACCGGATGGGAAGACTCGCAGCTGGTTGGACGTATTGTCAATGACTTTATACATCCGGATGATGCCGCACTTTACGTCCAGGAATTCACAGACGCCAAGAAGTCCGGCAACCCTCTTCGCTTTTTCTATCGATTCAAAAAGGCGGACGAGTCCTGGGCCATTTTTGAACTGCATGGCCATCCGCTTCTGACTACCAACCCGACAGCGCCCTTCGGTCAGCAGCCAGCCCTGCGATGCACCGGCTTTTTCATGATGTCCAGGCCATACCCGACGAAGAACGCTGAGCTGCTTGACTCGTTTCTGGAACACAAGATAGAAAACGAAAGACTTCTGAGACGAATCGCCGAGTTGAAAAAGGAGGAGCAAGAAGAACTAGAGGCTGAAGACTCCCAATGGAGAAGCCAGGCCGATACCTACTCCTCTCTTGCGCCTTCGGAGCCCCACGAATCAACCGCGACTCCCGCGCACAATGCAATGCCACCCCCAGCAAAGCCTGCGATGTCAAACACGGCTCTGACAAGGCAGAATCTGGATGAGGCATCGGTGACGAGCAAACCCGATAGTATAGACGATAAGATGGCACGTTATGAGGGCACCTCGCACATTGAGACCATTGAAATGCTCACCGGGCTGCACTATGGTGATGGAGAAAGATCCAAGGGCATCAGCACTGGGGCTGCCAGTCCCGTGCTCATCCGCGGAGATGTGGGCATCCAGTACTCGGTAGATCGTGATACGAAATCTCTGCCCGACAAGAAGAAGAAGGTGAAGAGAACAGCTGAATATGTCTGCCGTGAGTGCGGAGTATTGCAGTCTCCCGAATGGAGGAAGGGACCTAGTGGACCCAAAACCCTTTGCAATGCATGCGGATGTGAGTAAATCACTGGTCATTGCGCTAGACCCGTCTGACATTTAACAGTACGCTGGTCGAAGGAGAAGAAAAAGATGGAGGGGGGAAACCAGGAGGCAGGCCAGGGTCAGTCCCAGTCGCAGAGCCAAGGTAAGAGACAGAATAAGGAACAGAATAACAAGGATAGCAGAAACTAACAATGGGGCACAAGATGAGAATACAACTCGGAGCCAAGATATGCCGGTTGCTGGACATCCGCAAGCTTTTCCCATCCAACCTACGGAGTTGTGAGCCTAGCCCTTGATGGGGAACCGTTAATATTCTTTCAAGGTCGCAACTACGTCTTCGGTATCTCCCAAACGTCGTTCGAGCGCTCGGCAAAGTAGAAGATGCAGCAGTCCTCTTCGGATCGCACCTACTTGCTGGCCCAACCTTGATATAAGTGGTGGGGTTCTTGGTGGTTTCGCATGGGTTAGTTATATTCATAGAGGGCGTTGGGGGAACATTACCGTCAAGGGGGCGCATTGTTGGCTCAACTCTTGCCCATTCTCTTCCGTTTCTATCGCTTCCGAGTACATATTTGGGAATGGGTCAAGGTGGTTTGCCGACGGCTTTCGGCCTTACAGGACTGCAAGGATATTGGGAAATTGTTTTATAGACGTTGTTCAGGTTAGACATGCTGGGACGGTTACAGGTTTACGATGGGTATCATCGTGGGTATCAGGGCTATAAAGAATACATTAGGCATTTTCGCTATTGATAATAGCCTTCTGGTGTGACGAAACACTGGGCGAGAGTTCAAGTATAACGACTTGCAGCATCGTGAAACATGGATCGGAGCACTCACCCATCCCTCTCTGTACCTCCCAGCCCCGCCGAGCCATCATACTGCCTCCTCCCACGTCCGACTGAACAACCCCATGTACTTCTAATCCAAGTTAGAATACGTATTTCGAGAAATCCAATTGGCTATACTCTAGTTACGCCACTTAGGCACGGTGTTTTACGGCTGGTTATACCTAGAGGGAGGCGTAGAAAGGGCTAATTAGAAGGTCAATAACCCCTACGGGCACGGTCGTGTTCAGTCGGACGTGAAAAGAGGCAGTAAAGTAGATTGCGAGCCGAACCGTCGACCGATCTCACTAATCAACCAATGGCGACAGAAATCCACGCCTATTTATCCAAAGACCCTGGTGTGACATATATGACCCCGCCTTTTCAACGTCAGTACCTTTGGAGTGATGCTTAATCCCTCTGGGACGACAATTTCGATACCTCTCGGCGTGCGGAACTGTTGAATTCAAAAGTGGAAAACCCTCCGACAACTCGCAAGCTCTTTAAGTCCAATTCCCCCGAAGAATACTGGGACGTACGGATTGAGGGAAATAGAAGGAAAAATGGGCGTCAACATGCTCCGGCTTGCTGCAATTGCACTAGCAGCGATAAGCGCTGTACAGGCTGCGAATTCCTGTCCTGCGGTGCGGAGTGAAGGAGAGCCGCAAGGGCAGATCAAGAATGTCAATGGAAGTGAGTTATAACATCTTTTCATTTTCAAGAGAGGACGAGCGATTGTGCAGTAGATATTTTGAGAAGAGATCACCTCTCCCCTATAATGCTGATGCATCATCGTAATTGAACTTGGGAAAGCGAAGACTAACTGCACCTAGCTCAAATATATCACACATATCCTGCTGGCGGACCCAAAGCATCGAGGGATAATACCAAAGCTATCCTCTACGTATCTGATATCTTCGGCCTCCCTCTTCTTCAAAACAAAGTGTACGTCGCAAACTCCCCATCCCAACATTGCCAAACCGCTGGACCGCCCGACCGCTATTGCAACTGAATTACCTTCCCTTCTCCAAAATCGATCCCAAAAGTAACCCCTCCACCAGCCTCGCAGACTCCCTAACCCAGACCTCCTACCCCGTCATCTTCCCCGACCTCTTCTCCGGCGACGCCTACCCCGTCACCACTCCCGACCACCCTGCCCCCGACCTCACCGAATGGATCGCCCGCCACCCCCCGGCCGCCGTCGACGCCATCCTCGACAAAACAATCGCCTACATGCGCTCCGAACTCGGCGTCACGAAAATCGGCGCCGTGGGCTATTGCTTCGGAGGCAAGTATGTGCCGCGGCATATGGCGGAGGGCAAGGGGATCGATGTCGGGTTCATTGCGCATCCGAGTGGGTTGGAGGATGGCGAGATTAAGGCGATTGCTGGGCCGATTAGTGTGGCTGCTGGACGTGAGTTTCTCCCTTTTCCTTTTCCGTTTCTGCTTTCCCAATGTTGGGATTTGGCATGGATGAGTGAGTGGCTTTGGATAGGATAGACCAACTAAGGGAGGATGATAGAACTCGATGGTACTTTCAACGCCGCTGCGCGTCGTAATGCCGAGGATATCCTCACGGGCATGAATGCCGTTTTCCAGACGGTGCTGTATTCGCAGGCGCCGCATGGGTTCGCGGTACGCGTGAATATGAGTGCGCCGGCGGAGAAGTTTGCAAAGGAGGGGGCTTTTTTGCAGGCCGTGAAGTGGTTTGATGCGTGGCTTTAGGTGCGGAGGTGGGTTGAAGGATATGGATGGAATGAAGTGGTGATCCTTCGTGATTGATGCTCGATCTCTATAGACGCACGGAAGTCCTATGATATATGGTAAGGTTGAGATGATGGCTGCGATGCATTAGGGTTGGTTGATGCGTTGTACCTCCATCAAGATTGTCTTTGTTTCAGACCCGCCAATTATTGAAGGTGTACAGACGGTATAGGCCGGTGCAAGAAGCTCTGATTCGGTAATGAACTGATTGATGGTTGATTGTGATGAAGGAAGAGTAGTGATGGAGAAAACGACTTAGAAAACTTCGTCTAGACTTCAACATGTCCGGCGGGGTATTCTTCGTCGTTTTTAGAGCATGTGCGTCATCGTGGAACTCCGGCGTTTACAGCAGAATCCTCGATTTTCTCAGAGCTCCCCGGGCCCCAATCTAAATTTCCGCACCGTTCCGACGGAGGAACAAGTGGCCATACCGCTACAGGAGCCTGTAGACCCTCCTTCTAGCGTCATGCACCCTGGTGGCATCCTGTTCTGACTCCATCCGAGTCTCCCTTTAATCGGAGTGATGCAGCTATGCCGATGTAGCTGTTAGTCAACCAGAGAAATCCTCCATGGTGACGTCGACTCTTGTCGTTCGTAGATCCGGACTTCCTATCTCCTTCTCTTCACTCACTTCCCCGCGAAGTCCCCCCTCCTCTCCACATTCCCCTCCACATGCCTCCTCAACGCCGCCCAGCGAGCCTCCGTCCCCCTCCCCGCACTCAACTGCACCAAATTCGCATTGAACCTCTCCCTCTCCATCCTCTCCAGCTTCTCCTTCCTCTTCATCGCTCCGGGCCTACTCTTCATACTCTTCAACCCTCCCCCCCTCACCCTCACCTTCGCCTGCCCAACCACGACTTCCACCCCATTCCCCCCGTCCGCACCGCTGCCACCATCTCGCGCACCTTCAATCTCGGGTAATGCATCGGCGAGCGATTCGAGATTCGCAACGAGTTTCTTGTTCGGACGTCTCCGCTTCGGGGTCTTGCTTCCGGATTTCTCGATCCGGGATACAAACGACGAATGCTTTATAGCCTTCTTATCTCGCTTGCTCGTCGGGAAGTGGAAGTCGCCGCCGTCGCCCTCCTCGTGGTCGAGCGTAGAGGGGGTGGGTTTGGATTTGGATATCGGGGCGCTGAGCGGGAGGGGTGGTCTTGGGCGCACGGCGGCGGCTTTGGCGCGGAGGGAACTGCGTTTTTTGGTGGGTGCCTGAATGGAACGTCAGTATCATTTCGGACTGAAGACTAGGAGGAATTGTACCATGTGGGTGGGTGTGAGGTGTGTTGCGGAATGGTTTGAAAGATGGCGTAGAAATAACTATGGTCCGTATGTCGCACGGGCCAGTTCCGCTCAGTGAACTCGAAAACGAAGGTGTCGTCACTGTGGGAAGATCGAGGTCTGCAGCAAAAATGGTGCGACACGTCGACTCTGGACAAAAGAAAGATACAGTGCTAAGTCAATTTCGCGCCTGGTGTCGTTTTGCTACCAAGTGCATTTACACCATGAGTACAGAAAGCAAAAAAGGAAAAAATAATGTCGCTTCTGTGGATCGAACACAGTACCTCCAGATCGGCATTCGTTTAGAACCGAAGTTTGCAGTAGCAGGGCTTCCCCCACACTGATTGCTTCAGTCTGGCGCTCTCCCAAGTGAGCTAAAGCGACTTGTAATTTGATGGATTTTGCTTCTCATAAAAAGCTCATATGCTCCTTCAATGTTCTGTGGTATCAACAGGGGTTGGGCACGAGCAATGGAACCGCGGAGAAATAGCCAAGGCCTGGCCTGAGTCAAGTTGTATGCATATTACTTGTGCGAAAAATAATTTATATCTTCTGCGACTGCAGAATACTAAGATTATCTAAGGCACATGCTGTACGAAACGCTGACAAATGCCGCTGCCCAGGTTTCCCTAGGCTTCTGCGCCGCACACGTCACGCGGGTGGCGAATATCGCAGCGGAGCCACGAGAATATTAACTTAAAGTAGTTAGAATTTCAAGTCGCTCTAGCTCACTTGGGAGAGCGCCAGACTGAAGAAATCAGTATACACAGTAGGGAAAACTCTGCTACTGCAAGCTTCGGTTCTAAAAGAATGCCATTCCTTTGGTGTCCCTCCGTCCCCACTTGCGACACTGACAGACGCAGGACGATACTCGCCATCTGCTCCACTTGCAAACAGCGACGTTTCACCCTACAGTGTAGCGCTCACTCGAGCTAAAGCGACTTTTGATTTCATAATAACATTTAAGGCATTTACCGAATTTATAATCACCTAGACGCCATGCCGTACAGACCCGTCCGCATAGATGATAGTACATAACCATTCCATTCTCCTCAAATCCCAGCCTTCTCCCATTCGCCCCCTATCCCAAAGCCTTTGCTCAACCACCAAATCCCAAAATCTCATTCGCCCTCTCCAACACCTCCCTCTGCCCCCTCGCCAACCCATCTTCCCCACTATCCCACTCCTTCAACCCCATAGCCCTACAGCCTTCCACACCCACCAAACCCTCCATATCCTCCACCCGAACCCTCCCCACATGCTCGCTCTCACCAACCCCACCGCCAAAGTCCGGACTAGGCGTGCCTCGAATGAACGTTTCTCGCTGTTTTACCAAGCCCTTAGCATTCCCCTCCGTAAGCGGACACGCGGGGATATACAGCACACTGGAATCCGACTGTCCCGCGTGCTTCTGATCGACGGCGTGAATGGTGTCGCAGTGCCACGCTACGTAGTCCCCAGGACGGACGCGCGGGACGTGGACCATTGTGTTCTGGAGGTGCAGATGGGGGTGGAAGACGGGGGAGAGTTCTTGACCGTGGCCGGGGGTGGCGCCTTGGAGGGCGGATGTGACGGGCAATTCCAGTTGCCAGTTGTCTTCGGAGAGGAAGTCGCTGATGTTCGAGAGGGATTCTGATGTTGACTGGGTGGACGGCTCCGCGAGGCCTTTGCGGGGCGTGAAGAAGGGGCGGAGGAGATAGTACGCCGTTGCTTTCGCTAGAAGGGGATTCACCAGCAGCGTCCCTTCGAACGGTCCGGTCTTGGACATGGAAAGCCAACCCTGGTACATGCGGAACATGGAGCAGGCGCCCACGCCCTGGTGCAGGTCCGACACCACGGGTAGCCGGCACTCGGCCTCCCAAGGGTCGAACTTCTCCCACTGGCCCTTCCAAATGTCCTCATACACGCCTCCGAGACCATAGCCGCGCTCGTCCCAGCGCTCGACGCTTCCCCCATCGACGTGAGGTCCTAGGGCGAACTTGGCGTCGCCGGGGAGGCGCATGCGGAGGCGGTCGGCGTAACTGGTGGGATGTTGGGTTGAGATTGGAGCGGAAGGGGAGCTGTGCCAGTAGGACATAAGGAAGCGCTGGGTTTTGAGCAAGTTGGGGTGGGCGCGGGCGAGGATTTGGGGACGGGACCAGTAGAGTTCAAAGACTTGGGGATTGTCTGGTGGGAAGGCTGCTATAGAGTTAACACAGAAATACTAGGACTGCTTGGGGGTTGTATACCCTTTGTCTGGGGGTTCCGCCGTATGTATTCCCTAAGGTCCTCCTTCCACTTCAACGCTTCCTCTTCCGAAACCACTCCCCTTACAACCGCCACTCCTCTGCTCTTCAGCGCCGCATTGAAGTCTTCGGAAGCACTGTCCAGGTCTCTGAAGTCTATCTCCGGGATAACTTTCGATCCTAACTCGACTATGTGAGGGATCTCTTCGCGCAGGTCTCGAAGCAGCCGGTTCCACGACTCTTGTACTTTGTCTTCATGGCCGCGAATGAGGCGCTGCTTCAAGGCGGCGTATTCGGGTCCTAGAGGCTTGAAGTCTTGTCCAGATAGGGATACAAAAGCGTCTGATATGTCCCCCGCGCGCTTCTGAGCTTGTGTGGCCGCAGTGCGGAGCTGTGTTCGCGGAAGTTTAGATCCACTATTCCGGAGACATCGAGCGGACGTGGATAACATGATGAATGAAAGCCTCTCAAGACTCGCTGATCAATCTGGAACGGTTGTGTGGCTCCCGGAACGATTGAGTCTACCCATTTTATAAATCCTCGTCGGCGAAGGAAAGTGTCTCAATTCCGATTGACACGGATCTGCGAATTCCAACGTTCCGACCAGCTCCAAAGAGATCTGGGGTTGAGGGGTTGCGGGAAGCTCTCGAAATGGGTATAGCTCCCTTCCCCGCCACATTGCTGGTGTCCTGTGGCGCAGACTCGACTTTGCACTCTTCAGAAACCGTTCCGACACGGCGAAAATGGGTTCCGACGTTCGAATCAAAGGAGGAGGAACGTCTTCATGATCAGCGGTCCAAGGTCGGAATGACGAAGAACTCGTGTAAACTTGCCTCGCCCAGTCCTCCCAGCCACCCCCGCTTCTATTCCCATATTCTCGTACCCAGCTTGATCCTCTCAGAGCCCTCAGAGAGCCACAGACTGCACGGCAATGACCTTCAGCCTTGGGATAAAAGGGCAGGCAGAATCGACGGCCCGTTTTCCCATTCACCGCTTTCCAGCTCCCACCCCCAGGGCGCGGCAGAAAGCGCCAATTCTCCATGCTCAGCGGTTGATGCTGCGCAGCGCTTCTCCGCCTCATGCCCACAGGCGGGGTATTGCAGTCTGGTGATGCTTCTTGGGTGACTTGGGCGTGCGGGTCGACGGATCTGATGTGTTCTCCAGCATACCACATGTGTCGCAGAGCCTGAACTAGGCGTCAATTAACCCTCTTGTCGACGCGTTAAGACGGCCGCGGCGGGACGCGCTCCGGTTGCAATGTGGGACGGTTGCGAAGATATATGAGGCTGGCCCGCATGGAGGCATTTCTGCACTGAATCTCCTCTTCTCCCCTACTTCTTTTTTCTATTTCCCTCCTCTTCATAACATTCACAATGGGCGAAGCATACTTGCCAAAGGATTTCCTGTGGGGTTTTGCAACAGCGAGGTACGTTGTACAGCAGGTCCCCCACCATTCGGATCCCCTCCCTCCGATGAATGTCCATAACACAACGAAAGCCGTGCTAACAACGAGCACATAGTTATCAGATCGAAGGTGCCCCCCACGAGGACGGCCGAGCAGACTCCATCTGGGACACCTTTTGCCGCATCCCCGGCAAGATTGCCGGCGCCGGCTCCGGCGATGTGGCCTGCGACTCGTACCACAGAACCGCAGAAGACATTGCCCTCTTGAAGGAAACTGGAGCCAAGTCCTACCGTTTCTCGCTCTCCTGGTCACGCATCATTCCCCTCGGTGGTCGCAACGATCCCGTCAACGAGAAGGGTCTGCAGCACTATGTCAAGTTCGTCGATGACCTGCGTGCTGCCGGCATCGAGCCCCTCATCACCCTGTTCCACTGGGATCTGCCGGATAACCTGCACAAGCGATATGGCGGCATGCTCAACAAGGACGAGTTCGTAAAGGACTTTGAGAACTACGCAAGAGTCTGCTTCAAGGCTTTTGGCTCCAAGGTCAAATTCTGGATCACCTTCAATGAGCCCTGGTGCAGCTCCGTGCTCGGTTATGGCACGGGTCTCTTCGCGCCTGGACGGACCAGTGACCGGAGTATCAGCCCTGAAGGTGACAGCAGCACCGAGCCCTGGATTGTTGGCCATTCCCTCATAGTTGCGCATGGTGCTGCTGTGAAGGCATATAGGGATGACTTCAAGGCCAAGGATGGCGGTCAGATTGGCATTACTCTGAATGGTGAGTTTCCGTTCTGTATTGATGCAAGAGGCACGATCTATCCGTTGTGAATTCTTCGTGGACGCATCAAGCCAGCAGCCAAGATTTATCACGAACACAACCGGGTGTTCCATCCCGCGGTTTCTGCAGACAGCATCGAAGCTCAGTTCGCCGGGTCGGTGTCGAGCACCTCTCACTGCGATATCAGGAACCCTTCAAAGACACATCGGAGCCTGGGATGTTGTGGACTCATCACACGCTGTTAAATCACGCTGCTGTGGACTCCATCAGGGCTTAGTTCGCCAGACTGGTTTTGGAATATCAGACCCTGGTAGAGCCGGCTTCAGTCTGTGCAACAAAAGCTGGCTGACCAACCCTCTGGTGGAGGCATCAGAGAGCGGTAATTCACGCTCTGGTGGACTCAGCGAGGGGCATTCAACCAGAATGTTCTTGAAGAACAGAGCCGGAGAGACCAGACGGCTGTTGAAGATCTGAGCGTGATAGACCATGGTGCTGTTGGATGAATCAGAGCGATCAAGCGAACAATCCGGCTCCCCGGACAAGGTTGTCGCTGGAGTGAACCGGTCCACTGCTGGGATGAGTGCGTGGTACAGCATGACCTTGACGGACGCAGGCCATGCTTTGTAAACCATACTCGTGTCTTCCACTTCAGAACCGCGGGAGGGACCAGCCTGTTCTCAGACATACCGCACTGGCCCATTCGGACCTTACCATTGATGGCGACGTACCTGTACTTTCTAGCTGTTCACATTAGCAACATACTCACCTCCCGATCATTTGCTAACCATTTCACAGGCGACTGGACCGAGCCCTGGGACCCCGAAGACCCGGCGGACGTCGAAGCCTGCACACGCAAAATCGAATTCGCCATCTCCTGGTTCGCCGACCCCATCTACTTTGGCCACTACCCGGCCTCGATGCGCAAGCAGCTCGGCTCGCGCCTGCCAGAATTCACCCCCGAGGAGGTCGCCCTCGTCAAAGGCAGCAACGACTTCTACGGCATGAACCACTACTGCGCGCACTACATCAAGCACAAAGAGGGTGAACCCGACATCAACGACCACGCCGGCCACCTGGAAATCCTCCAGCAGAACAAAGCTGGTGAATGGATCGGGCCAGAGACGCAATCGACCTGGCTGCGTCCCTACCCTCTTGGGTTCAGGAAACTGATCAAGTGGCTCAGCGACAGGTATGGCGGACCGACGTTCTATGTCACGGAGAATGGAACCAGTCTAAAGGGGGAGAGCCAGCTGCCGCTGGAGCAGCTGCTGGATGATGAGTTTAGGTGCGAGTATTTCAGGGGGTATATTCGGGCGTTGGCGGAGGCGCATGCCCAGGACGGGGTCGATGTTAGGGGGTATTCGGCTTGGAGTCTGCTTGAGTGAGTGCTCTTTTCCCTTCTGTCCCTCTTTGGGTGATGATCATTTCTTCCCTTTCCTCCCTGTCGGAGGGATGGGATGTTGGGAGATAAATCGCCGCTCGTGCGGTGTTTGGATAGGTTTATGTCTCCAGTGTATGCGCACCCGGAGCTGAACTTCATCGCCACCGGAGAGGTTTTCGAACCTTCTCTCTCTTTGGCGTCACGCGCCCGGAGCTGAAACTTCGTCGCCACCGCTGGTAATGGCTATGTCCTTCCAACATCCCATCTCAGCTCCTGCACAAGCGGAGCTGAAACCGCATCGGCCACCAAATATGGTGTTCACCAAACCTTCCTTTCGTCCCATTTTTTCCGGTGGCATTTTCTCCTCTCTTCCTTCAATTTTTCCTGCCTCTGCCGTAGCAAGTCGCATCCATTTGCACACGACACTAACATTTCGTGCTTTGTAGTAACTTTGAATGGGCCGAAGGCTACGAAACCCGCTTCGGCGTCACCTACGTCGACTACGAGGGCGGACAGAAGCGGTACCCCAAGAAGAGCGCAAAGGAGATTGGCGAGATTTTCGAAAAGTACATCAAAAAGGAGTAGTATGCTCGTCTCTGATGGGCATACACAGTATTGGTATCGTGTCTAGATGTGACGCAGACTGTAGTGACCAGTGATGGAAATCACGGAGGGCAGAAACTCGACGGAGCTGTGGAGGAGCATCGTCGTAACGAAGGATGTATGGAATTGAATGGATCCGGTCACATGAGCTGGGTGATATCCGTGGATGCTGTTGGGAATTTCCCAGCCGCTTTATTCTAGCGTCCTCGGTAGAAACTTCGATAGTCTGATCAGTTTCGATCCACCCTTCCCATACACGGTGATAGGCTTCCTTCTAGCTCCGCTTTTCCGCGCATGTGGACGGGGACAAGCAGGAAAATTCGTATCGCATTCGCAAATGATCATGAACTTTGTCTCCCAGCCGTACCGTCCTTGCCTTGAATTATTGGTGAACGAACCCAGTGGCGGCCAGAGTCAGTAGACAGTGCAGTAAAGTATATTGTCGATCAAAGCTTCTGTAGACTGGAACTCAGTACTGGCCAGTAGTAGCCCTGGAACGCCTGATGAAAGCGCACTGCTAGCGGGGTCAGCGCATACGCAAGGTTGACTTTGAGCACGGCCTTTTTGTTGATGACAGCTGCTGTGTGGAGCGAAACTCTGGAATTTTTGCGGAATCCGGTTTTCCCGATTTGCCTCCCTCTTTCCAAGCACCACGCGGTTGCGGGCGCCGGCCATCATTCAGGTACCAACAATTCTCGCCCGTCGTCATCCCAGGCAATCCGGGTCCATGGGATGCCGTGCCTTGCCGCGACGATGGATACCTCGTTCCGAAAATAATCAGCCCATGTCCCACAGATCGATCGTTCTCCAGATGAGGTCTCCAAGCCTCTCGCGTGCAGCATACCACGCGATCATCTCAACAAAAAAGTCTCGATCCTAAACTTTGAAGAGATTGATGAAGCCGGGATCTTCCCCGACTCCCCTCCATCGCTTGCGAATGGCGAAAGCAAATCACCGACTAGCACGAAGCTAGAAACCCCTCCCGAACCCGGGCTCCAATCCTTCGCGATGGCGATGCACCTGCGCAAGCGGCCGCGCGCACGTGTTGAGCCGACGCTTGCCTGAGTCGCCGACCTGGCCGATCTTCTTTTGGAGATGATGGTGACGGACTAGAAGAGTGTTCCCCCTGCCATGGCGCCGCTAGAGAGTTTAAAGTTTGGACGGACGAGTTTCATGATAATGGGGGCCATCGGCTGCGCAGCCATGATTCTATGGTGCCTGGAGCTTGTGATGGTTTTGATAAATGGCATGGAGCACTGGGCAAAGGTTTGAGGTCGGAGGCGTCGGGGGGATCTGGGGTAGGTCGATGGATGGGATCGCGTGGTGTTTCTGGATGTGACGTTGGATGCTTCGCCTTGAATGATGGGGCTGGAGCAGCAAGAAGGCCGGGGAAGTGGCTATTGCTGGTGACAATCTATACCTAGATGCACCTGTGCGACCTTTTGGTCGTGTTCCACCGTGAAGGTCATTTGCATATTCATTCAACAAGGCATACATGCTGGAGCTGAGCTTCGCCGTCCATTGGCAAAAGAGCCACTTCGGGTTCTGTGTCTGCAGTGGTTGGTGAATGCATTCCATCGGCGATGCCGATGATGCCGATGCTCCCTCAATGCAGGGCCGCTCCACTCTTTCGGGAAGTATCCCTCTTGGGGAAATGGCTTGTCTCCTGGTAAGTAGTGCATTAGTTTCGTTACACAAACTGCAAAACTACCGGCAGCATGCAAATGCGCAACGAAGCTTGGTGCGTCGAAGGGTTATTCTGTGGAGAAGGTGTCACAAGGATAGGAATGGAAAGGCGAGATGGGAAATGTGGCCCAGGTGACAGACCATCGTGAAACGGGAGATGACTGCGAAACACATTTGACAGTCGAAGCAGCAGAAGCGCTCTGGACGAATGATTTGTTGGGTATGCCGCTGCTCGATGTGCGAGCTCAAAACTCTCGCGGCTGTGCTCCGATCAATGCTCAGCTTGAGGAAGAACGCTGGGAGAAGCTTCTTTCCTTTCGTCGCTGAAGCCATTTGTTGAAGCCCTCAAGCCCCAGAGTGGCCCGTATCCAATCGATAAAGTCGGAATGATAAGTCCGCAGGAGTGGCTACTCCCGATCTCGTAAAAAATGGTGCCTGTACGGGCAGGTGGCGCCAGAAATAACTCGACGCCATCCAGATTCCAGAGCATGGTTTTGGTAGGCGAATTCCCCAGGCCTGGGTTCTCACCGATTTTACTTTCATGATCGACGACTAGCGAGCATCCAACCGTTTCAACCCTGCATCCATCACACGCTGGCCTCTGCAAGTTGCGGAAAATGTGTTGCGCAAAGCTGGATTTCCCCACCGCCAATTGCGCCATCCAGGAGTGGACTGGCATCGTCATTCCACCTGTGCACATTGACTTGGTGCTCCAAGGTTCTGTTGGACACCACCCGCTTGCAGCGCTCTATTATGATGCTCAGGTGGTTATGCAAATCGAGACAATCGTGGATACTGCAGTTCGCGGAATGTGAAAGAGAATCGAGTACGGGGTGCTCGGAAGACTTCCGAAGATGGAGAGGTTTCAGTACCAGCTTAGTCTCCCCTCGCTCTTTGAGTACAAGGCGAGGTAAGCGGAGGTGGACGGCTGAACGCGTCGTCAACTTGATTGGGTAAAAGCTGTTGAACAAGTGAGCTATTCCGTGAGACGAAGATTAGTAATACCTGATGACTACGGTGAATTGTCTGCATAGACTACCCATCTCCGCCTAGAAAGTTGCATGTATCACAGTATTGTGAGGAAGGCGGATCCAAGAGCACGTGGGTAGCAGTGGGGCTCCCCTAGCCGCGTCCTCTAGTGGTTAATCCAGTGACGCTGCACAACAGTAGTAGTGGGTGACGGAAAAAAGGTGAAGTAAAAAATCACCTGCAGGTTCGGGTATATCAACACGCAATTATAACGGTCCTGGCCGACCATGCGCAAGCTGGAGACGAGGGCTCGAGGGCCGACCGGTTATCTCGTTCCCTCCCTCCTCGTGGCTCCCTGGCTTGAGTCCTGGGACATACAGGGGCAGGTGCTGCGCAGGACAAATCGGAGCTTTCATGGTGCAAAGCAATTTTGCCTCTGAACAAGCGACCCTGTCATCCTTGATGCAGTGTGGTTGTTTCGGGTCGTGGTGAGCCTGGTTCAGGGGTGAGGGTGAGGAAACTGCGACAGTGTTGCTCAGGCCAACGGCTTGTGGGACGGCAGCGAGGTTATGGTTCACCCAAAGGGGCTTCCAGGAACAGATATCTGGCGAAGGCGTGTCATAGTGCTGGATGGATGGTGGGAAGGGGAGAAAATGCGACATGAGGCCAGAAGCTCCTTGCCACTTGGGCCACGATGGCACGATTGTGGTGGAGCAAGTACACAGCACAGTCCGGAGCACAAGGAGGGAGAAAGGAGCGAGAAGGAGAGAGGCCTTTGTTGACTGCCCCACATTGGCATCAAAATAAAGTTTGGTCGGTCGGACCCTGGCCCCTGTCCAACCACGTGGTTGCAGCTCGTCCGGGCCCGACTGGACTTTCGCTCTCCCGGTCACCCGTGATCCGTCCGTCTTCCCCCCTTCACTGCTGGCCTCTGCTCGTGTTTGCTCACGGTTCACCACCGCCAACCACCCTCTGCGCCCCGTAGCCATCCAACGCCAACGCCATGGCTCTCCCTCTCCCAACGACCAACCCAGCCCGCCGCCGGTGGCCCTTGCCTCCCAGCTGTCTCGCGGACCTCGGGACGCGCCGCAGAGGTCAGAGGTCAACAATTCTACTACACTAGATCTGGTTTGATAGGTCGCTTACAGAGGAAGAAATAACTTCTGCCACGCTCCTATCTCCCTATCTCATCACCGATAACCTGTCGACGGGACACGCTCCGCCACCGGCCTGCCAAGTCCTAATACGCTCCAGCACTCGAGCAAGCGAAATGGACGTGATGAGCGTCACCAGCCGTGGCTTTGGATTAGACCCTCATCGTATCGAAACGGGAAGTGGACCGAACTGGAGCTTTTTACCTTCTGTGCACACTGCACACTCGCCCTCGCTACCCTAAAGTGTTGCTCTGCCGCAACCGTGTGGCTAGTGGGTTCATAGTCGCGTACTTCCAAAGAGGGACGGCGTACCTACTACATCCTACACAGCATGTGGTCAGAGCACAGCCTCCCCAGGTCCGCGTATTTTGAATTTCTTCCCCCCCGACGTCAGTAGATTCGCTGGAGACGTGCCAGCATCTATGTACCTATTGCCTTTATGGTCCAGGTATCTAGTGGTCTACTACAGTATGGTACTAACACCCTTCGCCTCATAGCCCTCGGCGAGTTCGCTTCATCATGCTGAAACCTATCCCCGCAGACCGCCGCTGGCCGCTGCCTCTGGCGTCTGTGCGCGTCCGCCGATTTGGGAAGAACATGCAGCCATCCAGCGGGGGTTAAAGCCAAGGAATACCACTAGCGGACTGGCCATGGCATCGGCCTCCTGCTCTGAAGGATGGATTGCGAGCACCTGGCTGGGCATAGGTACCAAGTACACTCCAACTAGTCTCGCACTGTGGGCCAGATTCACAGACCTCCCTCTGTTCCGCCCTCGCCAGCAATAGTCTCACATCACCCTGCTTGCTCTGTGATTATTTTATTACCCCGTCCCTTTCCCAGCTCCGCTCCGCTCCAATTGACTGCCGATTTACCCTTCCTACCCTTTCCTACTTCTCCATCGTCAAACACGGGCCTCTCTGGACGCTGACAGATCGTCGTCACCCACTTGTATTTTGGAGACGGCCCGCCTCCCATGACTTCAGTACTCCAATACCGCGACCCCATCAGCTATCGAAGTCACGACCTCGTGCATTCGACCAGCTTCACTGCCCCGCCCATGGCAACCTTCAAAAAGTCTCCACCTGCCGATGGCGGTTTCTCCTCGGATTCGTCCAAGAAGCCCGAGACTCCCGGTGCCAAACGCCGCCCCTCAAGAGCTGGTACCCGCAGTGTGAGCACCCTCAGCGCGGCCCAGTTGGAGCGGAAACGCGCAAACGATCGCGAGGCACAGCGAGCCATCCGTCAGCGGACAAAGGACCATATCGCCGACCTCGAACGCCAAATCCAGGAACTCACCGCCCAACGAGATACTGCCATCTCCCCAAAGATGGACGAGTTGATGCGGCGCAACCAAGAGTTGGAACAGGAAAATGCCCTTCTTCGCTCACGATTGTCCCATGCAGTGGCCGCCTTGGGAGTCCCAGAGCAGGGCCCAGGTACGTTACCTCCCGTCTTCTCTCTGGTCAAGGAATGGAGATCTTCAAGGTTTTCTGCCCATCTTTACGGGCTGTGGGACCACGCCAAATCTGGACTTGCTGCCATCTGCGCGCGGAACAAGTTGCATCTCTTTGACCACTTTAGAGCATTCTGCGCGTGAAACACGGGAGATAATGCTAACGAAATGTAGATGGCAGCGGACTCCTTTCAGCAACTGGCGGAGCGCCATCCCCAAGCGACCGCATCCACATGCTAAGCCAACCGAGACCGTCCACTAGCACACCTCGAAGTATGCACGCAGTCCCGGACATGGCAACTCCAGTATCCCAACCCGCACATTGGGCGCCTTCCCATACATACCCAGCCAACGTCTCTTCTCCTCATATTCACGGCACGCCAACCATGGTCGAGGTTCCAGTGGCATCCGATGCAGTACCCTGGCCACAGCCCCGTTCCCAATCATCCCATCAGCCAGGCACAATGCCGATGCCAGATCAGCCTCTACAAGCACTGGACTCGACAGCAATGTCGTATCCAAATCCCTATGGCATGGACAACAATGCGCGGTCACTCTCTTACCCCTTCGAGAATCCTCAGCTCGTCACTTCACAACCCATGCAGGCGGCGGGCTACAGTACACCGACGTCTGCTCGATCGCCTCATCCTTCCGACTTCCAACGGCACCATATGTCCCTGAGTGCATATCCGCCAGGACCGCATCCAGCAGCTCAACAGCCTCAACAGCAAGGCGCTCAGACGCCATACTCGGCATTTCCTCCACAGGCCCACCAGAGCTTTGTCCCTCAAGCCAGCCACCCTGGAGACATGCAGCCATTGATGGCGCCGCACCCGCAGGCACCGCCGATGGCCGAGCCGAGCCACATGATGTATCAACAATACCCGCCGAATATCAAGGTGGATCAGCCACACTACCCGCCGAACATGAAGCTTGACCATCACTGATTGTCTCGTCGTCTTTCGTAGGTCGCCTCGAAATCCTGCAGCGGCGCCCCGCAGGTGCAAAGAGTAGCGGTGAGCGACGCCGAATCCGCCTCGGAGCGGCTCGCTGCCTGGCTACCAACCCGGAGTATCTCGACAGCTGGTGCTCGAAAAAGAGGATACTGCTGAAGCTACGACCGAGGTGTATGACCCCTTCCTGTTTCCCTTGTTGACGGTGAGGCGGTAATGATGGGTCTTCGGAGAGATCATTGGCTTCTGGCCAGACGGCAGCAGCCCAGTGCTCATAGCCCGCGGATCCCCGCCGCAATTCGCAACACCTGAAATATGCTTCATTAGTACTCAGGAGAGTCACCGCACCGGGAAAAGAATCAACTCTATCATGGCCTCACTTGTGACTTTCTCGTTGCATGGCCTGTATTGTTTGTGGGGATACTTTGGCTCGCCGCTTCGGGATACCGATTGCAGCAAGCTGTCAGCAGAGCTCCCTCGTCACGGAAAGTTCGGCCGTGCGGCACAGACGAAGTGTCGACGTCTGTCCTCGTACAGGATGCTGTCAGATGTGACATTTCTCTGCCGTTTGCATTCTTTTTCGACTCGATAATCTTCACCGACTTTTCTCGCTTTGTATATGTACGTTTTGTCACACTGGGTGTAGGTGTAGGTGTAAGTACGGAGTACGGCACGGCACAAGCGCCTAATTGGTTTTTGGGAGTCTGGAGCGTTGCGTCTTTGCTAGATACCACACTCGTCGTTATCATTGCATATCGCATTGGATGATTGCATTTTCAGTCGAATCCTATCATACTATGATCACAGCACTTTTGTCCTTTCACCCTTTGCATTGTTTCCACCAAGCTCAGCATCACAGGATTTTCCCGCAGGCGGACAATAACCCCCTTAACGCCGAACTATGGCCGCCCGGCATCGACCGCATCGGCAAGAACAGCGCCCATATCACACGCTCTCGGTTCAAACCAAACCCGGCCAAGCAACATTTCCAGTCCCTTGGCGACGCAACGCCCCAGGCTCGCACGGCCGTCAAAACGGCACGGACCCCTCGGTGCCACGCCACGCCACGCGACACACGAGGCGAGCGAACCGGAGACCCGGTGCCGAAGTGGGGAGCCAATCAGGGGTAGGAAAACGGGTAAGGGGAGAACAATTGCAATTTCGCAATTGTGGGAGTGCGGCTGGAAGTGTAGGAGGAGGAAGAGGAAGCAACTGAAAATAGATCGTGCGTCATGCGTGGGTTGGTTGGGTCGGGACTGCACGTGTGGGTGAGCGAGCGAGTGGAGTGGAGTGCGGGTAGAGGGCGGAAGGATTGCGGACTGTGGCTTTTTGGCGGTGGGGCATTTTCTGGATGGGTTCTGGAAGGAAGTGGGTGGGCTATTATCTGGAGGGAAGGGAAGGGATAGGGGATGAGAGGGTTGGTACCCAAGACATGTTTGTGAAGCTGATGAACAGGATATCCCTACTTCCTCCAAAAGCGTTGAGCGGAGTGACTGCGAGGATTCTCCGCTCTGCCACGGAGTATGATTCTTTGTCTTCAGACAGTGCAGGCATAGACTCATGGACAGCCTCATCCTATCGTTCCCCTACTTCACCAGCACGAGGCACCCCTCCGAGGCGCCTCTATACGAATTCCGCCTTGCCAAGCTACGCTGCCCGTGATGCGGTCGCTCCTCGCCTCCATTATTGTTCCAACTCAAAACCTTCTTCTTTGCAACATCAGGCAGCTTTGGCCGTTGCGGCCTGCTGCGCTCGGATCTGTGCAAGAAGCTCCGGATACTGAGCGGTGGGAAATGTCAGCAAAACCCACGTGGGAGGCCTCAGAGCGGATTCGGAATGTCGGGACCGGAAGAGAATCCGAGCGGAGATATGACAGGGGAAGAAATGCGAAAAGGCATGCAAGAGACCCAAAGAGGAACATGCTGCTTGAGAAAAAGCGGTGCCGCACGAGCGCCCCATGGAGCTGCGACAGCAACATGAAACGCATGGACGACAGCGCTCGAGCACGAGCACAAGCACGCGAGAGGAAAGCGGAAACGCACACACGCAATGAGCCGCGCTGACGTGAGGCCCATGAAACAAACATGGAACCAGAGTAAAGTTGTAACAACAACGAAAAGTGGAACTCACCCATCTCTCCCCCACATCCGGATGACTCTTGACCCTATTCATCAACGTCGCCTCGCCCAGATGCCCCCACCTGCCCTTCACAAACGTAAACTCGACGTCGTCCCTCCTCTTGCTCCTCGCCTCGTCCCTCAACCTCAACACGCTCTCCGGCACGTCCATGGCTTCAAATTTGGCATCGTAACTCACGCCCTGGAAAAACGGCACCGAGTAGCGAGGCCCTTCGCCCCGTCGTGGACTGAGGACGCGGTGCGTCGTCGACGCGCATACGCCGTCGGTGAGGGCTTCCATGCCTTGGCCGATGGCTACCACGAGGGTCCCAGGGATGGGTTTACAATCGACCCACTCGCCGCGTGCGTTCTGCGCCTGTAGTCCCGGTTGATCACTCGCCTGGAGGAGATAGCTGCTCAACATGCTATCCTTGTGAGGTCCGACGCCTTGCCTCTTGATCTCCCACTTCTTCCTCTCCTCGTCACTAGCCCCTGCAGGTAAATCCTCGACGTCGACTTCGGGGTACTTTACGATTTTGAGTTTGTGCTGCTGGTCCTCGTCGAAGAATTTGTCAAAGGCGGTGGGTGGCAGGCCGATGGCTTCGGCGATGAGAGAGGTGAAGAGGGTCGAGATGCCTGACATGCGCGACATGTAGTCTTCAAAGACGGGGCGGAAGTTGGGGAGGTGGGTGGGTGAGGGCCACTGGTTGGGGGCGAGGAGGTTGTGGTAGAGAGGTGCGTCGGGCCCGGGGAGGGGGTGTGGCGTCGAGAGGTCGAGTTGTTCGCGGTGGTCCGGGTTGTGGGCGGTGGTTTCGTTGTCGAGCTGAAGGGGGTGTGTTAATGAATGATCCTGTGGGAGATGAGGATGGAGAAGGAAAGGGAACATTATAAACGGCAGTGGCCAAATAGCTCCTTTAGGCATGCTTGATTCGTGTCCAGTAATGTTTGGTGGAAATCCAAAGTGCAATAAATATGCCCCTTTCTGAACAATATCTCTTCTCCAAATTCCAAAGATCGTCATTCTGTCCCAACTTGCAAAGCCAGATCATGCAATATAAAAAGGATCACAAACAAGAAAAGCTGGCCAATCTAAAAAAAAGAAAAGAAAAGAGACAAGATGAAAGAAATGCATCAACGTATCCGGAGTATACTCACCCTACTCCACCCCAAAAAGCTCTTCTGATTCTTCATCTCAATCTTCTCCTTCTCCTCGAGCGGCAACTCCTCGAAGAACTCATTGCACTCGCGAATCACATCCTCGATCAGCGCGTCGGGGATCCCAGTCTCGCTGAGATAGAGGAATCCGACGTTGAGCAGAGCATCGCGGAGCTGTGACAGGAATTGCGGTTTCGTTTCTGGATCCAGGGCCTGCGAGAGGGGCAGGATGGGGATTTCGGTGAAGGTCTGGAGTGGTGGGGAGGAGGACATTGTCGAGGTGATGGACGGTCGATGCTTGCGGCGGGGTCTTGTTCTCTTGTATTTCCGCCCTTACTTTGCTCTTCTTGATTATCGTCGTCGAAATACGGCCTTTTGATCTGTTGTTATCTTGTTATAACTGTGGAAGATGTTGTTGCGCTCGGTCCGATGCGCGCAGGCGGTTCCGGCACAGTAATCATCCACAGCATATATATATAGATGGTGCCTGAAAGCGGGGCAATCGCGTCATACAAGCTGTATTCCGAGAAGGCGAGCGATAGCGGGGAGCTGCTAGGGGTGCGTTAATCGTTAAAGTTGTGAAAGGGGAAGTGGTCTGCAGCCTCGGTATCGAGATGCTTCTGAAAGTGGAGGTTATGTGTTGCCGTAGGAGAGGGGTAGTTGTTGGTTAGCAAAAGAGGAGCTGGACAGGCGAGGAAGGGTGCAGTAAGCTCTAGCCCTGCTATGAGGAGCAAGGCGCATGCTAGGAGAACGAGAATCCTTAATTTTCTGCATATTAACGCTGCGATTATACATGAGGAGACGATGCTACTGGAGGCGATATGAGAGTTGCGTGATGATGAAGGGCTATCGAGAGCAGGTAGACGGTAACGTACATGCTAACACAGTAGACTTAGAGGCAAAGCAGAAGTAAGGGAGCAAATTTCGATTCTTGCAAAACGTGTCTTTCTCTCTGACTACCCTCGCCTGCCCAGATGAGGCGGTCTCCATCGACACAAAATTCTGGCAAACGGTAGTGCCGCCCAACCAGGCTGTCCGCGGACAACCACTCCCGCGGCGTCGCACAAGGCGCAATTTGGTGAATTCCCACAACTCGGAGACGAGATACGTTGTACCACGCGAGCCCGCGGTCAGTGCGGACGGGTGCAAAAATGCCCGAACGATTATTTAAATCAGGGCCCCGTATTTCAAGTCCGGAGTCCGAGCGCGACTACGGACGTACATAGATACAACCTGCATGGTGGTACAAGAACGGCCTTGCAGATGTTTGAGGGCCGTGCTTGTCTTGAGTATAGTTAGGTCGCGGGTGAATACTGAGATGGGAGCCGAAGGAGCAGACCGGCGGGTAAAATTACCACACGGATGTGTTGTTAAGAGGGAGGAATATGTGAGCCTCTTATAGGTATGTATACAATCTCAGGTGCCACGGACAGGTCGATCAGAATGCATTGGGGGTATTATTCAAGAACAAGTATTGTATGCACAACCAGATGGGCAAGAAGGAGAGACAAATCGTGAGAGAGAATGTAGAGCGCGTGGGTGTTCAAGACGCCAGGAAGTCATAATAGGTATCAGTAAGAGAGTCCTAAGGAGATAGTCGTCGAACAAGATTCCTTAGTTGGAGGCACAAATATAAAATGCCCCGTCGTTTCCATCCACCAGAACATTACCGAGAATCATAGGCTTAACCTGTCTGACTTTGCATTCAGTCCTCGTCTTGCTCCTGACCGCAAGACCCATCTCCCCCTCTTTCATCGCTTCTCAGGGGCATAGTATGTAGGCTGCCCTTGGCTGGATTCTCCCACACCGCTGGAGTAGCTTGGAGGAGCCGCGTTACCGAAGCCAATCTGGCTTATGGGACCAGCAGTCTGATTCACCGAAGGAACGTCATTTTTCCCGCTTCCCTGCTGAAACTCCTGCGGTATATCACCCCCATCGCCGCCCCCTACGACGACCTCGCCGCCACCAGTGACCCTGCCTACGACCATTCCCTTTGCAACTGCCTTGATGACCGCGCGTCTCGAGACGCCAGTTACGTCAATATACACGAGCCCCACGTTCTTGATCCCGCCTGTTAGATCATTGGCGATACTGCCAGCTTCGGGACCGTACTTATGACCCACGACACTGCTCGCCGCAGCGCTACCGGTCGACAGAAGAGTCTTGCCCGAGTAGGCGATGCCGTCTGCGACCGTGGAAAAGGCAATCATGGACTTGTTGAGCAGGCCCGGCTTATATTCGGTGTTAGGGGTACCATCTGGGTTCACGCTCTTTGAGTGCTTCGCCTTCTTGCCAGCCATGTTTGCGCCGATGTTCTGGGCTACTCTAGACACAGAGCCCACAGTCTTAGCGGAGAACCCTGCAACGCCGCTGGTGAATGTATTGATTTTGCGCACGTGCTCGTGAGTGGTAGGCTTGAACTCCATTGGCTTTTCGTTTGGTTTCGTCCTTTGCATGAAACTGTTCGCTCCAGACACTAGCATGTTGCTCAGGTAACTCGAACCAGTCACGATGAGGCGTGAAGCGGCGGCCGCGTTCTGCACCAGACCGGAATTCTGATATGCGGGATGTCTTGCCATACGGAGGTAATCTTCTTCCATGGGTTTCACGTCGATTCGTTTACCGTCAGCGGAGACCGTGATCTCAACGGGGGCTACCTTTGGAGTTAGCAATAATTTACGAGCAACAGCATCGAGAAACTTACTCTTCGAACCAGGCTTGATCCTTGGGTCCTCGACGATTTGAGCACCTCCTGTCAACTCCCCTACTACGCTGCCATTGTCCTCGTCAACGAGAACAATCTCGCCATGCTTGCTGGATCCGACATAACCCTCTCCTGGTGCGTAGTCGGCAGGGTTATATGGCTTCACTGCACCTTTCTCGTTCGGCGCAGGAGGCTGTGCCCGCTCCAGAAACGCTGTGCATTGAGCCAAGATCGTCTCAAATGTGTCCACGTCCTCCTGTGTGACCTTATCGGGCCCAGTGCCTAGTGGGGGAAACTCGATTCGCGTAAAGGCGCCGCTATCGGGTCCCAGATCCCACCGAGGGATTAGGTAGCTGCGTGGAGGCTTGTGATAGATCTGGGTGGTCGCAGGGAGAGGGAGGTCAAGCTCGGGAGGCAGATTGAGGTGGAGGTAGAAGTCCTCCTCAGGTGCCTCGGTATCCCCTCGCGTGTTGCTGGGGTCTGCGAAGGGTGAGTTCGTGGGGACCATCAGAAGTGATAGTGTCTGAGGTCCCGACGGCGTCAGCGAAGTTTCTTCGCCCTGCTGGATATGGTACGCCTTGATGCCATTTATAGAGTACAAAAGACGGGGATCGCTATGGCTGGCCATGTTTGCGCGGGAAGAAAAGTAGTTGTAGGGGTGGACTCCTGCGCTGGTGGATCGATGCAAAGAGAGGAAGCAGCCGTGAAGGTGGACTGAGCTAAGTCAAAGTGAGGCAAATGAGTGAGGTTGAGGGTAGGAGGACAATGAGGGATGAGGCCTATTTTCAGTTCAAGGACGGTGTCTGTCGCTCCCACGTCCGACTTGATTGCGCGCTTAACCGCGTTACGTCAGTCGTCGCAGCCCTCAGAGCCCCGCCTTTCCACATACAGAGAATAAATGTGGCTGCGCTTTGCCACGCCGCCACATTTGGGGCACGGCCACGGTTTACCTCACAAAGGGTCTGGTGAGGTAGAAGTACATTTCACAGAACCTTTTACACTTCTAACCATACATGTATCGCGCAGAGAACGTGGCCCAATCGCTAAGTGCTTGTCGTTGTACCAAATATGACCATTATGGAAGTTTGCCGTTTCCTCAAACTTCTCCTTCTGGTCAATCTACCAATGCATGCGATCTCCACACAGACCTGGAGTTAACTTGAAGGTCAACTTGTAGCAATGAACAATTTAATGTAGGCTCCCGAATAGTTGGGCATATTTCCTCCCAAGGCATTCCGTTGAGCTCACTCGCTTCATTTAGTATTCACTATCAGTAATTTGTCGTGGGGCCACCAACGATTAATATACAAGTAGAAAGGAAAGTTGGTTGTTGAACGAATATGGTTAGTCGTGCTTGGCGCAATTCCTAATCGATGAAACTCCAACCCGCTAGCCATCTTTCACTTCGCATCCTCTCCATTTCCACAAAATCAATATGGCGGCTGTTTCGGTCATAGAATTACTGCGCCAGCAGATATCCACATGCGAGGCTCAACTGGCGTCGCTCCGCCAGCAACTTGCAGAGGCAGAGCATCTCCATAGGCAGCAGCAGCAAGGACTGCAGCTCAAGCGGATGGAAGAACAAACGCGGCATAACACAGCATCAACATCGCTGGTACATGACATGAGCTATGGGATTCATGATGATTTCCGCTCCGAGATCTTTGCCGCTTTATCTCACCCTGAAGAGGAGAACGTCCCTCCTAGAAGATGGCCGCTGGAGAACTCCGAATACAAGCGTTATGGTCGTCAGTTGATTATGCCCGAGATAGGCTTGCAAGGTACTCCCATTGCGGTTTAATAAGCTTTCACAATTCACTACCGTTCGAATCAACTGACTTAGCTCGCGAATGCAGGCCAACTTCGTCTCAAGCAAGCCTCAGTCCTTATTGTGGGAGTAGGCGGCTTAGGGTGTCCAGCTGCTGCCTATTTGGTCGGCGCAGGAGTTGGAACTGTGGGCCTGATAGACGGCGATGTTGTCGAAGAGTCGAATCTGCACCGCCAAATTCTACATTCTACTGCAAGAGTAGGAATGACGAAGGTTGACAGTGCGATTGTGGCACTGAGCTCGTAAGAAGAAGCATCATATGTCAACTCTCCCAGCTCTCTAATTCAATTTGTCAGACTGAATCCCAACGTAAACCTCGTGGCACACCCAGCAAGACTTACCCCTGAATCTTCCCTTAGTATTATGCAAGACTACGACCTGGTGCTGGACTGCACCGATAATCCGGCTTCACGCTACCTAATCTCGGACACTTGCGTCCTGCTCGGGAAGCCGCTCGTCTCAGCATCGGCCTTACGTACTGAAGGCCAACTGATGGTGCTAAACAACCCTCCCCTCCCTCCTGGAGGTGCCAACGGTGGGCCTTGTTATCGATGTATCTTTCCCAAACCACCGGCTTTTGAGACCGTGGTCTCGTGCGGCGAGGGCGGCATCTTAGGCCCAGTGGTAGGGACCATGGGCGTACTCCAAGCACTCGAGACCATCAAAGTCCTTAGCCGTGGCGTCAAAGGGCTTGCCGCTAATGGTACCACATCACCGGAACCTCCCACTCTGACAATGTTCTCTGCGTATGGCAGTCCCATGTTCCGCACCATACGTCTTCGAGGGAGACGACAAACGTGCGCTTCTTGTGGAGCAAAAGCAACCGTAACACCCGAAGCGCTGAAATCAGGGAGCCTAGATTATGCACTGTTTTGCGGCTCGGTCGCTCCCGTGGATGCCCTTACCGCGAACGAGCGGATTTCCGTGGACAACTATGCGAAGATCAGGACGGAAGCGAATCCGTTCACAGGATCACAGCCAAGTAACGATAGTCATATCCTCATTGATGTTCGGGAAGGAGTGCAATTCGATCTCTGTAGCCTCGAAGGCAGTGTCAATATTCCTTTCTCGGAGATTTCGCGGACTCCGCTTAAGCCTATGAGGGAGGATGTTGCTGGAAATCACGATGCCACACCCGAAGAGGGCTGGGTTGCCGCACTGAGATCACATCCTGAGAAACCTATATTTGTGATCTGCAGGCTGGGCAATGATTCACAGCTTACGGTTAAGAAGATGAAGGCGCTGGGTCTGGATAATGGAGGAAAAAGGTGGATTGGCGATATCAAGGGTGGTCTAAGAGCTTGGAGGGAAAATGTGGATCAAGATTTTCCCGATTACTGAATCGTAAGTCTACCACTGTTCAACCAGCCGTCCAACCATGTCAAGCACGCACAGGGAACACACAAAGGAAAGCCACATAACTCTATCAACGCCAAGGAAAGATATGGTCGCTCTAGTATGAACATTTGCCACAATAGCCACATGAGTCGGCTGAGCAAGCCGTGAAGTCTCTATCATCGTCGTCCGAGTCACTATCCAGAGGCCTGTCATCATCCTTGCACTCAACATTGTCGTCGCGCAACGCAGGACGTTCGCCATCCGAGAATTCCGAATCGGCATCTTTGCCCTCTGCTCTACCAGCCCACTCTTCCTTCAACACAAGCGGCAGTGCAGGAGACCCCTCCCCGTGTTGTGTATGAATCTCGAGACGATCTGGTCCGGGGCAATAAACGTCTAGCAACCCTCTGGCATCGTTCTTCGCGATGTCAATAAGCTTGTGAAGGAGAATGGCTAGGCGCTGCAGAGCGGCCTTATTCTCTATCTCCCATCGTCGAAGAGAGTCCGTCAACTTCAGCGTCTTGATATCGTCCGGCCGGAACAACCCTGCCCCATCGTGGTAGGCGACGATGAAGTTGGGAATTTGCTTGAGGTAGAGCATCGGAAGGAGGTCAGTCATGTCGATTTCTTTCTTGTACTTTCCCGATCGCGTCTTCAGATCGAAGATGGATGATTGTGGAATCTCTTGCCCTCCGGTCTTGATTCGAAGGGAGTCACCTCCGTCAATGATTTGGACGTCATGAGAAACGGATGTAACTCGTAAAGCCTCCGCAAGGTCATCATCAGCAGCTGGTTTCACATCCGCGATCGCAGACTCCGGCGCTGAGTCATCGGATTTCGACGGACGGAAATATCCATCGCATTCGAACCGAACAATACACTTGAGACCACCGAACATATACTGGATCATCCGTTGATGTGTTTCGGAGCCTTTCACGTCTGCCTCCCAAGTGGTATAGGCGTCCGGGAATGTGTGTCCAAATCCTCTGATGTCTCTGATGAGTTCTTTTGGAGAGTTCTCTTGGCGAGCGAAGAAGACAGTGTTTCCGATTAGTTCCACTTTGAAGCGAAATGGCTTATCAACATGTCGGACGAACCGAAGCAGATGCCCAAGCGTGCTTCCGCAGGCGAAGATGTTGATACTGGAGGTCGGGTATCCAGGAGCATATTTGAGGATTGTTCGGACTGCAGGCTCGGTGGGATGCACCGGGAATCTTGCAGCATTGGGATCCCGGAAAAACTCGCCTTCATCCTCGCGGAGTTGTTGAGGGCCATGCGGTGGAGTCCACAAGGGAGGTTTGCCTGATATCGCCGGTCACTGCTGAAATCCATTTATACGGCCGCACCGACAATACGTACCAGGGACCACAATGGTTGGACTTGCCTCGTTCGTCCAAGTGTAAGAGGCAATATATGCGCACTCCGTGATCTCGGGATTCTCCACAGCGCCATCTGGGTTGGTGAGGTCGCTGTTGCTTATGGTTGTTATCAGGCCTCCCAAAGGATCTTTGGATAGATCGGGCTTGGGATATTTGTGGCGATTATTGATGCGAGAGTATCCGCCTCTACCTCCTCTGCTCCCGGAACCGCCCCGTCTGCTGGAGCCGGATCGCCCTGTGAAGGCCATTGCGAAAGACGGATTCGCTGACGAACCTTTGAGTTGGGAACTTCGAAGGACTTGGAACGAAACACTGCAGAATAAACTTCCTGGATTAGAGATCGCTAAAACAAGGGCATGAAGAGATCAGGATACCAAAAGGCAGAATATTTGTATCGAATTGTTGCCTTGAGAGATTGCGGCACGGTTTGGGCGACAACACATGGCGCAGGGCGGCTTGTCGTAGATTGCAAGGCTGATTGGAAGACAAGAGAATGGAATCGATGTTTCTGAAAACCCACGGAACTCCCTCAAACTCAAACATTTTCCTTTAAATCCGAAGAGTTATTTCAATATCTCCCCTTCTTACTTGTGTCACAATCCCAACCTTTCTGAAAACCTACCGACTCCCTCAAACTCAAATTTTCGCTTTTCAAAACGAAGAGTTATTTCATTATCTCCTCTTCTCATTTGTATCACTATTCCAATCTACGTACTTCCTCCCTTTGTGATGGCTGATCAAGACGAGGGTGGGAAGCGTCTTGTCCGGCTGACGAAGCTCTTCAACGGGGTTATCAATGGCCATCGCGAACTGAAGAGCATCGCTGATGGAGCTCGATTCTTGGAGGCCTTGTATGCTCAAGAGAGTGCCACCAACTGCGTGGAGCGTATCGTTGCCGCCCAAGGAGGAATTAGCGCTGTCGCCAAAGCCTTCCGCCTGTCAAGAGAAAGCGACTTCCTTAATGGTCCCGCCACTTCCACTCTTCGTTATCTTGCGGACCCCTCTTTGAAGCAGCTATACGGCGGAACCTTCTTACATCGTATCATTGAAGCAATCGTCGAGCCCCCTACTTTCTGGAACACGCTCTGTGAATCTCATTTTGCTGGCAGTCTGTCTCAGGCCGCGACTCATGCCTTTGCTTGGCTTCTTCTGGAAATTTTATCTGCCCCCGCAGTGGAAGGATTCCCGGATGTACGAAGCGTTGCTGAACAAGTGACCAGCAATGAATCGTTGATCAATGCATCTATCCTGGAGACGCGAAACCTTGGTCACAAGATCAAACACTTGCTCGAACGAACGTCCAAAAACTCCTCAGAAGGTCCAGGTGGGCGTCACGACAACGACTTCGCTGACTTCCGCAAGATTAAGATTCTGCCTACTCCAGATGAGTTCGCTTCGGTGGAGAGACCGTTCTATCGACGAGCTGATGCGATCAAGGAGGTCGAGCCTGAGGAACGCGGCCTGTTGCACTTGGATAACCAATTTCGCTTGTTGCGAGAAGACCTTCTGGGTGAGTTGCGAAATGATTTCCAGATTGCTGTTGGTCAGAAAAGAGGCAGACGTAAACTGGTATTGGATGGCCTCCGGTTCGTCGGGCTCGACTGCGGGACCGAGACCAGGCGGAAGTTTTGCTCTCTGCAGCTTCTGTGTGGTAACGATATCCCCCAGATTGCGCGGCATTCCGACCCAGCAGCTAGAAAGAAGGTTCTTGCGGAAAACAAGAACTTGATAAAGCATCAGGCGTTTGGCTGTCTCATCTCGGAGGGAGCGGTTCTTGCCTTTGCGAACGTCGAGAGAGACGAGGATATGCTTTCGCAGAAGCCTCCTATCATTGTCCTTCGCATCCAAGACTCGCATTCCCTCAGCAAGGTACTCCAGACTACCAAAACTTCGGCAGAATTGCGTTTCGTACAAGTAGATACCGCCGTTTTTGCATACGAACCGATTCTCAGATGCCTTCAGAGAATGACTGAATTACCCATGAAGGAGCAGTTATTAGACTTGGAATCAAGGTCAAGCGAGGCACCTTCTCCGGTTGTCCCGCCAAGAGTCATAACGTGGATCCGAGATCGATGGCGAACCGGCCTCCAGAGCACGCTCTCCACTCCGAAAGCGATACAGCTTGACGCCGCTCAGGCTGAGTCTCTCATCACAGGGCTGAGCAAGCGACTCAGTCTCATCCAAGGCCCTCCTGGTGAGTTTTAGACAATTCTGAACGAAAGACGGTAAATCTGACCCCTATAGGGACTGGCAAATCCTTTATTGGCGCATTGATCGCTAAGACGTTGGTCAGCTATACGACCGAGAATATCCTCGTCCTAACGTACACCAACCATGCCCTTGACCAGTTTCTCGAAGACCTACTTGATATTGGCATTCCACCAGATCGTATCGTTCGACTCGGCCCGAGGTATACAACAAGGACGAAGCCCCTCAGCATCTCTGAACAACAGAATACATACAGAATGAAACCAAATACTTACAATATGATACAGGACGTAAGGTCACAGGCGGAGAGCTACCACGAAGCTCTGATGAAAAAGACTCAAGCCTTCAAGAGGTTCAGAGCAACGGACGCAAATATTCTTGATTACTTGGAGCTATCCGAAGATTCGGAGTACTTCGATGCCTTCACAGTTCCAGAGGCAGGTGATGGTATGATTCAGGTCCAGAGACGTGGCAAGAAAATGGACAAACTCTACTTGATCAAGCGTTGGATTGCTGGGCAGCAAGCTGGTGTGTTCGAAGCAAGTGCTCGAAGAGATTTTCCTGCGATTTGGAGCTTACCAAAGGATGCGCGCTCCCGGCTCGTGGAGCGATGGGTAATGGAGCTCATCCAAGAGCATGTCTCCGAGATCAGCAATCTTGCACAGAAATACGACCAGTGTCAGACACGCCTAGAGCAACTTTTCAACGAGAAGACGGCCTCTATCATTTCTCAGAAGAGGATCATCGGGTGTACCACGACGGCCGCTGCCAAGTACGCAGAAATGCTTCAAAAAGCGGCTCCAGGCATTGTTCTTGTTGAGGAGGCCGGCGAAGTACTCGAAAGCCACTTGCTTACCGCTTTGACGCCAAACACCAAACAGCTTGTTCTCATTGGGGACCATAAACAGCTGCGCCCCAAGGTGAGCAATTTCCAGCTTACCATAGAAAAGGGGGACGGTTACGATCTGAACATGTCTTTGTTCGAAAGGCTGATCACCGCCGGCGTGCCGCATACTACCCTTATGCAGCAGCACAGAATGCGCCCGGAGATATCGTCGCTGGTCAGAAACCTGACGTACCCGGAGTTGGAGGACGCACCAAAAACTCTCAACAGACCCCACCTCCGAGGTCTTCAAGACAATGTTATTTTCCTCTCGCATGACCATCCTGAGCTCAACGCTGAGCGGATTGCGGATCGGCGAGACCAAGGGGCCAACATCAGCAAGGAAAACCAGTACGAGGTTGACATGGCGCTCAAATGTGTCCGATACTTAGGCCAGCAAGGATACGGCACAGACAAGATTGTGATTCTCACACCCTATTTGGGTCAACTGTTTCTCTTGATGAAAACATTGTCGAATGAAAACGATCCCGTACTCAATGATCTGGATTCTTTCGAGCTCATTCGGGCTGGTTTGATGTCGCCTGCTGCTGCAGATGTCGGCAAGCAGAAGATCAGGATATCCACGATAGGTATGTGTTAGTTGCAGACATCTGTGAACCACTGTTACACGTTCTCCCACCGACAGCCGTGCTGACATCATGCTCAGATAACTATCAGGGTGAAGAAAGTGACATTGTCATCGCATCTCTAACCAGAAGCAATGACGCTGGCGAAATTGGATTCATGGCGTCGCCACAGCGCGTCAATGTGCTTCTTTCAAGAGCAAAGAACGCGTTGATCATGATTGGTAACGCGAACACCTTCATGACTAGCCGTAAGGGGAAGGAAGTTTGGATACCTCTGATGGAGCAGCTCAAACGAGAGGGTCATGTATACGACGGGTTGCCCGTCAAATGCGAACGCCATCCCGACAGAAAAGCTCTGCTCACTTCCAAAGAGCAATTCGATGTCGTTTGTCCAGATGGGGGCTGCTCTGAGCCTTGGTATGTCTGTGATAATTTTACCAACATGTGGGCCTGCTAACACAATGCAGTGGTGTCATGTTGAGTTGTGGGCAGCACGTCTGCCCTCACCGGTGTCATCAATTGCAGGATCACTCTAAGATGAAGTGCGAAGCGATCGTCACCACTAAATGCCCTCAGGATCACCATATCAAGAGAAGATGTCACGACCTTGCAGCCGGTTTGTGTCGTAGGTGTGAGGCTGATGCTCGCGAAACGGAGAGAAAGCGGCAGAGAGATTTCCTGTTAGACCAAGAGCGTCAGGCCAAGCAGGCGCAGTATGCGAAGAGATTGGCTGAAATTCAGGATGAGATTGCTCACGAGAAAAGAGTGTTGAAAGATAGAAGAGAGCATCAAGAACGCCTGAATAGCCTGGCACAGCAGGAGAAGGACCTAGAGGAGTTGAAGAAGAGGAGCAGAGCGGAGATGAACTCGTCAACCTCGCAACAACGCCAACCAGTTTCGAGCTCTTTAGAGGGACCTAATGGCAATAGCGACAAGAACCCTGCAGCCACCAGTCAGTCAAGCTCTGTAGATGGAACCACTTTGGGCCTCGATGTCCCGACACCAGCGTCGCCTGGGTCTTCTTTGCCCAGCAAGTGGGACCACAGCGAGTCAAAGGATGAGTGGGAGGCCCAGAAGAAGCTCGAAGGCGCGGAGAACGAAGCATTGGATAAGTTGATGGACATGATAGGTAAGACGCATGTTGACATTTGCGGGCATCGCACTCATTTCTTTTGCAGGGCTTGAGTCAGTGAAACAACAGTTCCTCGATATCAAAGCGAAAGTGGACATGCTCGTCAGACAAGGTGTCTCTCTTCAAAACGAAAGACTAGGGGCGGCTTTATTGGGAAATCCTGGGACAGGTAAGGAGACAGCTCTGATGCACTTACTCAATTCTCATACACTCCTGCAGGCAAGACAACGGTCGCACGTCTATACGCAAAATTCCTCTCCAAAGTTGGTGCACTCCCTGGAGACTTCTTCTTCGAGACCTCTGGGGCTTCACTGGCTAACGAAGGTGTCACTGCTTGCAAGGACCATATACAGAAGATCCTGGAAGAAGGCGGAGGTGTTTTCTTCATCGACGAAGCCTACCAGCTTGTTTCCGGAAATAGTTACGGAGGCGCAGCCGTCCTGGATTACCTTTTGGCGGAAATCGAGAACTTGACTGGCAAGATTGTGTTCGTCCTTGCGGGTTACCAGAAACAGATGGAAGCATTCTTCGCCCACAATCCGGGAATACCAAGCCGGATCCCTATTGAGATGAAGTTTGAAGATTACAACGATGGGGAACTTCAGCGCATTTTGTGTCACTA
The DNA here is from genome assembly GCF_010094085.1 of Westerdykella ornata. Taxonomy (NCBI): domain Eukaryota; kingdom Fungi; phylum Ascomycota; class Dothideomycetes; order Pleosporales; family Sporormiaceae; genus Westerdykella; species Westerdykella ornata. The sequence goes on from NW_022986856.1 coordinate 544,982, forward strand.
CATCAACGCCAGGTACAAGGGACAGATGAAAGTAGAGGATGGTTTCGGTGGCCTCTTCATCCGAATCGTAGCCCGTAGAATTGGTAGAGGTCGGGGCCGCGAAGGATTCGGAAATGCTAGTGAAGTGCAAAACGTTCTCGCTCGTATTACCGAACGACAGGCAAAGCGCTTACGCAAAGAGAGGAGGGCTGGCCTACAACCGGTCGATAATCTTCTCACCAGACAGGACCTCATTGGACCAGAGCCGGCATCCGTGTTAAGGGACAACGCTGCGTGGAATGAACTCCAAAAATTGATTGGTTTGAAGGCTGTTAAAGAGTCCGTCCAGGTTCTTCTTGATAGCATCCAATACAACTACCAGCGAGAGCTTGAGGAGAAGCCCCTCGTCCAATACTCGCTCAACAAATGCTTTATTGGATCGCCTGGTACGGGTAAAACCTCGGTAGCAAAGTTGTATGGACGCATACTGGCTGACATTGGCTTACTGTCAAACGGTGAAGGTGAGCAGCATATTTTAATTGAGTGAATAAGCGTGCTAACATGTTCTGCTCCCGCAGTCATTGTCAAGAACCCAGCAGACTTTGTCGGCAGCGTTTTAGGGCAATCTGAAACCAACACAAAAGGAATATTGGCGTCGACTGTAGGCAAAGTGCTCATAATTGATGAAGCTTATATGCTTGCTGGTACTTCCGTCGCAGATCCATACAAAACAGCTGTTATTGACACCATTGTTGCCGAAGTTCAAAGCACTCCGGGAGAAGATCGTTGTGTCCTCCTGCTTGGATACAAGGAACAGATGGAGGAAATGTTCCGCGATGTCAACCCTGGGCTGGCAAGGCGTTTCCCTCTGGACTCGGCGTTTGTATTTGAGGATTTTGACGACGACGAACTGCGCAAGATACTGGATCTGAAACTCCGAAACATTGGCTTCAATGCAACTGATCAGGCCAAAAACGTTGCGATGGAAGTTCTCAAGCACGCCCGCAATCGGCCAAATTTCGGAAATGCTGGCGAAGTGGATATCATCTTGGACAGAGCAAAAGGTCTTCATCAGAAGCACCTGTCCTTGGGCAAGGTGAAGGCTCCTGATACGTTTGAAGCGATTGACTTCGACCCGGAACACGACCGGGGAGAACGAGCAGCAACAAACCTACCTCAGCTATTCCATGATGTGGTGGGGTGTGAAGAACTTATCAAACAGCTCCAAGGATATCAGACCACGGCTGCAAATATGAAGGCTCTCGGCATGGATCCTCGCGAGCAGATACCGTTCAACTTCCTCTTCAAAGGACCTCCTGGTAGGTTTTCAGTCCTCAACTGTTGAATATATGTGATATTAACGGCACCAGGCACTGGCAAGACCACAACCGCGCAAAAGATGGGCAAGGTCTTCTACGACATGGGCCTACTAGCACAAGCAAAAGTCGTGAACTGCTCTGCAACTGACTTGATTGGCCAATACGTCGGACAGACGGGCCCTAAAGTTCAGAAGCTTCTCGAAACGGCTTTGGGTAAAGTCCTGTTCATTGATGAAGCTTATCGACTGGCAGAAGGCGGCTTTGCGACTGAAGCTATGGACGAACTGGTCGACTGTCTTACGAAGCCGAAGTACGCCCAAAAGCTTGTCACTATTCTCGCTGGATACGATGAAGCCATGGATCGTCTTATGTCTGTCAACCCGGGTTTGTCGAGCCGCTTTCCCGAGTCCGTCATTTTCAAGCATATGGAACCAGAGACTTGTTTGGAGCTGTTAGTCAAGCTCCTTGACGGTTTGAAAAAGAAACAGAAGGCGGCGTTCAATATCTCCATAGTGACTCCTCCTTCGGCCGACCAGAAGGAGCGGATCCTCGAACTGTTTCAACAATTGTCGCAATCCGCTTCTTGGGGAAACGCAAGAGATGTAAAGTCCCTCGCTAAGGCCATGTTTGGCACTCTGATATCGACACCAATCCAGCCTGGCGCAGAGCTGATTCTCACGGAGGCCATTATTATCAACGCCATGGAGGCCATGCTTGACGAACGAACTCGTCGTAACGAAGCTGTAGGTACAACGCGGCACACTCCGCACTCGGGACTGCTACAAATCTCGCAGCAGCAGCAGCAGCAAAAGGCACAGCCTGCTTCCTCTTCGAAAATTTCGGTGGAAATTAGTGCACCATCAGCTCCCACGCAGGATTCCATGGAGAAGCCGCGGGAAGCCGGCGTATCATTGGCCACGAACACTGAGAAGCAGAATGTGCAAGGTCCAAATGATCGCGATCCAAAACGGGATGCCGGTGTCTCAGACGCAGTATGGCACCAACTGTCTCTGGACAAACAAGCCGCAATCGCACGCGAAAAGGAGTTCCAACGCCTCCAAGCGGAGAGACTCCGCGAAGAACAGCGCCTCGGCGATCTAGAGCGAGCCGAGAAGGCTGCAGCAGAAGAGAAAGAGAGACGCCGTCTTGAACAGGAGCGCATTCGGCTGGAGTTGGAACGGAGAGAGCGTGAGGAGTTGCTGGCAGCGATGGAGCGTGAGCGAGAAAAGGAGAGGAAGGCGAAGGAGATGTTGAAGGCTTTGGGCAGGTGTCCTGTGGGCTTTGAGTGGATTAAGCAGAGTTCGGGGTATAGGTGTGCGGGCGGGAGTCATTTTATGAGTGATAAGCAGTTGGGCTTGTAGTTGCATATTTGGGAAGAAACTCTAAGGACGGGAAGGTTGCAGAAAGGGAAGTAGGAAGTACTTAAGAGTGCTGTTTCACACTGTGTAGTCGAGAGAAATCTATCGAATGGATATCCTCCCCTCATTCCAGCACCGTATGATTATGGAGGCGGGAAAGATGGAGGTACAACTGCAATTCAAGCCGGTCTAGTTAAACAAAACCCTCCGGGACTAATAACGGAAGAATCAATCTTTCTGCATCCTCATCCTAGCCTACCGTCCCAATCCCCTCGCTTTGACCCTACTCCTCGTCCGGCCCGCAATTGGACTCAACTTCGGCGCGGTATAACCCTTTTCTTCCTACCACCCTTTGCCGCCTTATTCGCGGGCGGAGGCGGTGTTGTAGGCGCATTACCCTCACCAGCATTTCCAGCTCCTGCATCTCCGCCGGCGTCTCCTACACCCTCAAGAACTAAAGTCGCACTCGCAACTTTCCTTCTCTTCGAAGCTCTCGATTCTGTGCCTGTACTTCGTTTACTTTTCCCTCTCCCTTTCCCCTTTGAAGCCTTCTGCCCGGTACCCTCACTATCGTTGTCTTCGTCCTCATCAGAGGGAGCATATTCGAGCTTACTTCTCCTCCTCTTATCCCCACTCTTCCTTCCACCTCTTCCTTTCTTCCGAGGCGCGTCACCGAGATCGTCATCATCACCGCCGCCGAGTAGATCGGCGTCATCCTCGTCTGAGTCTTCTTCCGGCTCATATTTATACAAGGGATCTGCCGTTGCTTTTCCCCCGGTGCTGCGACGAGCTTTCTTACTGATGGGTGGTTTGAGAATGGGTTCTACTTTGATAAATTCTTCTGCTACAGGAGCAGGGGTGGCGGGAGGTTCCTGCTTCACCACTGGTTCTGCAGCTTCCTCCCTAAGCTCCCACTTCGGTCGCGGGGGTGCCATGGGCTCTGGCTCCTGCGCTGGAATAGGGGTATGGTCAAGGAGCGACTCGGACTCTTCAACATTGTGCTTGAGCGCCGGAAGTACTGGTGTTGTGTCCATTCGAGCTTTCTTCCGAGGGAGTGGTTCTTCCGCCACTGCGTCGTTCTCTTTTCTCTTTAGCTCATTTTTAGAACGAGGAGATGGGGATACTGTGGGTAGGTGTTGTGCAAGCACAGAAGCTGCAGGTGGTTTAGTGTCGGTCGCTGAAGCAGGAGGTACTACGGTTTCTTCCTGGTGTACCGTCTGTCGAACCTTGATAGTTACCACTTCCTGCGTCATCTCCTGGACGGTCTCCTCTTCCTCAACATGTTCCCCCTCAAGCTGCTCCTGGATGAGATCATGCACGGAGGAAGAACAAGACGTTGATGTCGACGCCGTGCTACTCCTTTCCCTGCTCCTCTGCTTTGCCGTAGCTTTCGCGTCGATCTCAATATCGCACTTCCGCCCCATTGCATTGGGACTTTGCGCGTCCTGGGTTGGAGGATTCAGCTGACTCCCTTGAGATGAATGTGACATTTGGTTAGAGATTCCTAGATCCCCAAACATAGCTCCGAGACCCGGTAACGTGAACGTTTTAGTCCGGTCAGCAGCACCCGATGGGGGAGTTGGAAAATTCGAACTCGGATTCTCGTCTACGACGATGGTTATGCTCTTCAGGATGGATTTGGCGGTGGGCGATACGCTCTGCTGCTTTACATCTTGAGGCTTGGCATGTCTCTTTTTTGGCGATGAAGATGCTGGGGGTGTCAACTGAGCAGCCATGTTGGCGTCGTCAATCCGGAACTGCTCTCCCGAAGAACACTGGATTTTGCCGTTCAAGTTCCTCCTATCGGATTTAGGAGGAGTCTGAGGGAATGAGGTCAAGGTCGTCTTCTTCTCCTCAGAAATATCCTTCATCGATACCTCAATGGCCGGAGTCCGCAAAACTGAGACGTTTTGCTGCAGCTCATCAATCTTCTTCAGGAAGTCCTGTCTCAGTTCTGCAATGTGCTCCTCCACATCGAACTGTCTCCAGAAACCGTATTCGTAGTCCTTTTGCACGATGTCCGTGAGCCAATGCTGAGGAATCCAGGTGTGTTTCATTTCTTTTGCGTTCTTCCATCCCAACGCGGCTTTGATATCGTTCTCGTTGTCGAAAAGTTCAAGGGATGGCGCGAGGATTGGAGCCTTCTCTTTTTGTCTCAGACGGAGCCAATCAATCGCTCGCTGGACCTTAGTCAAGAGAGCAGTCTTTTCGTAACTTTCCGTAGACAGATTCTCCACCTTGGTCAAGTCCCTCTCCAACCCTTCAATCTCCCGCTGCAGCAAGGTCTCCCACTTCTCCTGTGCAACCAGAACCGCACCATCGATGTACAACTTCTTCCTTCGCTGCTTCTCTCTCGCAGCAGGTCCCAGTTTGACTCTCAACCTCTGCTCCGCCTCCTTCTCCCTCTGCACGGCCACTACAACGCCTGCTTTCCCCTTCTTACACTCCTCTTTCTCCCTGCCCTCGGTATGCTGGAAATCCTCCTCCGCAAAACTTCTTTCGGGCCATCCAGGATTCGGCACCTGTTCAAACCTTGCGACCTGCTTGGGCCCCTCTCCCACCTTCAACCACTCCCCCCTCTTCTCCGGCCAAACCCACCACCTCGTCACAAACCTTCCCCCACTCCAAACCGGTACTTCAGGCACATGTTCGAAAACCTCTCTCCTCCCACCAAGTGAATCCAACGTATCCTCCAAATCCTCCCTCGTCTGCACCTGCTGCCTCTCATCCGTGAACTCGCCCATCACCCAGCCGACTTTGCGATCAAGGAGTCTGGCCAGCCGGACGGAACCACCGATGGATAAATCGTCCAAGGCGGCGGGCATGCGGACATTGAGGGACGTTAGGCGGGAGAAGTGCAGGGCATACCGGGTCCAGAAGCGCTGCCATCCGAGCGATTCACGCGTGTATGCTGCTGTCCTAGCTAAATAGTGCAGAGGTGGGATTCCCGTCTGTGGATCCTCAAGATCGGAATCGGAAGAGTAGGCATGTGCGTTTCTGCCCGTAGGAGGGGCGCAGGGAGAGGCGGAGTGGGGTGCCAGGTTTGCGTACTCGGACTGGGTTCTGTTGAATTTGGATGCTAGGGTGGATTTGTTGGCCATTTTCTGTTTCCTTTGGGCGGCGCCTTTCGTGTGGTGTAGAGATTTGCCGGATAGGGGTTGCCGTTGGGTGAGAAAGGGACAGTCTCCGCCTTGCGCAGGAGAGGGAACCCGGTGTCTGTTAATTTTTCCTTGAAGGCCCGAGCCCCAAGGACATGGGACTTGCGGACAAGAAGCATGTGGTCGTCTCAAAGGCTGCATGATCTCGATCTCCTCCAATCGCTTCTCGTCCAAGGGGTTGCGCAGGTCGTAGTAGATACTCAAGGTATCGATATCTCCAACCACAAGCCCCAGATTGGCGTCGAAGTCCTTCCTCAACCACTCTCTCCACTTCCTCTCGTCGTACGGCCAGCCCCAGTAACAGCTCGAAGTCCCAGTTTTCCGGCGTCCGATTAGGACATGCACGGGAATCTCCGCCTTACGCAAATACCCGAAATGTTTCGCGATGCGCTCGAGGTACTTTTCATCGTCCATAATCATCTTCTTGAACGCCCTGTCTACCCTCTGCTCCACCTCCTCGGGCACCATCAGTGCATCCCAATCAAACACCGGCCGCCAGTTGAACCGCTTTTTTAGAAACGTATAAATTTCCGTAAAGTCCTCGTCGGCAGTAAAGTCCCTATATCTTGATCCCGCACCCTCCTCATATCCCCATTCGGTCGCCTCATCCCTCATCTGCACCAATGCCAAGGGATCGACGGGATCATTACTCCTATTCTGTGGCTCCGGCCCCAGCGCATATAGCTTCGGTTCGGCGTCACGCAGGTCGTACAACTTCTTCAACATCTGCGGCAAAGTATTCGTCCGGTTGCGATCCGCAAGGTCGAGTTCTTCGGGAGTAGGCTTGAGGAGGAAAGGGGACTCTGGGAGGCGGCGGCGTTCGACGAAGTCGTGGACATTCAAAGGACAGTATTCTGCATCTTGGGTCATGTAGGCGAGGCGGGACTGTTCAGTCAGGAGGCAACAGTAGTCTCTGGAGAAGTCGTAGTTGGGGTCGTGCCTGGGGAGAAAGGGGTAATCAGTTCCGCTAGTGCGGCTGTAGAATGTGTTGCTTTGTTGTTTGTAGAGGGCGTCGAGGTGGAGGTTGTCCTGGGTGGCTTTTTCTTGTTTGGCTTCAAGGGCGAGGTAGCGGTTGGTGGGTTTGGTGTAAAGGGTCTCTTTGGGTGACTCCGTGAGTGGTTCCTTTTTCTCCAACTGGGCAAGGTATTCGGTAAAGTGCACTGCCCTCTGCACGTTTCCCTCAATCTCGTCGTCGGTGACAAAAGCTACCTTCTCCTCAAGCAGTGGTGGCCTAATCGGAAATGTCTGTACCCAAGCTCCCAAATCAATCCCGACCTTTTTAATGGACGGCTTGAGCTCATGCAACTTTTCCAAGAACTGAGGTAGATAGTCAAAGTACTGCCTCAGTTCAAGCGTCCTCACCGTCTCTGGCGCATTCTGCGTAATCCGGAGTATCGGTTTGCAGATTTCTTGGTGCGCGTACATTCCTTGCAGAGGCTGCTCCGTCCAATAGTGGCTGTCTGCCCCGCATGGAGCGCGGATGGAGAGGGTCTGTAGTTGTGAACATATTGGTAGAACGGTGCTGAAGGGGTCGTTTCCTTCGTCTTTGAGCACTTTCAGGCTAAGCGGCCCCGGTGTATGCTTCAAGGTATGGACAACATTCGCCAGGCCCAGCCACTTCAACCTCTTCAAGATATTCGGCTGTTCATTCGATGTTGAATACTTGGAGTCGGTATTTCGTAGCAGATGAGCGATACCATGCCAATCCACCTCACCCAGATCATCGGTCAAAGGCGACTGCCCCTCGAACGTCTGTATGGCACTGAGACCCAGCGCTTCCAGCGCAGGCAGCTCTTCGCAGACCCACTTCAAGTCTTCCCTTGTCATCCATCGCGCCAGCGCGATCCTCTTGACACAACCTCTCGTATCGTCATTTATCCTCTCCCGGAACATCTTCCACCTCCTCGACGGGCTGGGATAGCTTGACCATTGTCCGGCATTGGTTCGGTATCCTCTTTCTCTGTCCCAAAACAGTCGACGCTTCCTCTTATCGTCCTCTTGGTAGGTGGAGTCCGTCCCATGCCAGTCCCAGTATGTGAAGGGTTCGTAGAAGGCGTTGTTCTTGACGTAGGGCTTGTGTCGCTCCTGGCCACCTGTCGCGATATCGTAGGCGAAGACAGCTTCTCTACCAGCAAAATTGAAGATGCGGTCTTTGATGTTGTCATTCAGATTGGCGAATGATACCTGGCGCTTCGCAGCTGCCATAATGGACTGGAATGGAAAGGGAAGAAAAGATAAGGTGAATGTAGAAAAGATCTGTTAAAGGAAGCAAACGAATTTCCGCATGGAGAAGTTACAAGAGGAAGAAGAAGTATGGAACGAGACAAAAGAATTGGCAAGTGAACCAACTCCATACCTGACGTTCACCTTCACCATCTTTCTTTGTTGTTCACCGGCCAGTGCCAAACAGGTGGATGCAGCTTCATCCGGCAACAAATACAAAGAACCAAAGATGCGCAAGGCGAACTATGATATTACCCTTTGTATCCATGCTTGTGGTGGCTGGAGCCACAATGGTATGTGTCAACCCTCCAAGACCTTGGTGTATGGGGGAGTGCCCAGGTGGTGCAGGTGGGCTCTTGGAGGCCAGCATTCCAGGGTATCTAGTTAGGAACGCATGCATATAATCTCTCTGGAATGTGATGACCGTTTAGCAAAAGTACAATTCTGTAGCGCATGCCAAGTACGAGTTCTCCGTACGGACATGACCAGATCCCGAGTTCGTCCCGAGGTCCTTTCAGTCCGTCACGTGCATACTCGAAAAGAGCGGCGCCTGGGTGCGCAGGCGGATCAATAGGGCAAAGCTACTTGCGACCGAGGTTTGAATGAGGACAGAGCCGCTCTTATACCTCCAAGTCAAGTAGTACAGCCAAGCCCAAGACGCTTACGACAGATTGAGTTTTGATGCGGTGAGGAGAGATGAGAAGGAGGACATGTAATCCCCAGACCAAGGGACTGAATAAATCAAATTGAGGATATCGAGCTTGCAGTCTCCCCAGACTGAACCGTTGACAATGAGACACCAATGAAGTCGTCTTAGCAGCCAGTGCCTCAAGAACTAGACTGGTCCATTACTTATCGCAGGGAATCCGATCACGGCCCCCTTGCTGAACCATATAACCATACATGAACAAATTGACCGTTGCTCACTTCTGCATCATCAGCTGAACGAATTCGTTATCTGGTTTGACAGGTCAGCTTCTCCCTTCGCCCAGGGTCTAGTGGTTACACGCACAGTCGATTCGTCCATCACCATCCTGATCCGCCTCCCGGATCATCTCGTCCACCTCGTCGTCAGTCAGCTTCTCGCCAATGGAGGTCATGACGTGGCGCAGCTCGGCGGCGGAGATGAAGCCGTTGTTGTCGCGATCGAAAACCTTGAATGCCTCCCGAATCTCCTCCTCAGAGTCGGTGTCCTTCATCTTGCGGGCCATCATTGTGAGAAATTCTATGATAGGGTCAGCATGCAGGTGGCTGACTATTGCAATGGAACCATACCGGGGAAGTCAATGGTGCCATTGTTGTCAGCATCCACCTCGTTGATCATGTCTTGGAGCTCGGATTCGCTGGGGTTTTGACCAAGGGAGCGCATGACCGTGCCCAACTCCTTCGTGGTGATCTGACCTGCAATCCATTACCATCAGTAACATGCTGCGAGGCTATATGTTGGCGGCAATGTTGTGAAATGTAAAAGGGGCCGGGGTTGCGTGTCTGCCATCCAAAACGTATACGGATAGGTGTAGCTCGTGGGAACGTTTGGGCGTGTGACGACGTTAGGGAGCGAGGATACGTACCATCTCCATCTTTGTCCTAACAAAACATGTCAGCAAGAAGTCGAGGAGAATGTGAGGACGACACCGCTAGGCAGCAGCGGATTACCGAAATCCAGAAGGGCAAGGGGCACTTACAAACAGAGAGAAGGCCTCCTTGAACTCGGAGACTTGCTCCTCAGTAAGAGAATCAGCCTGGAGAGGTCAGTCAGCTTGTGCGGCGCGAGGGGGTTGCTGGGCCAATGTGATGATTTCCTGGAGGGCGGGGTATGGAGCGGGCATTCGGCGGGGAGGAGCACACGCACCATTGCTGTTGTGGATAGCGGCGCAATGAAACTAGAGGGAGAGTTTCTCGTCGGGGACGGTGTACGCTGTCGTTTCTGGTAGAAGGTGCTGTTTTGGGGGGAGGGGGGGAGTGGAGAAGCTCAAGGCGCAGGTTGTGAATGCGGCTGGCCCAGGCGGGGGGTGAGGAGTGAAATGAATGGCGGGCTGATATGTGTCCCCGCTCTCCCCTGTTGGGTTGCGCTCCTGCCGCCTAAATGCTCCGTTCCGTACCGCTAAAGGCCACTAATTAGTAACCATTTCTGGGCCTTGGGACAGCCAGGGCCGCATCAATGCCCCAAAACCTCAAGACACCTCGAACCAGCATCAAGACCGCTCACGCCTCCACCGCTAGACCGCTGCTGCAGCTCGACCGGCCATGGTATAGTTGCTATCCTACCATTCCTTTTACCCTGCGCCATGTGGCGCGACCGGACAAATCTGTACGCCTTCTCCGCTACTGTTTGACCCCTACAGCTACACACATGCTGACGTAGCTTCAATAGCTATATTTCCTACCGGCAGTCGTACTCACACCACCCTGCGAAGAGAACTCGCTATGGAGGCCGCGCTTCCAATGGCTTCGGCGACAGCGGGAGCGTCTCTGAGGAGCGGTTGGGTCTCATGTCCGGCGGAGGATTCGAGGATGACGGCGATGCGGTGATAGAGATGGACCTACTACCGCCACGGTGGCTTGATATCCAGGACGAAGTCACCGAGTACCTCGCCGAAATCGCAAAGCAGACACGCAAACTCGAGCAGCTGCACCAGAAGCATGTACTTCCAGGGTTCGACGACGAAGACGTCAAGAAGCGTGAGGAGCGCGAGATTGAGCAATTGACGCAGACCATCACTCGCGGGTTCCAGAAGTGTCAGAAGGCAATCAAGAGGATCGAGGCCATGGTGCGGGAGGCAAAGCAGCAGGGTAGCATCAATCAAGGCGAGGAGATAATGGCGCGCAATCTCAAGATATCGTTGGCAACGCGGGTGGGCGACGTCAGCGCCATGTTCCGCAAGAAGCAGGCGGCATACCTAAAGAGTACGCATGTCCAATGTTACTGTCAAAGAGACAAACTAACTTGGCATAGAACTACGTGATCTTGGAGGCTTCACATCACCCTTCCGCTCTGCCACACCCGTCCAGAATCCCTACAACGACCCGGCTCTGCAGGAGTCTGATGCCGACCGATCATTCTCACAATCCACACTCCTCCAAACCAAACAACAGCGCCTCCGCCATGACCCCAACGAGGCCATGATTGCACAGCGCGAACGCGAAATCGAGGACATTGCCCAAGGCATCATCGAGCTAGCGAACATCTTCCAGGAGCTGCAAACCATGGTTATCGATCAAGGAAGCATGCTCGACCGAATTGACTACAATGTGGAACGCATGGCAACGGATGTAAAGGAGGCTGACAAAGAGCTCAAAGTAGCATCTGGTTATCAACGTCGAAGTATCAAGCGGAAGATCATGCTCCTGCTTGCGATATTGATCGCCGGCGTCTTCATCCTGTTGTCCCTGAAACTGAGTCGCAAGGGAACCAGCACCCCTGCCCCTGCCCCAGTCACGCCTCCTCGTGATGCTCTGATGGAGGCTTCTTTCCTGACTACAAGACGGCCGCGTACAACTGCAGGCTCGGTAACGATGCCATCAAGACGGGATTGGCATAGGCGGAAGAGACGGCTATGGCAGGAAGCTGGTGGAGATCCCTCGTTTGGTGAACCACCAGCTGTATTTGTATAGTATTTTTCGACAGAGCGCGTGAGCGAATCATGACTCTAATGAAACGTAGAGACATTATTCACATGTAGACAGTTGCTGGTTTTGTTGGAAAGCCGTTTTACCGCTGTGTGCTATGTAATTCTATCTGGATTGTTTCCCAATCACGATGTCAGCTTGTGCCATTTCGGATAAGTTTTATCCTTGCAATACGATAGCTTCAGGAAGGAGGAATAGTGCTTGACAAAAACTAATGTCCGCTTACGTAATGAGAAGGGGCCATATAACGTCCACGGGTCCCATCCTCCGTCAGATGCATTTACAAGGCACTGTCAAACGGCGTCAAAAAATATTTTCCACAGCAACGACCGAAAGGGAAAAACAGATCCATCCTCCTCAATTTACGAACCTCGACCCTACACAACCTCCACAATAACCCAGAGACCAATTCCTTTTGTTCCAGCTCTTGGAAAATGTCCTCCCCCAACGACATCCTCATCACCCCGGTCACCAACCCGGAAACCGACCTCCCAGGAGTCTTCAACTGCATCGCCCAGTCCTTCGGCGCCCAAATCCAGGAAACCCTCTGGCTAGCCGTCAACCCATCCTACGATACGCCCCAAGGCCGCCAACGCGGGATCCACCACCTCCAGCATCGCTACGAGCACGTGACGCGCAACCGCGACGGGGATCCCAACACCGTGTTTATCAAAGCGACGGTGCGCGCCGAACCGGGCGATGAGAATAGTCCGGGGGGCCTCGATGCCGACGGCAGAAAGATTGTCGGAATGGCCATCTGGCAGCAAGCTTCTTTTGTCGAGGGCTACGGCGACGTGCCCAGCACCGTGTATCCGGAGGAGGACCTCGAGGACCTGGATCCGAGGGAGGCGCGGTTTGCAAGGCAGATGTTCGCGTCCATGTGGAGGCGACGGGTCGAGGTTGCTAGGGAGAAGGCCGAGGCTGCTGTGGAAGGGGATGATGGTGGGGTGCCCGCGATTTTCGTGCTGGATATGTGCGCTGTGGATCCTGGGTATCAGAGGCGGGGGATTGCGAAGGGGTTGGTTAGATGGGGGTTGGAGGAGGCGCGGAGGAGGGGGGGTTTGGAGTGTACGACTGAGGCGACTGTTATGGGTTTGGGGGTGTATAAGAGGGAGGGGTTTAGGGAAGAGGAGGGGAATGATGGAGCCTTGGTGTATGAGGTTGATGAGGAGTTTAGGGATAGGCGGCTGTTGCCGGTCGTGTTTTTGAGAACGGGTGGGGGGAGCTAGAGCATAGGGATCGGGTGGGAGCGAATACTGTGTATCGTTGGCGGGAAGTGGTTGATGAAGTTAGAAGGCACTTGTTGGCGAAGTCGTTTCGGACCGCTCGCGTACAAGCAGGGCATTCGCGCAAGAACAAAGTCACGACCTTGTATTGCTTAGCACGAAACAACTCGCAGGTCGTCCGAGTACCACACCATGCAGTTCCCTCCAACAACGTCTCTCTCAAACCTACCTTCGTCCCCTCAAGCCACTTCTGAGTTCCACACTCGCTAAAGCCCATTACGAGCCAAGGCAGCATTCACCTCCTCCAGTTTGAACTCATATTCCCTCCCATCCCCCAATCCCCTCTTATCCCCATTGATGCACTTAGTCTCATACATGCGTCTAGCGAACCTCTGCTCCTTATCAGGGTTCGCAGTGCGGTACGCCTTCTTTAGGTTCTCCCAGCCTTGATCGGACCCGATGTCTTCGGCGACCCCATGGCCCGTTCCGGAGAGGCAGACGATTCTCTCCGTGGGTGGGGCGCGACCTTCGAGAGTGACGACGTGGACCCAGTTGTCGCCGAAGTCGTAGGTGTATTCGATTGCTTTGTCTGAAGGTGGAGGGCAAACTCCATGTTAGCAGACGCACTGCTTCAATAACTGGAGCCTCGCCAATACAGTGCGGCGTAGTGCGGTTCAGTGCATGACATATCCTATGACCTCCGAGGCTTGAGAAGAGTAGAGTAGCTGGAAGAAGAGTTACTCACCCGCAAACCCCTTCTCTCCCCACAATTCATACACCTTCGTCCTATCACTCCTCCTCTCCTCGGTCCTCGGATGCCTCCTCCTCCCCTCATGCATCCTATCGATCTTGTATCCCCTAACATACTCCTCCGGCTTATGCACCACCCTCACAATATACTCCCTCGGATCCTCGAACCCCAACATCCCATCCCCACGCATATCCATCTTCATCCCCTGCTCCATATACTCCGCCGCCGTCGGCGGCTCAAACGCCGGATCCAGCACAGCGAAGTCGTACGCATGGGTCCCCGCCCAGCCAAACGCGATCTGCAGCGCTTTATGCAGCGTTTCGAGCGTCGCAGTGGCGGGCACGGAGAGCGTGCGAATGACGGGTGGGTTGACGATGTATTGGGGGCAGAGATGAAACTTCAGGACGAAATTCTGGCGCTTGCAGTGCGGTTTATCCTCGGCCCAGGCCGCGGATTGACACTCGCGGTTGCAGTAGAAGGCGCTCTTGCAGCGGGAGCATTGCGAGAGGTTGGACCCTTCGGGGAGCGAGGAGGCGGAGATGCCGCAGTGGCCGCAGGTGCGGTCAGATGGGGTCGTGGAGGAATTGGGAGTGGACATTTTGGCAATGGCTTGATTTGGGTGATAAAAATGGGGACAAAGCGTGGACAAGCCAACGGATTCTAGTCACGGTGGTGGTGGGGACGAACTGGGTGAAAACACCAAAAGGGGTGGTATTTATACGTGTGTATGGTTAAGCGAAGTCTTGAGAACATCAATTGGGCAGGTACTAGGCTTGCAGCTGTGGCTGAGCTTGAGATGGGTTTGGAAAAGATTCAAGAATCATTTATGGAAGATTCTATGGATAGTATTCTGGCTGGAGGCATGTCGGGGCTTCCAGAATGGCACGGGAGACCGTCCTCATCTCAGTGATGTCCATACTGCCTGTTGTGCGGAGGGTGTGAGCCTTACACTTCAACTGCCCAAAACGGGTTAGCTACGTTCTAGCCGAGGCTTGGGCTTGGATAAAGCCTGGATGGAGTGGGAGGATCTATATCATGTTTGGATTATGTTTGGATCATGTTTGGATCATGTTTGGATCATGATTGGGATGAGGGTTGGACTAGACTTCGAACATGTGTAACGCTATGCTGGTATCCCAAGCCTGCAAGTACCCTAACGATGTTGCAAAAGTTCAGTGTCCCCCGTCGTGTGTGGTTGAATACATTATTGTCGTTGTATTGCAATATAAATGCATTGTAAACGTCTTCTAAAAGCCTCTGAAAGGGGTTTGAAAACCGACCCTTCATGCATTAGAGACAAGGCCAACGGTAATCTACATTATCTGTCAAAGAAATTCGGAGCTAAATAAACGCTTTATACATCCCAATTGAGTGTTGTGCCTAAAATCTGGGTTTCTAAGTACTCAGGTAACCGTAAAAGAGTGAATGTAAAGCGGGAGGATCCCAAGTGCAATTCTATTCGTACAGCTGCACTCGCACCGCGGAGTTCCTCACGACCATATCTCAAATCAAAACATAAAAGGTAACTAAACTCCAGGTTACGTACACAAGTAGAACGATCCAGATACATTTAGATACATCTAGACAGGTCTTGACCAATCTCTCGCATCGTCCTCGAGTTTCACGGTAGGCTACGGTTGGAGTCCAGTCCCAATTGACCCTATTGGTGATAACTTCCCCCTCTCTCCTGCTAGGCCATAGAGAGGTCGTTGTGGCCTCCTTGTTAGCCAGTTCCCCTGAGCGCCAAGAGACGAAGTGTGAATCACGTGATATTGACCCAGGACTAGCTGCGCATGCAACTGGCACGCTGGATAGGAATACATTATCGATTAAGTCTAGGGAGTTTCCATTGAGAAAGTCTAGGCACAGGTATGCGCGGCGTTTGCATTGTGTTGTACACCATTTTACCCTCACTCTTACCCAGCTCACTATCAAGCGATTGTGCGCCCGGGCGGATGCTATGTAATCGGAAAGTGCTCGACCGCATTTGCAGCGCAAGAGTTAGGATCTAGCATACTTTGGGAGCGCAGTAGCCATTGTGTCGCCAAATGGTTGGTCCAATATGGTATTCACATTTCACAGTGTAGTCCAAGGGAAAGAGCGGCAGACCGAAAGAAGGAAGAAGCTGTTGTCCGTACATCCACGACCAATCTAGAGGCATTGGTATGGGTCGATTGCCGCTGACAAAGGGGTGGACGCAACGCCATCGGGCATCTTTGCAGTCTGAATATGAGAAGTCGACCTAAACATCTTGGCAATAAGCAGTAGGTAAGGGGGAGATGCATCCAGTGAAGGTAGGCATAAACCTCTAGCTTTTCAATTGCCCAACCCCGTATAAGAAGTATGATTTGTAAAATGCAACAGGTATCTCGCTAATGCCAATCCGCTTGCGCATGCTCTCTAGATCATGTACACATTTTCCCACCACTTAGGTATCATTATCATTCGTCTGAAGACGAGATTTCGAGTAAATGCCATAGTCAAACGCCGCGCATGCTGGGATAGGAATCCGGTCCTCTCTAAGTTAACCAAAACTGAAGGAACAATTGGGGAGTTGGTAAGCTAAAAATTGGCTCCAATGAGGAACAAAATACCCAACAGTGGTTTAATGCCCACTTGACTCCAGCTCTTTGATGTATTTCACGAAAGCTTTCTTGTGTACCTGAAAGAGTTAGATTATGCAGGTCCACTAGGGTTTCATCAAGAACTTACCATGCCGGCATATTGACCATCGCGTAACACGCAAATATATCGTAGCCCCAGCTTGACAAAACACTCATAGACCAGGTCCATCGGCGAATGGATGTCCAATGAGACAGGCGCTGGGTCGATATAAGGAGTGAAATCCGTCGGATCTTCCGTCTCCTCGTTCTGCTCGGCACCTGTCTCACGGCCAGCTGCCCAGTCGACGTGCGTGGACATCAAGCACAAAGTGTTGTCTTCATCGTCAAGCTTATCAAGAGCGAACTCTAGATCGGGAGCCGCGATGAGCCCGACTAGAATACCGTCTTTCAATATTGGCAAGCCGCCGTCCAGCTCGCCAGTCATATGTAGATATTGCTGTTTTTGACGGAGTTCGCCGGCGGGTACAAGAGGCGAATCGGTGATGTCGATAACGCGCTCCTCTCTTACTCGTGGGGTGATATCGCCGAGTTCGTTGGTGAAGATAGGCCGAACCTTGTTATCCAAGAAAGGATATGAGTTCATGTCCGTCAGGAGATCGTAAATGCTTAGCGGCTCAATGGCGTCTGCTGTCCACTTCGCAACCAGTATGCCAAGCGAGAACGGCAAGACATGATCAAGACTACCCGTAAGCTCGAAGAGAATGACAGCAAGGGTAACAGTCAAACGTGTTACTCCTGTCATGGTTGCACCGGCAGCCACCATAGCGTATACGCCAGGAACGACACAGGAGCCGGGCGGACCCGTGGGTTCACAGGCTCCGAAAAGTCCAGTACCGCCCAGACGAAGAGCAAGCATCTGAACCGCATGACCCACGATGCGGCCGGCCAATCCACCAACGACCATGGACGGGACATAGATTCCAGCGGGCACTTTGATCCCGAAGGTGACGACTGTGAGACCGGCCTTGATGACAAACGCAACCAGCAACGTGCGAATGACGTCTGGAATATGCTCCCGTGTCGGGCACAGCCCCGTGCCGTTGTCAGTGAAGGTATCGCAGGGACTCGCCAACTCGAATAAAAGCTCGGCTACGGGTAACTTTGTGTACCTGTTCCAGAAACTGAGAATACCGGTAACCAAAGCCACGAGGAAAACCTCGAGAAGGGGATACTTCTTGATGAAGGAAATTCGCCGGAACGTGCGGGCCCAGATACGGGATGCCTTGATGAACAACGCTCCTAGTACACCGCCCAAAGCGCCTGTGAAGATGAATGCAATAATTTCAAAAAATTTCCAGTCGACGAGGTATCTGACTTCAAACAGAACGATTTTGTTAGTTCCGTAAGGGTTTAGAAATTTCAGCGACAATGCGGCGGCCTAAACTATGATGAGCCGAAAGAAAAGAGAGATGCGTTGGCAAGCACTTACAATGCAGCAGAAGAAGGTTCGAAAGAGAGTCTTTGGCGGGAAGTAATAGCTGACTTCCTCCAGGCCAAAGAGGACGCCGCCTATAGGCGCTCCGAAGGCCACTGCCACGCCACTAGAAGCGCTTGCACTTAGTACTTCTCTGCGCTTGCCGTCATTGTGGTTGTACTTGGAGAATAGACGACACGCAATGTTGCCGATACACGTCGCGATGTGCACATAAGGGCCCTCTTTGCCGAGACTGAGACCAGATGCCACGCTAAGAATCAAACCTGCAGTCTTGATGACCAAGGTGTGCACACCAAGATATCCGTGAATGACGAAGCCGCTGAGAATGACCTTGACCTCGGCCACACCACTGCCTGCTGCGGAGTAATATACCATGGGCGGACGTTGTAGTGATTCGTCGTAGGCAGCATCGGGATTGAGCGTTCGTTTTCTCCCTTCTTCATCCCTTTCGGTGCTGAGCACATCCGCCCCCAAATTTTCGTCGAGGGTAGCAATCGAGACGGCGGAGGGAATGACAGTTTTGGTGCCTAAGGTCAGGGCGCAGGAGGCCATGCTCAGAGTAATAACGCTGACCAAAAATGCAGCAAATTGCGTGCTTGTGCTGTCGAGGCGGTCTGTTCGAATCACCTTGGACCAATGGACCCATTCGTCACAGATGGATGCGCCAAAACAGCACGTCTTCTTACTCATATACCACGCCCTCGTGCAGTATCCTTGCTTCCAGTCGAACAGAGTATTTTCGGTCACGTTGACCAGGTAAGCGACTGTTGCCGTGAGTATGCCGATGATGGCAACGAGAATCCAGCCTTGGGCACCATCAAACCAAGCAGCAACGCGCCCTCGGATATCTCTGCGACTACGAAGGGCCTTGACCCTGTATGCGTCGGCGATGCTATCGTGAACCCAGTCGGTGGAGGTAAACTGATCGTACCACACGCGATCGTCGTGCCAAAAGGAAGACTTTGAATTTGCTAGGCTGTTCTCTACATGCGAAAAGTCAGTTCTAGGGCCGAGTCCAGGACACATGCGAAATGGCTGACCGTGTGCTGCACGCCGCTCCGAGCCTAGGGCTTGCACCAAGCGCTGACTGAAGGTGCGGCCACTGAATGAGGGGGCACGGCTTGTGCGACGCCTCTCGTTCCTCGCTGTGTTTTGACTATTTATTCGAGCAGCATGCGGGCGAGGGGTGCCGGGTATGGAGGTTGCCATACTCGTGTAGGAACGGGAGCCATGGGCGTTTCCGAGCAGACTCGAACGCTCTGTGGGGTCTTGGGCGGAGAGCTGAGCGCTCGAGGCGGTACGATTAGGCCTCGGCCTGCGGAAGTTCAGCGTGGGCGAAGTTGGTGTTGTACTGCCATATGTATCCTCCTGTTCTTGCCGCTCCCACGACAGGACATGCTGGCTGTTGTCGCCATCTTCGCTCTGGAAAGAAGCGAGTGATCGGGAAACCATGTTGTGAGGACTCCGGAGAAGGAGAGCGAGACTCGGATGCCGCAGGCTATGATGTCTCAAATATCAGTAAAGGGATCAAGGGTGGACAAGGGCGTCACCAGCAGGCCTGGCTGACTATCTAACAGGTCATCTGGCGAAGGGCGAGTGTTGCAGGCGTCATCTATCCGCGGACTGGGGTTGGGATGGAACTTTGAAAGAGGGAGGCAGTGAAAAGGAAATCAAACGTACACCGGCAAGCCCCACCTGGGCACTCTTCCAAGACGTTCGAGCAGCCCGTCCGGCGTTGTTGGACGCTAGGGAGGGAGAGAGAGCTGGAGAGGAGCCACCCATCCAAGGTTCCCGCGCTGAACCCCGTCGTCGACGTGATCCCGCGGTTCACGCCAGGCACGCGGGACGCTAGCCTACTTGGGGAGCCCCGCCAATTAGACTCCACCTGCAGGGCACCTCTAGCCAGTGTCAATTCGGCGAAGCACGACTGTACAAGTTGGGGACTGCTGGGCTAATACAAGTAGAATAACATCGGGATAACCCAGCTTTCCTTTTCTGTAGATTGTTGTGTGTCTGTCTTTGTTACAGTCAGAAAGCGATGCGCTTCTTTTCCTCAGCAAAATCGGACAATCGTTAATAATCATGGTATGTGACATCAACAGAAAAACATCGAGAGATCGCGATGCCAACTCCAGCAGGTCGCCTTATATCACAAGTTCTTCCTCTTCGGGGACAGCCTGACCCAAGACTCTTTCAATCAAGAACGCGGCTTTGGCTGGTCGGCCGCCCTGCAGCACGGTTTGTCCCCGTCCCAGCCATTCGTGCTCTAGTAGGCCTCCGCCGCCCAAGGTTCTGATATCCTGGCAGCCTACATTCGACGTTTGGATGTCGTCAACCGAGGTTTTAGGTTCGTGGCCTGGGTCAAGCAAGGACTTTCTTTTGACTATTTCATCAGTGGTTACAATACCCAACAAGCATTGAAAGTGCTGCCCAGCATCATCCCGTCGCCCGAGACTGCCCGCATTCGTTTCTTGGTAAACACGCTTCCTCGACTGGACAGCATGGGCTCTGTGCTGACCTACTGAGGTCGTCTTCTTCGGCGCCAACGATGCAGCTCTTCCCCAACCCGTGGAGAACCAGCACGTCCCACTGGAAGAATACAAGCAGAATCTAGAAAAGATCATCACCCATCCGCTCATCACTCCTCACAATGCACGCGTCATCTTGATTGCACCACCTCCGATCAATGAACATCTCCTTTGGCCCAACGACAAGCTCAAAGGACGGGAATCTGCGTCAAGAGTGGCTGCCGTCACGAAGAGCTACGCCGACGCAGCGTACGAAGTAGGCACTCGCCTTGGAGTGCCTGTCGTCCATCTCTGGAACGCCTTCATGACCAAAGCCGGGCTCGAGATAGACCAGTGGAAGACGGGCGATACTCTCCCTGGATCTTTAGATGTGCTAGAGAACGAAACCCTGAAGGAGTTGCTGTACGACGGTACGTGAGGGTACTGCAACCTGTACCGTGAACTCGGGCTGACGGGCCTTAGGGCTTCACTTCAACCCTGCCGGATACCAGATTCTATACAAGGAGACTATGAAGGTTATTGCGGAGCATTGGCCCGATCAACTGCCAGAGAACTTGCCCATGGTGCTTCCTGCATGGAACGACGGCGATGCGTGGAAAGTCTAAGACAACGTGACCAGCAGCATAGGCGGCCAGACCGGGATGGATATAGGTTGCACGACTCGTAGCCTATCTTATACACTTCGCGTCCTATCGGTGTGAAGATCGGATAGTGAGAGTGATAGGGTTGTTGGCTCTAAGACAGACCTTGCTCCAACGTCAACGCAGGTAGCATCGTCTTCCAACAATGGGTCTTTGCATCTGTAATTCGAAGAGATTCCTTATGTGCAGTCTCCGGTGGAAGTAGCGGACATCTGGACTGGACTAATACTTAATCACATGTCTGCAGTCTGGTACGGGTGGGCGCTCAAGTGCAGGTGCTGACTGTGCATCGCGATCGCACCTGCTTGTAGACTAAAATAGGTAAGCTTGTGGCGTACCTCCCTCCCCAAGCTCGGAACTCGATTCCACTCCCAATCCCCGCATAACAACAACAACAACGACGAACAATTGCGAACCTTACATCAACCTCACTGGCCCACGTAGAAAGAAACCACAATCCACTGTCTTGCTATGTGCCATCCCTCAAACTAGAACTACCAACCGCTGTATCCCCTTTGTCGACTCTTGTTCTTATTATCTGCCGAGTACAACAGAGTACCCATTGCTCGCCTCCGTTGCTTCAGACCACCCTCCTGCTCGCCCAAACCCAAACGCTTGCTCTCCCAACCCTCTTCTTCAATATCCAGATCATACCTACACCCGAGCCTTCCGTCGTAAACCCGATCAACTCA
This sequence comes from Westerdykella ornata, assembly GCF_010094085.1. Lineage (NCBI taxonomy): Eukaryota > Fungi > Ascomycota > Dothideomycetes > Pleosporales > Sporormiaceae > Westerdykella > Westerdykella ornata. The sequence goes on from NW_022986856.1 coordinate 566,546, forward strand.
TCACTATTCTCGCGGACGGTCCCGCCCATCCTTTGTTCACGCCCGCTTTCGCCTACCCAACAGTCCTGGTTAGACTGCACTTGTTTTCTGTACACCACCGCGGGTATTACGCAACATACTCGAATTGGAGGCATCTCGGTGGCCGGTAGGAGGTGCTGGCACGAGTCTGGGACTCGGGGTGGGGGAGAGCCGCCCGCCTGGAGCGCCTACAGCGGATGACCACCGTCTCTGCCGTGAGGGAGAAGCATAAGAGTTGGAATGCCGGCTTGTCGGTTATGGATCCGGAAAGCGCAATATTCCAACCTGGTGACGATTTCTGGCGCCTGCAAAGCGAAATGCTCCGCGTTCAACAAGGTCAAGCGGAACTCGCCGACCGTGTCTCGCGGCTGGAACGGAGGCACGATGAAGATTCACGACTGAAAAACGTCTGGGGAACTTCTTCGCCGTTTCCTTCCCTTTTGGGAAGTACACCACAGCAAGGTACGCTTCCGCAACCTCCACTATTGCGCCCCTTTGCTCATACCGCAGTTCCTTTGCCACAACCTGCTGGAGACGAGTTCTCCAACTTTGATGGCCAGTCGAGCAACCTCATTGGTAATTTGCAGTTGGATGCCGAGGATGAGTTGCCTCGCCGCATTGGAACTACGTCTCGAGCGAATAGTGTGCGCTTTGATGAGACAGCCGACCATGGTCATTGGGCACACGCCTCGCGCTCATCCCTAGACCTCATCCCTCGCACAGGAAGCGGCCTCGGCGGCCACTCGATGAGCGAGCGGAGCTATTCACACAAATCCGACGGGAGGCAGAGCTCAGCAGGCCAATCAGTACACTCGGCAACGTCGGGTCGGGCAAACAGTCTCACGGGTTACGGGGCCAACAGCTCAGCAGACCCTCCCGGAATTGCGCCAGGCCTGTTCATTCTGGGCCCCGTCCCTGCGATCATGCGCTGCTGGCTCAGCACCAACTTCAAGCATGACACACTGCTCTACGCCGCTGTATGTAGCGGATCCTACGCCTCATGCCTCGACGTGCGGCTCCTCGATCATCTTGGTTTTCGAGACCGCATCACAGAAGCAGAAAAGGGGAGCCGTGTCATCAAACTCCCTGTATACCTTCCCGAGGCCATCTCTCTGAGCGCATCTTCGGGGTCGAATAGCCCGGCCCCTCAACTTCCATTCATCAACGTCGAGTTTAGGATTGCAGAGGTACCACAGGGGGACGTGGAACGGAAAGGGATCCAGATCTTCCTAGGCAGCGACGTGCTCCGGCAGCATAACGCCGACATACTCTTTTCTTCGAACCAATTGACATTGTATGATGAGGACGGTAATAAGCTCAAGATTCCGCTTGTTCGACCAGAAAATGAGGGCACTTTCAAGTCTCTGATAACCACTAGTGCAGATTGGTTCTCTACTCCGGACAAAGCGCCGGGCGAGCCTGAGACAAGTGCAGCTCGGCAAGATTCCGAGGAGCAGGCCGTTGACAGGAGCTCCGCGACCCCGGAGGCGAAGCCGGATGGAGGCTCTGCGGCAGCTGCTCGAAAAGATGAAGCGGCAGAGGGCAGGATTGCCGGCCAACGTCCTTTACTCGGTCTCTCTATGCGGATTGACGCTGCAGAGGGGGCGACGGAGTCCAGTCCAATGAGTGCGGCACCGCACTCGGGAACGTCACCGGCCATCTGGAGCAATTGGCGACGTGACACGGAGAAGGCCAGCACGCAGCAAGATTGGGGGAATGCAGCGAAGGACAGCAACACGACCTACCAGCGACGGGATGCGGGTATCAAGGTGCTGAAACCCACCAGACTTGTCTCGCGGACTGTGTCGAGCGGACCTAGCACATCGCCTTCGCCTAGTACGGCGCACGGCACGTCACGGTTCTTTGACGATGGCAAACGTAGGATGAGTATCGGAGCGAACAAGGGGAAGGACAAGGGGCAAACCCCGACGTTGACGAGAGCACGGTCGACCAACCCGGTGGGAGGGGCGTCTGCATTCTCGTGGATGAATAGTACTGCGGGCACAAAGTAGATGCTAGAAGAGGGTCCTCGTTGGGTCAACGGGGCCTTGGAGCAGGATAAATCATTAATCAGACGTCAGTCATGCGAGAGTGCAGCTGTGATTCCGTCTCTCGGCGCAAAGCGAACGACGCCTATCTATATGCCGTGATGGGCTGGCCAGAGGATGCAGTGATGTTGAGGTGAGAGGTTTGGTGCAACGTTGCAACTAGTCTACTGTGTAGTCTAGTACACAGTATGATATTCACCCGTCTCGCTTGCTGGTGGTCTGTGCGCCATGAATTCGCCAGGCACGCAGGGCTGACGCAGCAGGGAGACCACAAGCACTGATGAGAACCCCCCCCCAAACACAACGTCTGCCATAGATTGTTGTCTCCCTCTCTTCTTGTCTACCGACAATTTTCCTCTCCTCCTCTACGCCACGGCGGCCGGTGCAAACATCTCTTTGCCATCAAGCGACGCCCGTGTGTGCTGCCACCCAAGAGGCGCCGCGCCATAGATTCTCGCTTGTCTGTGTCCGCAGGCTTGCACCAGGCCGCAAACCTCTCTTTGGTACGCCTCTCCGCCTCCGCGGGTTGCCCATGTCCGTTGTCGTCACACGCTGAAAAAGTGCCAGGCCCGCCTTTCTCTTCTCTTCTCTTCTCTTTGCCTTGGAGGACATTGCGGCTCCGTCTCTGACTGAGACTGCTGCTGCTTCGATCCCTCCCTCCTGCCTCCCTCCCTTCCGCCTCTCGTGAAGCCCGTCGTTCGCTCGTCGTCACGCCTTTTGCACCAGAGTCAGTTATTGCAACAAACCTACCTGCACTTGGAGCTGCTCCAGCTCCAAGGTAGGCCCACAGCGTCACCACGGCCTCCACAAAGAAGCGGAAGATTGCAGGCTCTGGCCCTTCACCCGACGTCTCCCAAGCCAACTCCCTCGCCCCTCATACCCTGAATGATCGCTCCAGCACGCCGCTAAAGTCACCTCGCTCCTCCCCTCTTGCACCCTCCGCTGGCCTTCGCTCCTCGCCTTCTCCACCCCGATACATCCCGCGACACATGCACGACGAGGTCTTTGAAGCGTCCGCTGCAGACGACTCCGCCTCTCCCTCGAGAGACATCGCCAACAGCGCAGCCAGCTCACCGACTGAGGCCTACGCACACCTTACTCTCGACAGTCGCGAATCGAGCAACACCATGACTGCAGATTCTGACAACTCTGTTCCCAACTCAACCCAGTCAACCCAGCCTGCCCCAAGGCCTCCACCACGCTCGTCATCTCCTGCAAAGCGGCTGCACTCGGACCTGGACGATGCGGCAAACGACGACGCAGACACACAAACCGCCCGTCTTTCCACTAGCCAGTCAAGCCCGCGAGCTACGAAGCCTTTGCCTACCGCCTCGCAACGGAGTGCTCGTGCCACTTCGGTGGAAATGGTCGATGCTCCTACACCAAGCATACCGGGGAACAACTTAGACACAGAGTCTTCATCGCATGTACCCAGTCTCGACGAACAGGTGGCCAAGGTGCTGGCTATACACCAGCGGCCATTGTCAGATGGTCAAGAAGGCTTCGTGGTGTCGGAAAAGTGGCTTGCTCGAGTCTTCTCCAGGACTACGGAAAATCGGGTCAGACCTGGACAATTCGACAAGGAGGCAACCGAGGGCGAGATTGGACCCGTCGATAACTCCGACTTGGTAGACACCAGCATCTCGTCCGCGTCCTTATTGACTGCGAATGGCGAACCATTCGTCCCCTTGCGACCTGGTCTCAGCCTTTCGCACGACTTTGAGGTCCTGCCGAGCGATGCTTGGGAGCTCATCATAAGCTGGTACGGCCTCAAGGAAGGCTCCCCTGTCATTCGGCGATTAGTACACAACACCACAGGTGATGCGCTGGCACAGAACCTTCAATATGAACTCTACCCCCCTATCTTTACCATCCGCAAAGCCCAGAAGAAGGAAGACGGATTGGACTTGTCCAAGCCGAGCCCGAAATTGGTCGCAAGTCGAAGCTATCCCTATGTGCAATTCCTTAAAGTTGCCAAGACAGCGGCTGGTATCGATATGAAAACCAAAGTTCGCGTATGGCGAGTCCTCAGTTCTACGCGAATCGATCAATCATTCACGCAGCCGCCTGGCATACTGACCCCGGACGCGTCCCCACGTCCAGGTTCTCCCGTTTCTGCAACACGCAACGCTTCTGTGCCTTTGATAGTGAGTATGGACGACTTTCTGGCTTTGGCCGACGGCGCAGAGCGTGAGCAAGTGACTGGAAAAGACGAGACAGCAAATGAGAAGTACAACGGCCACTCGTCTCTTCATATTGTTGGCTTGGCTGAGGATCAAGTCCTTATTCTTGAGGAAGAAGACGAGAAGGGCCATTATCGTACAGAGACCTCCGGCAAGGGTGCTGCCAAATCTGACAGCCAACTCTCCATTAAGGCTAGTGGCAAGGTGTCTAAGAGCACGCAAAGCGCCGCAAATAGCGGGAGGAATTCCCCCACCACATCGGGCCCGATGACGCGCGGGCGGACGCGCACCGGTCGTACTCGCGGGACCGTTGGCTTGACCAACTTGGGTAACACCTGTTACATGAACTCTGCTCTGCAATGCATCCGAAGTGTCGAGGAGTTGTCCTTGTATTTTCTCAGTACGTGAAAGGTGTCGAGAAATCCCATCCGTTTGCTAATAAAGTCAGTGCAAAAGTACAAGGACGACCTGAATCCTGATAATCCGCTTGGCCATGGCGGCTCTATTGCCAGATCATACGCCACCTTGCTCGAATCCGTCTATAATGTCGACGGTAATTCCTCTTTCAGCCCAAAAGCTTTCAAGCATGCCCTCGGGAGAGCACAGCCTTTATTCTCCGGATATGGTCAGCAGGACTCGCAGGAATTTCTCAGTTTCCTGGTTGACGGCCTGCACGAGGATCTCAACCGGATCAAGAAGAAGCCGTACATTGAGTATCCGGAATCCGACGACCAGACCGTGAAAGACCCGGCCGCAATCGAGGCTTTGGGGCAGAAGTTCCGGGAGATACATCATGCTCGCAACGACTCAGTGGCTATGGATCTTTTCAACGGGTTCTACAAGAACACGATGGTCTGTCCCGAGTGTGAGAAGGTTAGCATTACTTTCGACCCCTATAGCCTCTTGACTTTGCAGCTCCCGATCGAGCAGACGTGGCAGCACACCATCACGTTTGTCCCCAGACAGGGATCGATGATCAATGTTGATGTCGATATTGACAAACATGCGAGTATCAAGCATCTCAAGGAGTATATAGCAAGGCGTTTTGAAGGCGTACATTGGAACCGGTTGATGGGCGCCGAAGTCTACAGCCACAAGTTTTTCCGGATTCTGGAAGATGACAAGGCCATATCGGAATACAATTTCGGAGTGCGCGATATTCTTTATTTCTATGAACTGGACGCTGCACCGACGAACTGGCCGCCACGTAAGAAGAAGAAGCAGGCATACCGATCGTCCTTTATGAACCATGGCTCATCTGACGAAGACATTCCCCAATCTCCGTCACCCCTTTCGGACAGGATGGTCGTGCCAATTTTCCATAGGACTCCTGTCAGGTCCAACAACTATCGCGCCCACCACAACTGGCAAATGACGCTGTGGCCGTCATTCATCATGGTGACCCGCGAGGAAGCGATGGACTACGATGCCATACTGAAGAAAGTCCTTGCAAAGGTCGCGCAAATGACAACGCGGCCTATTCTTACCGAATTCACAAGCGGCGATCAGTCCCCATCTAGCTCCGACATCGTGCTGACCACAGCGGAAGACGCCTCGCCTAATGCTGACCCTCGCGTTCAGGATGGGTCTGTTGAAGGTGAGGAGAACATGGTTGAGGTTACGATGGCGGATGCAAACAACACCTCGCCGAGTGAACCATCACCGGATGACATGCCCGAAGTCCTCCGACCTGGCACTTTTATTCCACCCGCATTCAGAGCACTCTTCGAAATGAAGTACGGCAACCCGGGCGGCGGAATAGTGCCTACCGGCTGGGGCGACGATATACATAGAAGGAACTACGAATCGTTGACGAGCCGCGTCCCCGTTCCCGCTTCTCCGCAGCCATCTGATGCCTCAGATGCGAATGGTAACAGCAATACCAGCTCCGGCGATGAGCTCGATGATGTTCCACAATTCTCCAATGTGGCCGAACAAGAGAATCAGAGCAGCGAGGATGAGATCCCATCCATCGAGCCTCCAGAGCATTTTGCCCGCAGTGGTCGGCAAAATAGCAGGAAGAACAGGCGGAAGAACATGAAGTTCCAGAAGAAACAGCAGCAGCATGCTTACTCCAAAAAGGGCAAGAACCGGTTCAAGGAGCAGCCTTCACAATCCTTCTCTGATGTGGAGACGGATGAGACCGCTGCCATCATCCGGCTGGGAGAAGCCATCATCTTGGACTGGAGACATGAGGGGCATGAGGCGCTTTTTGAAGGCAGCATGGACGAGCAAGACCTGCGTGGGGTGGAAACAACTAGAGTCCTTGAGACGTTGAAAGACCCAGAACTTGATGAAAAGCGAAACCGGCGGGCTATGCGGAGGAAAAATGGCATCACTCTGAAAGAGTGCTTCGCGGAGACTTCCAAAAGCGAGATTCTATCCGAGGACAATGCATGGTACTGTAACCGCTGCAAAGAGCGGCGTCGTGCCTCCAAGACCCTCGAGATATGGACTGCGCCCGACATTCTAGTGGTCCACCTGAAGCGCTTCAGTGCAGTCCGGAATTTCCGGGATAAGATCGAGGCATTTGTAGACTGCCCGCTTGAAGGGCTAGACTTGACGGGTAAGGTCGGGCTGCCGGAAGACAAGAGCCTACTCTACGATCTTTTCGCGGTCGACAACCACTACGGCGGCCTGGGAGGTGGCCATTATACCGCATGTGCACGCAACTTCTTCGATGGAAAGTGGTATGACTACAATGGTATAATTTCTCTCTCTACTAACTTGGATCGCGCTGACTCGCATAGACTCTATCGTCTCGCCCAAGAACCCTAACAACGTCGTCACCTCCGCAGCCTATCTCCTCTTCTATCGCCGCCGTTCAGATCGCCCTTTAGGCCCTCCCTATCTCCAAAAGATTGTCGAACAATTCCGGAATCCCGACTCTGATGACTCCGTTGACGGCGAGTCAGATGGTGCAGACGACCAACGCAACCCCTCCGCCTCGTTGGCGGGAAACGGCTCGCGCCTCGGCGACTCGTCCCGCAATGGGTCGTCGAGCGCTTTAGGAGCCGGAGCGGGAGCCCTGCGCGCAGCTGGTTCAACTTCAGCCGGGAACCTTCTGCTGAACGGAGCAGGAGTCGGGACAGTGGACGCTGATGAAGAGATGCTGGAAGGTCAAGAGCTGCCGCCGCCGTATGATGAGGGGTATGCCGGTGGCGACGATGACGATGACGACAACAACTTCCAAGGTGTTTCTGTCGACGGAGGGGGATATGGCCCCCTGGTTGGGGGATATTATCCCGGCGCTCAGTGGGATTTTAGCAATGTCCCTGCCGAGAATCAGTCCAACGATGCCGACGACGATGATGATCGCTCCGATATGGTGAACCTCGGCGAAGATGACGGCGATTGCCGCATGCTGGAGGATTTTGGCGATGAGCTGGATATGGATGGGGGCTTGGCACCGGGAATGAGCACGCCGTTGGAGGAACAGGTTCCCCCGCCGTATCTGGACGACGGGGATGACGAGGGGGAGGTGGCGAATGTGGTTTTGGGCCCCGAGGAAGATGCGACTGGGGTGAGCGTAGGGAGGAGTGAGAACGGGAAGCTGGATTAGGAGTTTAGCGAGCGTAAGGAGGGGATGGCCAGGGAGGAGAAGACGAGCAACTGTGGGGCCATGTGAGTGGTGTTGCAGTGTTGGTGAGAAGGAGAGAGCTGTCTGGATATGAGTAGGGTGTGGGAATTCTTGACGAATGGAATGGAATGGATATACAGCGGCTTCCTGTGCAAGCTGCGGAGGCCACGTTATTGGTATCGCCTATTTGGTACCCTCGGCCTCTTTCTTTCTTTCTTATCTGTTTGAGCGGAAAAAGCATGATCAAGAGAATCCATGACCGTGAAGCATCATTTCAAATCAGCATGGGGGACCCTGAAAAGGGAAGAGAGGAAGGGGGGTGGGATGGGATGAGTGGGAGGGGGATTGCAGGAAGTGGGAGGGCCACCCTTCCTTCCATAGAGTTTTGCTTTCGGCATTGGTTGGGCGTTGGGAAGGAGTTAGTGAATGAATGCGCATTTTTCATGGATATGGCATCTGTTCGTGCTGGAATGGAGTTGAGGGGTTTCTTTCTCCTTGTGGAATAGGGATACGTGGGCTGTGTTGAAGTACATATGTGATGGAGCGGTATTGGCCGGCGAACTGGCTTCGAGCACGAGGGGAAAGAAAGGAAGGGAGAAGGAAGGGGAGAAAAAAAAAATATGGTTTGGATAACCACTCCCTATAAGATGATGTCCCCCGTAGTAGGCCTAACCTGATACCGCGACCCTTGCGCCTTGCAAAGAAAGAAAAGGGAACGCAGCAGCACGAATAACCCAGCAACCGAAAACCAGAAAGCCTCCGAACACATGCCGCCGAACGGAAAAGAAAAAACGAAGCCTGGAGGAGTGAAACCCAGCCCGCCAGACAAGACAAACAAGCACCAAACTTCCCCACCCGTTCTTACCCCACAACCCGGACGGATTGTTCGCATCCCCGCGCGTTTCTCTTTTCCCAAGCCCCCTTTCCTATTTCTTCTACACCACACCCTCCTGAAACCTCTCGACCCCCCTCTTAATCTCCTCGACAATCTCACTCGCCTCCTCCCTCGTCTGCGCCTCAAAATCATACCTCTTCGTCTCCCTCTCCTTGAACACCACAACGCGAAACATCCTCGGATGCTTCTTCGACACCTTGGACCCCACAATACTCGAGAAATGCACCGTCGTCGTCTTGGACGCATGGTGCTGGTGATGCTGCTGCTGCTGATTATGCCCCCCTGCCGCACCATGGAGATTATTCATCAGCGTATGCGTCGTGACCGACTCCCCCGGCATGATGTGCATGTACTCGGAATCCAGCGCGAGGATGCGGCTCGTCGAGCTGGCAAACGACATGGGTTGCTTGCGCAGCACGTTGTACCGGCGGTAATACGCGTGGTTGCCCAGAGGTCCGCCCCCGCCGGCGCCCACGGACGAATTCACCGTCGCCAGCGGGTGCGTGTGCACGTTGAGTAAGGCGTGGCCGCTCAGCGCGGCGGCGGCGGCGCGCTCGCCCTTCTTCGCCTTCTTGGTCGCGCCGCCCGTGGAGATGATCAGGGGCGCGTTGGGCGACGAGGAGCCGGGACTACCGGCCAGGCCGAAGATGCCGTCGCCCATGAAGCGGCGCCGGATGAGGTCGAGATCGGTGCGGGTGCCCAGCGCCTCGACGGTCCGGTCGATGGGCGCGACCGTCGTCGAATTGCTGACTTTGAGGACATAGAGCGCTTTGTCCAGCCCAAAGTCCCGGCACGCTTTGTCCAGGAGCTCGGCAATGTAGGTGTCCGTCGTGCACTGTATGGGAAAGTGGCTTGTGTAGAAGTTCTCGTCGGTGAAGTGCACCGTGATTGTTCTCGGGGCCCCCATGCGAGAGGCGGCGTGCGTGCTCGGCACCAAAGGAGCGTCGGCTAGAGTGCTGGTGTCTTTCCTCGTCGCAGTGGGCGCGAAGCTGGGGCCCGTGATGGGGTTGCGGAACGATTTGGCGCGCATGGCTCTCGTGGAATTGGGCGGTTGCTTGCGGTCGGCTGTGGGACTTGAAGGCGGTTTGGGCTGTTGTTGAGAAGACTCCTCCTGCTGCTGGCTACTTGCCAGAGCGGCGGCCGCCTCACGGTTATATCTGGGTGTGAGTTTCTCATTCTCGGCCATTTCGCGCTCGGTGGCTTCCACGAGGGCGAATTCGTCCCAGGGCTTTTCTCTGGCGCGCGGGCGCATACCACGTTTGTTGTTGGAGGCGAAGTCGATGATGGGTTTGTTCCTGGTTAGAGGAGGGAACTCCTCGTCAACTTCGCCGTCGTCGTACATGCGCAGGACCCACGAGTTGACATTGCACTTGTCCTGCGATAAGGGGGGTTCAAATTTCTCTTCCTGGTACCTCCAGAGTGCGAAGCCGATGGCTTCGGAGACGGTGACGGCGTCGCCATGGTCGTCGAATTTGACGAGGAGAAGTTCAAGGGGTTTGGAGGGTTTGGTGGAGAAGGGACAGTAGATTCGGATGTAGATGGGGTTGACTTGGGCTTCGGAGGTGGCGGATAGCGCGGCGAAGCGTTGCAGGGGGTTTGTGGGTTTTTGCTCTTTCGCCTTCAGGGCTTGGGTGAGGGCGCTGACGGGAGGCATGAAGCTGATGGGACGGGGAGGAGGGAGCGCTTGCAGAGTCGGTCCAGGTTGTTTGGACTGTTTCTTGGGCGAGGTTTGAGTGAAGGGCGGCATCTGGGAGGTCGGAGGGGAGGATTCGAGGGCGTTGCCTTCCGCGAGGAGGGATTCTGGGGAGCCGGAGAATGCGGAGGAAAGAGAGCTGTCTGATTCATGAACTTCGTCAAGGGCTTCCAATTTCTCCCTTTCATCTTCGGAGATCCGTTGCGCCAGGAGATGGCTACCCTGAGCAGTTCTGAGGGGATTGACCCTCTTCTTCTGGAACATGGCGTTGTCAAGCTCGTTGTCCGAAGACATCTCGCTACTGGTAACGGTGTCTCGCCTCGCACGCTCCTTGATAGTCTCTATGGTTCCCAGGGAACCTCTACGTAGGCGACCATCCGGAGGCTTTGAAGGAGATGTGACCAGCACCGACGGGCCTTCTGCACCTGTGATCTCCGTGCGTAAAGCTGATCCTCGAATTGGAGACGAGCCAGCACGAGTGCGAAGTGGCATCTTTGTGAACTTGATCTGTGTTGCCGCTCTCTGCGCAGCTTCGCCCTCTTCGTCGCTCTCCTCGCTTAGATCACTGCTGTCTTCCTCCTCCAGTTGTTCCTTTCTCCGCCGTCGCCGCGTATTCAGTGTAGGCCCAACCGTATCATTGCTCCCTCCCCCAGTCACCATGCCCCCTTCTTCCTCCTCATCACCAAACCCTTCGGGCGCTTTCAGAGCAGCCGAGCGAGGCGCCTGGAAGTATTCCGAAGTGATCGCGGTAGGAATAGGTGGAGAGTACGTCCGCTTGATGTCCGCAGCATTCGGGATCCAACCAGCAGCACGAAAGGCCGGGTTATTTAGGACGGAAGTGTTGACATTGATAAGGCGCTCGCCAACGCCATCCTTGATCAGAGAGAGATAGGAGGAGCGGAGCTGGTAGACGACGAAGCTGGGTTGTTGTTAACATGGCCGCACGCAAAGGAATGCATATAGCGGAAACGTACTCCTCATCATGAAGGAGCGACATAGCTACGTACTACCAGAGTTTCGATAGTCATAGCAACATACTAAGGCGATTCAGACCAGCTGAAAGAGTGTGTAAGCATAGAAGTGAATGTCACCAATCTATGTGGGGTAGCGGATGCTGTCGGATTAAGGTTGACGGTCCTGGCTTGGCAGCCGTCTTCAACTTTACTTGAGCTTGCCACCATCTCCGGCATCTATCACCAACATCCGCAAAACCTCCTCGCCGCCATGAATCTAATAGCGTATTCGGATTCTGAAGGGTCAGATATTGAAGCTCCACAACGGCCGCCGAAACCTGTTGCGAAGCCTACGGCAAAACCGGCGTTTCCAAAAGTTGTCGATCGCTCGAAGCCTGGAAAGATCAAACTCCAGCTGCCTACTCCCACCCATCAACCAAAAGACGACGTTGATATCGACGCTGAAGCACCACCAGCTAAGAAGGCCCGCACCGGCGGTGGAGCATTCGGCGGCTTCAACTCTATGCTACCTGCGCCTAAACGGCCGAATGTAAATGCTATATCGGCTGCGGGAGGAGGAGCGGCGACTTCAGGAAGCAGAGGGATAGGCAAAAGCCTCGGAGTAGGGGTCAATCTGAAGACTGGTGCAGAGCCGGCCTTCAAGAGAGAACCAAAAGCGGAAGACTATGACGAGAACGGCAACCCCGTTCAGAAGTCTTCTGGCACGCCATTGCAGAAAGAGGATTTTAGGGCCCTGTTGAATTTACCTCCTCCAAAGACGGAGGCCAAACCCGAAACTAAGACTGAGTCTGCACAGTCAAGTTCTGCCGCAACACCTGACGTCAAGCCAGCCGCTAGGCCGCGGTTCGTACCAATGTCCATGGCTCGAGGAAAAAAGAAGCCACATCCAGCACGGCCCGCATCTTCACCCTCAAACTCACAGACCGTCAGTCAATCACCGGGAGCAACCGAAGCCTCCGTCGGCGACCCTGCAGTAGCAGAACCCAAGCTGCCTACGAAGCCCAAGGTATCATTGTTTTCTATACCGGCCGACGAAGATAGTGTGACATCAAAGCCATCATCAAGCGGCGATTATCAGCCTCTGATTTATGATGCTGGAGAGGAGGAGGATGAGCGGATACACACTGAAATCCCTAGCGCGTCCAACCACCAGTCATCATCTCAGTCTCACAATTCCAATACCGCCACTGCATCTGGCGCGCGGGATCTTACTGACATAGCATCTGAACTTAACCTTACCGAAGCTGAACGTCGACAGCTATTCGGCCGCAAAGGGCAAGGACCGGATATATCCGCAGCCAACATCATAGAATTCAACACTGACCAGGAGTATGCCCACAACGAGATGTTGCGCCAGCAGGGCGAGACCGTACAGCATAATGCGCTCAAGTCGATTTCAGGTACTGGGAAGAATAGCCTCAGGAGCCTGCTCAATATGGCTACGACGCAGAAGGAGGCACTGGAGGATCATTTTGCTGCTGGTAGGAGGAACAAAAGGGAGGCGGGCAATAAGTACGGCTGGTAATTCTGGGCTGCGGTATCATAGTTACAAGAACCTTTATCTCATTCATTTTTCCTTCTAGATTGTCGTCCAAAGTGAGAGTGGGAGAGTTTGGTTGCTCATCCCTGTCTGCTGCTTTTGTAGGAAGTCGTCTCTCTGGAAGGCAAACTTTACATGTCCAGATCCGCAGGCCCGCTTCAGCATGAGCGGAAATGGCGTGCGACTGGGGGGGACAGAAATGCGTCAGTATGGTAAGTCCATTTCCACTTGCCGCAAATCGGTTTTGATTCCTCTCCAGTTCATCAATTTTCGCTGCATCACCGCGGCATGCTACGCGCTCCGCAGCAGCTAACTTGCCCACACCTGGTTTTTCTAATCCCTTCCACAGGCTTCCATAAGTTCTCCAACTCTGATGTGGGGTTGGCACACATTTGCCCGTTTGCCCCTTCGCCCTACTGGAGTCGCCGTCACTGAAGAGTCCACATAAGCGCATTTTCGATTGGCACTTACCAACTCCCGGCCACCAACAACCGCAACAACCGCAACAACCGCAACCGGTACGCTACGCGTATTGTACTGATATCCGTCGCTCTTTGAAGTATTACCAGACGATTACGTGAATGCGTGCGTGCACGCGGGCTTTTCCAAACTGTTAGCAGCCAGCACGCCCTCCGTCTATCATCATGCCACCTGAGCCACAACCCAAGAACGGCATCCCCAGTGAGGACCCATCGATACACGGAGCGGGGAACGGCACGGGTGTCGTCGATAGTGATCTCTCCGCTACCGGTCAAGGTTTTACCGATGGCGCGCAAGACGTCAGCAACAGGAAAGGGAGGCGAAAGCAGCGGGGAGGAAAGCGCAAAGCCACGAGATTTGATCAAGCAGGCTCTCAAGACGCGGCAGACATGACAAATTCCGGCAACGCTGGAGATCCTATTCAGTTCCAGGATGGAACAGCTGCCGCCGAAGAGTCGAAGGAGAAAGAGAAGAACACGCACAAGAATCGGAAGCCGAAGAAGAAAGGCAAGAAAGCGAAATCAACTGGGGTTGCACCTACGGAGGTCAGCATCAGTGACAACAGGTATGTCGTACCGTCCCAGAAATCTCCGCTCAGGAACGAGGGCTATCGTGGGAGTGCAGCAGTGGAGCATAATACTGTGGATGCTGACCTAGGAAATCCATACGATAGTCTTCCAGATAAGGTAGAGCTGCGCACTTATATGCGTAACGGCATCGAGGAACAAGGTCTTTTCGCCACTGCGCCCATTCGTGCGGGCACTCGACTGTTCAACGAGCGACCGATACTGACGCAGCTCGATCCCCCAAACGATACATTACCTTCCGAAGCCCGAATAAGAAATATAGTCGCAGCCTTTGACGTCCTTCCGCCCGCAGAGCGACACAGGTTCATGGAGTTAAGGCCCGGTTCCGTGCTTCAGCTACTTTGGCTCTCCCGCGAGGCCGACTATCTCATCGAATGCTATAAGTCTCTGCGCCTCAAGGCAGACAGTCGTAGTAAAGAGGAGGATGTTATTTACAACGCTTTGGGGTCGCGTTTATTTGCACTATGCAGGAGCTGGCGCATCGCTGCCCGCTTCCACGCCAACAGTTGGAAGTGGTCGGTCCAGGCTGGCCACGGATCCGACGGGTCACCAGAGTACGAGCTGGGTACGGCCGCATTCGTCAACATATGCCGCATAAATCACTCATGCATACCCAACTGCTTCCCCTACGACAATCCTGAAACGGGCAGGATGACGGTCCACGCGACGTGTGATATTGCTCCCGGCGAACAGCTCTTCCATTCTGCTCAGGGAACGGCCCATTGGTATCACACTGCTGCCAACCGCGCGCGGGACCTGCGTTGGATAATGGGCATCCACTGCACTTGTCCTGCGTGCGATGCGACGCATCCTGATTTCGGGAGGCACGAAAATATCAGGGGGATGTTGGGCAGCCATTCCTTCAAGGTGTCGGAGTTCTTCAATGTGGTGAAGCATTGCGATGAGAACGGCTTCATCGTCCGTAACATCGACGGCAAAGTGGAGAAGCAGGGACTCCACCTGGAAGTGGAAGCCTTCGTCAAAATGGAAGAGATTATCACGGACATGTTCTGGCTACTCGATAGTTTGGGCTGTGGAGATCTCGAGATGCCGAGATGGCGCAAAGGTCTGAGGGAATTTGTCTTCAAGCGGCTAAAGAAATGGTATGCGGTTCAGGCACATGCGAACAAGGAGCTTCTGGAAACGGCGAGGTGCATTGGAGAGGATCATCCACATTACCGGTCGTTGAAAGAGGATATTGACTTTACGATAAAATGCGCCAAACTGGAGATCGTCAAGGAAGAAATTGAGCAGAGGGAGAGTAGGGAAGAGGAGAGGCGCCTGAATGCAAGCATTACTAGAACAACGATATGGATCCTCCAGAATCTGCAAGGCAGGGTGGAGTAGTACTACCTGTATCTTCTCCAGGCCGAGAGAGAGTTTCGCCGGCTTCGCAAGTGGTTCCGGGCCTAACTGGAAGATTGGCAAGAAGGCCATGTTGCATGTACGATTTGCTTATACGCTTGGCTATAGAAGGCGTGGTGAGATCTTCGCGCTGATCCGTTTCTGGTGCCACTGTTTCAACAACAATGGCTGTTATAGGCGCGCCGAAGTTCATAGCCAACTCATTTACACCGTCAGATTTACGTTCTGATGTTGGGTTGTTCGTGCCCGCAGTGTTTAGTGGATTTTGTATCGGAGTATCTTCCGTCTAACCAACTGCTAGGTGCCTACGTCCTACAACACACCCTTCCGCGGGATTCGTCGCTCCCCGGCCGTGTGTCTTCGATCTAATGCTCCATTAAAATACGTGCAGGAGAGATTTTACTCGGCTACCACACTCATATAGATGGTGCCTGAACCACCTCATACGGGTCTCTACTTCGGCAAAGACTAAATTGCATTAGGACGTGCCACTCACACTTCTCCCAATCATGTTTTAGTATCTCATTTCCTCAGAAGCGTTCTACTTAGGGTCCTCAACAGCAATCCAAAGTCTGTTTGTCGTTTTGCTCTCGAATATAACGCATCCTTTTCGTCTTGGAAATTGTGCTTGCATCAGCTTCCTCTGTACTCTACTTCCTCTGTTGTGTTTGTGTTAGAGGTTGATACTGCGCATCTCGATCAATCGTTCCTTTTTCTCTGACGCTCCACGCCTATGACTGATATTTCTGTCCGTCTTGTGCTCCGGGTGGTAGGTTGATCTCAGTACTGCATTAATAAGGACCTGGATTGAAGGTCTCGATCGCGATGGAGAAGCACTCAATGGCGAGGGCGTAGAAGACGGCACAATCGGAGTGGGAAGGCATGCACGGCACGTACGCAGACCACTCCACCGTCTTACAGTGGGAGTCCAACCCATATATTACACTATACTATGATATTGCTCCCCACCCGAGGATACTCATACGCTTCTCTCTAAGTTATGGTGGAATCCGAATGCAGCTCCAGTTTATAAGACGGGCGGAATTCTCCAGCAACACCGCCATAGTACTGGTGCGGACGAGCAGAAAGTCCGTACGGCATGGTAGAAGGCAGAAATAACGCCTTCGTTCCTGATTCTTTTCCGATTCCTGAGCTGTCCGCAGCAGGATATGATATGGGACAGTCGTCACCTTCGATTGGGCAACCGCAGGTCTAGCTGCAGTAGATGTATGGGCGCGCAGAAACGCAGTCCCCTCAGCCTTCCAAACCTCATCCTCAACCAACCACACCCCCACCAACACCGGACTCCACACGACCAACCACACCAACTCTATAGAACTGCCGTTTGCCTTGTGGCGACCGACAGCCAGAGACTATTGCACGAAGCAGAGTGGTAGGCCTTGCCTAGAACAGAAATCCAGGTCGGCCATGCCTTGCTGTATGGCCGAGTGATTGTGGGACATAGCAGTTACATGCCACCGTAGGCGGCGATGCGGCTTCCGAATGGGCCTTTCATCATTTCCCTGCGGCAGCTTTGGCTGCTTCTTTTTCCTTCTTTCTTTGCAGGTATCGCTCTTTCGCGCTAAGAATTTCACCTTCCGTTTTCCGACTCTTACTTGCATGCTCAAGCTTTCTCCGCTCTTCAGCCTCCTCATCTGCCTTTCGCTTCGCTGCTTGCTCGAGCTGCTCCACAATCATGGCGGTCTGTCTTTGTCTCTGGGCTCCTCTACCCGCGTGCCGACTCTGCAAACCGGGCTGTGTTATGCTTTGACGCGATGATCCTCCAGTGGACAAGCCCGCGCTCTTAGGCTTTGCTACGACATTCAAACCCGCAGACAGCAATTGTCTCTTATCCGCAACCTGTCCTTCATCGTTGATGATAACGTTCTTCCCCTGCGCCTTCAGTTCTTCCGCAATTTCCACTTCGGATTTCTCCTTGGGTGCCTCGACCACGGTCGGGCGAATACCCTTCTTGGTCAGCTCTGCAGCTTCCTCCATGGCTGCTTGTGCTTCCCGATGTCTCTTCTCCTCCTCAAGCAGCATACGTCTGTGAAAACCGGCCATACCCTCTTTGCGTCTCTTCTCTTCCTCAATTTCTTGCCTCTTTTTCTCTTCCTCCTCCGCCTTACGCGCCTCCTCCTGCTGCGCCTTGTATGCTGCTGTGACAAACTTTGCCTTGTCTGCAAACTCGTCACCTTCAGCCTCTCGCTCCCTCTGTAGGACCTTATCGCGCGCTCTCAGTCTGTCTTTCTTCCTCAATTCGGCGGACTCAAGTAGATTCTCAATATATTTCGCGCGGCCTTGCGCCGCCGCTTCTTGTTCAGCCGCTTTTTTAGCGGCAGCTCTTGCTTGGATCGCATCGTAGGCTGCATCATAATCGTATATAGAGGGATCGAGCTCTGCGGCCTCTTGGGCCCTCTTCTTCGCCTCTAGTTGAGTTGCTGCGTTGACCAGCTTGGAAGGGTCGTCCTTTCTCGCTTGAACTGGACGTTTCGGTGGGCCGACTTGTTGTGCTTTCGGACGGGACGAAGGCTTAGAGTTCGAGGGTATCGATTTCTGGGCACCGTCATTGTTCAAGTCCAATTCCTCGACTACTTCTGCGCCATCTGCAACCGTTGTTTTGATGTTTACGTCCTCCTCTTCATCGTCATCAAGAAGGGGTTTCCGCTTGCCCGGCGCGGGCTTTCCGGGAGCGTCAACAGGCTTGTTCTTCAGGTTCAGACCGAATTTGAAGGACATGTTTGGGTGATGCTGCACATCAGTTGCAGCGTCGTTAAACTTGAGGTTGAGATAGAGCCACCGCCAAGACATTCTAGTACAGCGCACGGACACTTGACTTCATCGTGGCTGCCGGCCCATGCGCGTTATTCTCCGATTCATTGCACCGGGTCGAACCTGAATCTAACTTCAACGAGCGCCATATTCTACATGCAACGACGAATACCTAGGCTCCTGCTTCCTCACGATGGAGGGAACGGCTAGTGATCACGAAATATACGGGAGTGTCCATGCCTCCAAGTTTCGAATGAAATCGAAGTCCAGTCGGTGGAAGCGGCATCGCACAGAGCGCATTGAGCACGACCGCCATGACGATCGATCCAGCAAACGACACAGGGCTAGCGACGGCCACGAAGACGGATCACACCGCTCTTCAAAGCGGTCCTCTAAGCATAGCTCGAGGCGGACGGTATATGACACGACGTTCCCACGACACGGTGGCTATGACGAGCCAGAACACAAATACCGGGAGTCGCTCTATGATGGACTGCAAGAAGATCTACCGACAAGCTCTGGTGCAAGTGGCCTTGATCCCGACGCTGCCTTTCGCGAGTCCTTGTTCGACGCCCTGGCTGATGATGAAGGAGCTGAGTACTGGGAGAGTGTATACGGCCAGCCAGTGAATATCTACCCCAACACCAAACCCGGACCTGACGGGAAACTGGAAAGGATGACCGATGAAGAATATGCCGACTACGTACGCACAAAGATGTGGGAGAAGAGCCATCAGCATATCATAGAAGAGCGCGAAGCGCGGGAGCGGGCACGAAGGAAAGCCAAGGACAGAAAACGGCAGGTGGAAGAAGATATGGCAAAAGAGGAGGAAGAGAGAGAAAACTTACGACGCAGGATGCAAGAAAGCTTAAGAAGAGGGGAGGAGCGGAAGAAAGCGAAAGAAGCGGAGGCTGCATGGGCGCGGTATATGCAGAAATGGGAGGAACTCAAGCAGCGGAAAGATCTCACTCAGGACAGCACGGCAGCGCGAGATTTGATACCTTGGCCGGTCGTATCTGGGAAGCGGCGGCATGTCTCTAACGATGAGATCGAGTATTTCTTCGAGAACTCAACCGCTTGGAGAGAGGATCCGGCAGCGATGCTCAAAGTTGAGCGTGTCAGATGGCATCCAGACAAAATGCAACAGCGATTTGGGCAACACATCGATCCCGATACCATGAGGTCGGTTACCGCCGTTTTCCAGGTTGTTGATAGACTCTGGAGCGAGCAAACACGTCTACATTAAGTGCAGCCAGCGGCAACATTGCGGCATGACTTTGCCTGCAACTACCAATCCGCTAATCTTCAGGAGACCTGGAATACGCGGTTGAGGTTATTACATTTGGTCAGATTACCAGGTTTGCTGAAGTTTGTTGGTTCATGCAAGCGATTTCTCTTTTGTGATACCCATTGCATCAGAGTATTTCTCATATCTGCTTTTCACTTCCATTTCCCTTGCTTCCAGATCTCTTCCAACGCCTCATGACCTTTCCGATCGCGTCCGTTGCCGATGCAATTGGTCCAACCTCTTCGGACTGGAGTAGGTTGCGCGGCCACAAGCGTTCTGCAATGCCGTCTGAACTCCCGATGGACATCCTAGTCTCTTTAATATCTTTGACACAGATCACCTACCCGCTCAGCACTGGAGATCTCCAAGTGCTTTTAATTGTCCGGCTAAAGTCTAGGACGCGTACGCGGAGGCTTGTTCCATTCTTAATTGCCAGGAGTTTCTGGTTTGATCACTCGTCATGGAGAATCCGGTATTTCCAGACATGCACATATTACTGCCTTAGCTCTACCCTATGTTTCGCGCTAGAAGCTTAATTTACTAGCTCAGGCCTTGGTAGAGCTTGATTCCCCATTGGTACGCTTAGATGGAACCTTGGAAACGGCGTGTGGCCATCATTAGCATCTCCAGCAACATCGCATCTCTGTTTGAACATGATCAAAGGTGGTTTCCTCGCCAACACGCAATTTTGAATGCAAGGATCCGCAACGAGACAAAGATGATATTGTTCGCCCGTCTCACAATCTCACTGAAACGTCAAGGGCCAAGCTATGGCAAGTCTGATATAGACATGGCAGCACTTAACAGTTCAGAGATGATGCGATTGTCAATGCTTGGGCCTGAAGGGGCTTGAATACCCGGCGGCAAAGGCGAAATCTGGGGTACATTGACCCCTTCATCTGGAAGCATGTCCAAGATGCATGCACCCCGGCCACAACCGGTAAAACCATGGCATCTGACCTCTCAGATGCGAATTTCGGAGTGATGTCTATCAAACAATCTACTATGGACCGGTTAGTTGTACGGCTCATCTATGTCTTCAAGCATATGAAGGATATGGCGAAATCAATCCTAGACATCCCGTGGATCGACTCACAAGCTTATAAACAGCGCCTATCTTCCTCAACAGAACACTGAACCACCAGTCCTTCGATTCACAAATCAACCACCATGGTCGCCTTCTCCTCCATCATCGTCGCTCTCAGCGGCGCCGCCACTGTCCTCTCCTCTCCCTTGGATCTCATCACGCGCAGCACGCCCCAAGGCACCGGCACGCACAACGGTTTCTTCTACTCTTTCTGGTCCGACAATCAAGGCCAAGTCACCTACAACAACGAGGCGGGTGGCAAGTACAGCGTCAGCTGGAACAACGTCGGCAACTTCGTCGCGGGCAAGGGCTGGAACCCCGGCGGCCCCAAGGTCGTCAACTACACCGGCACCTGGAACGCCGCCAACGTCAACTCGTACGTCAGCTTGTACGGCTGGACGCGCAACCCGCTCGTCGAGTACTACATCGTCGAGAGCTACGGCAGCTACAACCCGTCTAGTGGTGCGCAGAAGAAGGGTACCATCCAGAGCGATGGCGGTACCTATGATATCTATCAGACCACCCGCGTCAACCAGCCCAGTATCGATGGCACGTCGACTTTCCAGCAGTACTGGAGTGTGAGGACGCAGAAGAGGGTTGGTGGGACCATCACTACGGGAAATCATTTCGATGCCTGGGCCAAGGTTGGACAGAAGCTGGGAACGCACAACTATATGATTCTTGCTACTGAGGGGTACCACTCTAGCGGCAGCGCGTCGATTACGGTGCAAGGGCCGTGAGGGCCGAGTCGTTGTTTATGTGGAAGAAAGGGTGAAGGGCCGGGTTGGGAGCCATGCGTGACTTGTAAATAGTGTTGATGCTGACAGGGAGTTGGGTGGGTTTGTGGGGCTTATGGGAAGAAGCACGATGGTAGTGGAATACTATCCATTCTCTCAAATGCTATCTTGTGCTCTAGAGCCAACAATTTACACCTGGCTCGTGCTGTTAATTCGGAAAAAAATCAGTTGTCTCGAACTCCGTTGATTTCTATGTGTGCCAGCTTGGCTTATGCGGCATGTACGTCCGTATCACATGCGGATCGGCCCATGCATGTGCATAATGGACGTAGAGTGAGTGTCACTCCGTGGCGTGAAGCTCCATTGGCTGATACTTCCAACAACTGCAATCACAAAGCGCCGATGAAATTTTAATTGTCCCTCTTTTTGTTAGCCTTCTCTACTCTCTGTAGCTTGTTAGGTTTATAAAGATAATTTTTCTTTTAGTAGTTTATCTAGGTAGGATGCACCTAACTACCGGGATATAAAAATCTAGCTCTCCGATAACTAACATCGTAAGTTTAATTCCGTTCCTAGAAAAGCAGCACGCAGCTAAGATGCTTTAACAGACCTATGTACTAAATTATCTACAATACAGCACTCCTAGAAGCATACGCTTCTATTTACCTCTGCCCTTACAGTAAACGTACAGTCCTTTCCTAATTTAAAGCGAGCTTAATGCTATCGACCTCAACACTATGCTAAATAACTAACACTACACTACCCGTACATTTTAAAGCCAGGATGATTTTAAACCTCTATTCTATGTTATACTAATAGCATGATTCGAACTTGTAAACCTAAACCAGCCCCGAAACCATAGCCAATTATAAATCTATCCTAGCCTGTTTCCACCGCCCCTATTATCCCTACTCCAGTACCCAACCGGTTCTGCGGAGGCCCCAATGTAGAAAAAACAAAGGAAAGCAAGGAAATCATCGCTATACGAATGACGGGCATAGAAGCTAATCCGCCATCGCTAACCCTTCCTACCGCTGCCCCAGATACCTAAGCCATGGCGATAAAAATCGGAATCGCAATGGCAGTTACGATGAGGATGTTGACCGGAACTCCAAGGTAAAGAGCCGCACGTTTCGGTGTAACTGTCGCCGTGGTGAAGCGACCACCAGAGACCCAATTCACCATGGAGTCCCCAAACCAGCGGTACAGAATCAGAAGCGGCGGCAGGATGCAGAACAGGCCGAAGACTATCCAGGAGAGGCGAGTGCGCTCCGCGCAATCCTCAGCAGTTGGCTCCCGTCGAGTTACATGCAGGTGAGGCGATCCTAGATCGTGGCCCGGAGTGACAGACTGTCGAGTAAGAGGCGAATCGGTGGTAACCGACGATGGGGCTCTCAAACTGGGCGCATCAAAGCGCATGATCTCAGAGAATCGCGTGGCCCCGCTCTCGTTAGATTGAACTGAGCGGGCAAAGCGTGCCGAAGGCGCAATACTGGGTGTGAGCTTCATTTCGCGAAGCTTAGTTTGCCCTGTCACTGCTGAACGTCGGCGCCCATGACTGCCATTACTGTTATCCGCAACGCTGCTTCCGGCATCGTGGATTTCGGTTCCTTGAGATGTGCCAGGCAGGTCGGCTTCCGGCGCCGGACCGTCCAGTTTTCGGTGAGATTCCTCTCTCTGGCAAGCGACAGCGCTGTTATGGCTCTCGTGGAGAGTGCTATTGTGGAGTAGTTGTGCATCTGCAGAGTATCGCGAGTCTTGACCCGTCTCCCAATCTTCGTCATTGTCTGGTACGGCTGTCGGTCGCGTCTTAACCAGATGTGTCCCCGAATGTCGTTGCCACATCGCTGGAATGGAACTAGAAGCCTCTGCCTCATCGAAAATACGTCCCGCGTCATCGAGTGCCGCCTGACGAGTGAGCGTTCCTAGGTTTTCTGATTGCGACGAGGATTGTCCGGGTTCAAGCTGCTGCGGCGGTGCGGTAGATGCAGACTCCGGTGATTGATTTAGAATGTTAATGAAATTGTCGTACTCAAAAGACGATTCTAAGGAGGCTGCTGCCGGGGTTGACGGTTCTGGAGTCTGCCTGAGAGTGGGTTCCCGTCCACGGCCCTCACGCACCTGGCCCAGGAGTTCTAACGAGCTATGACTGCTGTCGGTGCCAACACCTTGAGCCTGTAACGCCAAATGATGCAAGGCAGATCGACCTCCCGTCACTAAACCGTGTGATTCGTCGCCTAACACTCCATATGCGGTGGCTACAGATTCATTAACCATTCGTACTGTGTCGCCATCATCGATCTGAGCAGCAGTTGCACCAGACGCAACCTCTATCTCTTCTTGTCCTGACAGATACTCCGCAGTAGGGATAGAATTCGGGATGGTGCAAGTGTTCGGTCCGTGGAATGGGTTCCTGTTGGTTTGGTCCTCGAGCCCAAACACACCAGTGGCTCTCGGACTGTAGTAGCCCTGTGGAAGCCCCCATTCGTTCGAATATAGAGATGGAGGCGGATACAAGGGTTCAGAGGCAGACATCGGCTGGTCGAATAGTTGATCGGGGACCATAGACGTCAAGCCTGCCGTAGACTCGAGCGGAGAATACGAGAATGACTCAATCGGCTGGTACGTAGTTGCCAGAGTTGGATAATATTCATCATCATCAACATAGACAGGCTGATGTTCTTCACGAACGCTGGCTGGTGCACCTGCAGGAAGTCCTTCCAATTCTTGCTCCTCCACCTGCTCTTCAGTGGGCTCGGGTGCTTTGTTCAGCCTTCTGGTGAACGTGCGCGACAGGTGTTTGATGGGTGCCAACTCTCTTAACGAAAATCGTGGCTCTTCTTGTTTCGTTCTGCCAACCGAGGAAGGCAATGCAGTACGTGGCTCATCAGGACTCATTGGGGAGGCAACTTCCGCAGAACGCGGACTGAGAACAGCCGGAGGCGGAGGTGACAACTGCGTGTATGGCTGATGACCATGGCTCTCCTCGCGCTCATCTCGACTCCTGATCAAGCTCCATGCCGCGCCGAAGTCAGTAGACACCCTATTTCTGGGAGCTATCTGTACAAATATTAGTGAATTGTTGATACAGAGAAATGCGACTTACGTCTGGCCTTGCAAGGAACTCATCTGATGTCCGCATAGGCGAGCCGTCACAAGAGTGGAGATCGTTAGGAGTTTCAATGTCGTGAAGCAGGATGGAGTCGTGAGGATTGACCAAATCGAAAGATGCTCCACGATAACGGATCACAGCTGGAGTTTCCGGCGGTGTCGCAAGAGCCGTCGTAAAACTGGTGTTTATGCGAGGAAGTGCATTCACGTCCAGACTTTGCGAAGACAAAGATACAAAGCTTTCAGGATGCGGTGGCCGAGGAAATCGAGACAATGACAGCGTCGAAGTTGACGTCGGGGCATCGCTCGAAGGTGCGATTTCCGTGACCGAAGTCGAAATTGACTGAGACGACGATAGATGGGTCCCAATTGCATGAGGGGGGATGTGGGCAGAGGGCAGTGGTGACTGCGGGTGGCGAGGCTGCGGTCGTGGCAGTTTTTTGATGGTTTTCCACCTACCTACCTTTTGAGTCTCTTTAGGAAAGCCTCCAACGGATTTTTCAGCGGCGGCTGCTGCTTCTCCAAACCGAGTGTCCTCCGTGTTCTGTGGTCTGTAAGACTCGTCTACAGCTTCGAAATGATCGGTCCAGTGAGGAGGGGAGGGTGGGAGCGGCTGGTAGCCCGCTAAATGTTGCAAAGAAATGGAGAAATGAGAAGGCCGAAAAACGAGGGAGGCTGGAGAAGCAGATCTCCCTGCCGTGCTCGGTGCCCGCTTGAACTCTCTAAGCTCAGGGGTTGCGGCTTTCCTCCGTAGTGATTTGCCCTGAGGGGCTTGAGATGACGGTGTTGGAGTTCTTTGCAGCTTGCGATACTCGTGCAAAGACAGGGCGTGGAGTGGGGAGCGGGTGGGGGTGGAGCTGCGAAAGGAGTGAAGCGAGTTTTGCGCTGAGTGGGCGGGCGTCGCGTATCCATTGTTTTGAGAAGGACGGCGTGAAGTTGACTCGATGATGAGGTCTGCCATTTTGCAAATGGGCGGGCTTCCGGCCGCCTTCCACAAGACTTTTGACCGTTTGCCAGCTATGCACTGATCTCAGGATGCAGATGGGCCCCTCTCCGAAACCTGGAATGTGACGAGGTTATCGAGGCCGATTTGACAATGGGATGTGAGGATAGAGGGTGCATTGCGGCCACAGGTCCCCAAGGCTCCCGTGAGACACCCGACGCAGGCGGAAAATTGATACCTGCCAAGGGTCAGCTCTGTATTGAAGGGGCTTGCTTTCGGTAAGCAGTTTAGGTGGGAATGGTGGGAACATACGTCACTATGCTTCGGCTTTAACGTATTGTGCCAAAGCTCTCCGATTGTCCAGTATATGCGGAATATGCGCCGGAAGTGTTAGACGGCGTGCAGAGGTTCAGGAGAAGCAAAAGAGCGTGGGGTTTTGTCCTATTGACGTGAAGATTGCTTGGAAGACGCGGATTTGGGAAGGAACAGAATCGGTTATGGTTTAACGAAGGGAGACAGCAGCGGAAGAATCGAAGAGTATTAGCATTATAAGATGTTATCAGAACCCTGGGAAAAGAGGCTCGAGTCAGTCCTAAAGGGGGCACTTCTGTCGGAACTGAAGAGGAAAACACAGAGGTTTGCCTTCTGGAACATCCAAGGACGCCACACAGAAGCAGGAAACAGTATTTAAGTAAGGCCGTCAGGAGAAGGAAAAGGAGAGTGAGGATATGACATAGGAAGATAGAAAAACGGAAAGATTCACCCCAGGAGGCGCCACTCCCGGGCCATGCATATCTCATATCTCGTCAGCCTGGCCATCTCCCCTATTCCGACGCTTCTATGGCAGTGCCATTCTCGTGTTTCCTAGCACCGGCCCATTTGTGTGCGAGCTCAGAGGGAGACGGAGTGAATGGAGTGTCGTGTGTGGTTGACAGGGGCAAGACCACCCTTGCTAGGGTTTCGGAGCCCCAGCCAACCAGCGTTCAGAAGAGAGTCGGAGCAGAAAACGACGCTGATGCGGCGAACTCGTCCATCACCACTCATCTGCTCTTTCCTGCCTTGTTGCTATGCTCGTCATCCCTTCTCGGAACCTTGGTGTGCGCAGAGAGACGCGGACGGAAACTGGGTAGATTTCTGCGCCGCCGAGAATGAGATTGCGATTGGTCTCAGCTGTGAGCGAGAAGGCTTCGAGATTCCAGGTATATGGCCACTTTGACACGACGACGCGCTCAATAATCAGCACAAGAGGGCATGGATGAAGGAGAGCGTGCGACGGTGTACGCCTGATTTTATATCCGTCGGCACGGGGCTCATGCTGAGAGCAGTGATCTGACTGGTGTCGCACACCGCGAGCTCCTCACCATGATGATATCTTGAAGTGGTGTGTTGTATTTCATACAGAGACTATGATACAGAGTTTGGAAGGGGTTATAGTAAGGGTTGAGGTCACGAATGGTTCGGGTTATTGGGAGGGTTCTGAACTCAAGCCAAAATACTGCGGCTTTCCACGTCCGACTGAATATCCGGCTGCAATTCCTCTGTAGGTGGAATTACCTACCTAGCACAAGCTAACTAGCTACAACTTAATCATGCAACAGGTAGAGTTTTCCTTTTAAACATACTACTATATAGAGAGGCACGATATAAAGCTAATTACAGGGCCTCCTATATTGCTGCGCCTGCTAGCTGTTTAAATTAGATGTAGAAAACAACAGTACAGAGGAAATGCAGGGGGGTGTTTAGTTAGACGTGAAAAGATGCGGTATACTTGGGTACTACCTGAGCGGCTATTCAGGAAAACTTATATGCCTTATTACCACTCGTAGAGTAAGGTAGATTGAGAAGTTGAATCAAACAGAATTAAAAAAAGAGAGAGAGAAGGAAAGCTAACAAAAACAGGGGCATTCCAAAAAGTAAAAGAGAAAGAAAAGGAAAATATAAGGAAAAAAGGGAAAAAAAGCCCGATGCGGGGGTCGAACCCGCAACCTTGAGATCGCCAATCGTTCTAGGGGAACGTGAAGCTAAGAGTCTCACGCTCTACCGATTGAGCTAACCGGGCTGGTGGTTGCTTGATGAAATTTTTTTGCGTATTATCATTATAAGTAAAAACTTACAGAAGGATAATTGACATTGAAACGACCTGAGGTGGTGTGCCATTGTAGATAAGATGGTTGGGCATAAGTGGGGAGCTAGATGCCGGAGAAATCCTTGTGGGGCGAAACGATTAAGGACTGCAGCTGTGTGCGTTTCATCGGTGGCTGTGGGTCGACTTGACTACCAAAGATGGACTTGGGCCATATTCGGAGGAATTGCCACGGCAGCAAGCAACATGTGTTGACCCGTTGCAAAGTGCAGACCAACGGTAGATTTTCCGAGAAGAGAAAAATAGAAAAAGAAAAAGAAAAAGAAAAAGGCCATCTATTATGAAATACTCGTTATAGAGGTGTGCCTCCCTTTATTATTCAGATTTTGTACAACTGCCAGCAAATAAATAATCGTTTAGTATCTCTACATACCCGTCCTTTCCAAATCGTGAGATAGAGGTGCAACCGCCTGTATATCCAGACTACCCGTCCTCACTTCGCCCAGACTCTTGACCTCATACTCACTCTCCCAAGCTCCCTTCTTCATATCCGGCGTCATCTCACACTCACCCGTCGAATCCACCGCCGTCTTCGCACTATCAACACGCCTCCCCATCGCATACTCGGTCTCACCCAGAGTCTCGAGCAGCAAATCCGGGAGCTTCGTATTATCCACCGTCACCGGTACATCATCAGCGAGGTCTTTCCACACGCCATTCCCCTGCGCTTCATGGGCGCGGCGTTGGAGCTGGAAGATGCCGTCCTGGATCCAGCGGTCGAGGCGCGGTGCCATGCTCTTTCTGAATTTGCTGAGGTAGATGAGGACGCGGAGGAGGACTACGTCTGTGAGGACGATGACGCTGGATACCACGAGGGTGAAGACGAGGCCGAAGAAGTTGATGTTACTAGAAGCGTTGATGAGTAAATGTCCAGATTTGGGAGTCGATCTCTGAAACTCAGAAACTTACACGAAACCGCCAGGCTTGCGCATCTTCTGCTTGCTGCACAGCTTGACCTCGCCATCGTCCGAGGGAGGAACGACATATTTGTGCGTAGGCGGCGACCTCACACCGGGCCCAACAGCGTAGTCTGTGATAATGATCTGATGGCTCGCCCAAACAAAGGCTTCCCATCCCTGCAGCTCCTTGATCCACTGATCGTCTGGAAGAGCTGGTATTTCGTTGTCCGAATTCATCAACCGATTGGCCTCGAAACGTTTTGTCGCAATGAGCAGGGCTACAACGTTGATGTGTTGGAGCAGTGATAGGACGGTTTTCTGCGTTATGCTTGCCCCAGGAAAACTGTCGATGGCCTCGCCTCGGAGCGTGCCTGTCAGGTTGGTACAAGATGTGTTGCTGACGCAGAATTGATACTGCATGAATGGTCAGACATAGGTAGGTACCGCACTAAGCACTAGAGCATACCTGCAGAGCGCACCCTACCACTGACCCAGGGAAGTCCGATAGATACCGTGTTTGCCACCCCTGGCTGTAGAGTGATTTCTTCTCCCGATGTGCTAAAAACAGTGGATCGTCGACGGGCTTGTAGTACATGACCTTGTTCTTCATGACCAATTTCAGTGCGACGTCGGCGTCCGGTCGTTGAAGTTCAGGTCGGAGCACAAAGGTATCGTCGGGGAAGGACCCGTATGCGATATCTCCCCTTGTTGCATTGTTAGTGCGTTCGCATTTGCGGACAGTTCTACTTACATCTGCTCGTATGTGCTAGTCGTGTTGGAGAGTAGCGTGCTTTGGCCGAAAGCCAAATCCAGAGGTGGATCCACGCCTGGGCGGCTGCCGTAGAGATACTCAATTCTTTGCTCGCCCGGCCACGGAGTTCCATCTTCCATGGTCGCTGTAGACTCGTTCGTGGTCCGTGTGTAGCCTTCGAGTGGAAGTACCGTACATGTGGACCGTCTCCGGTACTTCATGCGATCGGCCTCGTGGAGGTTCAATCCAAAAGCATCGTTCATGTCGATGAGGCCGGAGTCCAGTGCAATTGCAGGTGAGGCGCACATGCTGTCGTTGAAAGGGCACGGCACCGTCTCCGTGCTGAAGGCGATGTTTGGCCGTGTGAAAATGTTGCACTTGCTTGGTAGACTGCCATTCTGATAACAATCCGGCGCGTAGGACTCCGCAGCTGCGTAGACTGTGGGTCTGTAACTATCCCAGGGCGCTGAACCTTCTGATTTGTCATATGTGATACGTCCGCAATGCGGGCTGTTCACTAAGACTTCGAGGTTCGTGCTAGTGACCACGGACGATGAGAATATACTGACGGCCAGGGAGGCCAATGCGAAGATTAGAGCCGCAGAGAGCTGTAACAACGATCGAGCAAAAGCGTGGTCGCTGATGCCTCTCCAGGCATACCAGAGTTTCACCGAGTCAGCCATCAAGGAGCTCGGAGAGGGGAGGGTCCGTAGAACAGCCTGTTGATGCCGAAAGAGCCCATCGCGTGGTCGTCCATTGGCGCGCACCTGGTGGTAGAAGAAAGTCAAAAGATGCCAGAGGTGGGTCATTCCTAGGGCCGTGACTATGGCCAATATGGCAACGACTATGGCACCCGTTCTGGCATCCGTCGTGATTGTCTGTCCCATGACTGGGCCTTGGGCCAGGTTGACCCAATACCCACGCTTGACGAACCGGGACTCGAGTTCCGACATGGTAAAGTTCGCGGTGTAGCTGGTGGACGGAGGTTGGAAACGCTGTGGCAAGAGGTGCAATCGAGTCCACCAGCGGAGGAGAGGATATATGCAACCTGAGAGTCGGTAATCAAATGCAAATAGCAGGTCTATAATCAGAAAGGCACATGCAGGCAACCAGTCTGTTCCTAGGCCACCAGGGCCTGCTACAGTCTACATCGAATTACGAGTGGCTACCCGCAGGAATTGAAATCTTATGTCTGTCTGACGTCCTTTCGAGCTGAAGGGCTGAAAACCGGACGTACCGAAAGTGGTCCAGGATAGTCGATCATCAAGTCTTGTAGGTCTGGTTCGTGCAAGGTTTTAGCCTGTATCCGTCAGCTCAGGTCCTACATATTACTGGGGCCAAATGTGCGCAATTTAATTGGACTTGACAAACCAGATAGGCGGAACACTACCCCTCGGATTAAGCAGTCGGGGCGAAAAGGGGAGTAGGGTAGGGCGGACCCTGGGGAGTTAAGGTCCAGCCCACGAGTTAATGGAGACCACCACACGAGCCTAAGCAGTGAGAAAGTCAAGGCGGGTTCACATGGCCCACAGGTTGAAATCACCATACTCTCTGCAGCTAAATCCAAACCTTGATTAAATTTGATGTTAGAAAATCGCTATATTTTCGTAACAGACGTTTGGTTGTGCGGGCAGTGCAGGTAATAGTAGGAACTATGATGGAAGAGGAGATGTTAAGGGTGAAGGGTAGACGAACCTGGCCTTATCTTTTTAAGCTCCTATATCTATTGCCACCATCTTTGAAGCGTCTCACTAAAATCCATTTTACTGTGTGCATCCGTGCCTGTGTGAATAACTTCATACATACGTTACCCGGCAAGACCAAACATCCCCTCTTCCGTTCCGCGCGACTGGCGCGAAGCCATACAGGCTTAGACCTGAGAGCTAGCTGGTCATCGAGCGGAAGTTTTCTTCGCCATCGGAGAGCCATGTGGTCCGAGATACCCTATGTTCGTCATGACTCTCTAAGCCATTCATCCTCGAGTAGTTCTTTGGCACTCGGCCGGTCCCTTGGGTCAAGTTTCATCAACTTGCACAAGAACACTTTGTCTTCCGTCGTGACCTCCTCGTCCTCGACTAGTATGAACGGCTTCCATAGCCCATTATCTTGACATAGTGCTGCAGGACGATACATTTGGCCCATCTATCCTCGTCGGCAATCTCCTGGAATCTCGTATGCCATGGGCCGAAGAAACTGATTTGCTTGATGAAAACATGGACTAGATATTCTTCATCTTCGGGCTTGAACTCAGCGGGCTTGAAGATATGAAATTTTTTCCCCCAGATCAAACTTATAAGCTTGTAAACATACGTTAGCACTCGTTACATTATCCGTAAAATACGCAATCTAACATACTGTAGCGCCCAAGGACCGTACATCAGTCGGTGTGCACCAGCGGAGATTCAGGGTGGCTTCTGGGCTGCGGAACATTGCAGCACCAATAAGTTCTCCATCTTCCTTTGGATTCACGTTAGGAGGAATTCGGTAGGCGTCGCCGCAGTCACCAAGCTGGACGTCACTAAATCTGCCAGGCCCGCTGCCGTAGTTCACGAGAATGTTGTCGGGTTTGATATCTACCGCTAGGTTAGCAATGTATCAACCCATGGAAGTGCTTCCAGTCAAAGGCTTGCCTGTATGCACGTATCCAGCGCTGTGAAGCGCATCTAATGATTCGAGAATCCGTCTCGCAATGAATTCAACGTCGGATTTCTCCAACTGCCTCTGGTTCGAAGCACGTAACGAATGGTCATCCAAGTATTTCAGGCCTAGGCAGGGTGGCTCAAGGATCTCATCAAGTAACGGACGGATAGATGGCTGACCATGGAAGCGCTTGAGAACGTCGCGTTCGTTTTCTAAACGATAGGTTGGTGCGGTCTTCACAACAACCTTTCCCATCTTGCTCTCACTGGTGAACTCTAGTCATTACTGAGCGCGAGAAGACTTTTTTCAGAAGAGGTCGAACTAAGTGAGCAGTCTTACATTGCAGTCCATGCATGCTCATGGAGTTTCTCCGAAAGGCAGTAAGAACCAAGCTTGCCTCGGAGGTATTGCCCAGCTTTTAGAACAGAAGCCATAGCCAAGAGAAATACTAAGACAACTCCTTAGATGGACGCGACAGAGACTAAGGCGGACTAGGCAAACGGTAGAGAAGCGACTGAATAGATAGCAGCAGAGTTGTAGGCTGCCAAGCATGCTACCTACCCTGCAAGCCACAGCTTACATATTTCAGCCCGGTTTGGCCCGGGTCTCCTAGCATAACTGACACTTCGAAATGATACAGTGTCGTGCTAAAGGCGGCAGAGGAATTGGGTAGTGATGGGTTTGTCATAATCCTTCCTCTAGGAAGCCCGTGGAGGAGTCGCGTCCGGTTCATCCAGCCTTGCAGGTAGGGCGAGGATGCTTTACAAGCCAAAAGCGTCCCCCCTGCAGCATCCTTCTTCCGAGAATGGAAGAACAAGGAGCAATACAGCGTAATGATTCAAAATGAATGATATCTATGCATTGAATCTATTTCATAAAATAACGGCGGAGGGGTTGAACCTCACATGCAGCCAACTGCTCCAGATCTATCCCAGGGCTTCTTTCAAGCATATGCCGAAACCCAGACAGTACTCCCCTTCTTCATACTCCAACACGCCGATATGCTCCACAAGCGCCACCAAATGCCGGATATCTTTCATAGTTCTCAAACAATGCGTTGCCGACCATATTCAACAGGTGCCAAGAGTTGCATGAAAAAGTGTCTCCGAACTCAAAAATCTTTTAACGGTCCTGTCAGAACCTACCAAGCCGTTATATCTTCCACCTCGGCCTCTCCAAAAGTACTTGACTTCGTCGCCTCTAGCCCGGTATCTGGATTCGGACTATCCAGGCGCGGCGTACGCGACATGATGTCAGGAAGAATATCGTTCAAAAAGCCCAGCAGGTGCTTGTTCACCTGCTCAAACTCCAGCAAGAAAGCGTCATGACCGTCGGGCGAGTCGATGGTCTTCAGAGTGGCCTTGGGTATATGTGCTGCCAGCTCTTGTTGCTCGGCAAAGGTAAAGAGTCCGTCCGACTGGATTCCTAATATGAGAGCGGGCTGTTCAATGAGAGACAATGCGTAGTGTAACGCTGAGACGGGATCCAGACTGCTTGGGTCTTTGCCCTCCGGGTACCGGTCTCGAGAGACATCGTGAGTATCTAGCTTACGGGAGATGGCAATGTAACAGTTTGCGTCGAAGCGCTTGATAAACTTTTCTCCTTGGTACCGTAAATAGGACTGAGCCGAGAAATACGTCGGAGGACGCCTGTTCGGCAGAGATGTTGTGGAATCATTCTTCAAGGGCTCGGATTCTGGTCTTGCGGGAGTGGAGGTCCCGGAGTTCGAGGCACTGTGGAATTCCAGGTCTGTCTGGGTTGCTGCATTGACAGGCAATGGGGCTGTGCTGCTCGTGCGAGAGCCTCGCGGTGACCTTGCATGCTTATGTCCCTCATTATGTATTGCCCAGTGCTCATGGGCGGGTGAAGTAGGCCGAAGAGTTCCAGTGATATTCTGTTTACGTGATAGATCAGGGGTATTCCTTCCGAACCGCGATTCGAATGAGTCCCGACTCCGGTACGTCAGGAGGGCAGACATACGTGCAGCTCCCAGTCCAGTAGAAGGAGGATCGTCGAAGGAGTAATATCCATCGTCGTATTTGGGATCGCTGTAGATGCTCTGCCGCTGTGCTTCGCCCCAGCTGATTCCCCAGGCGCTGTAGCGAGCAGAAGTAGCAATCGCGACTATGCTCCTGACGTAGTCCTTACCGAAGTATGCAAACTCGAGGACAAGCATACCGCCCATGGAGCCTCCTATGACCACGGCAATCTGTTTCACGCCCAGATCGTCCAGGATGAGTTTGAAGATACTGCCTATGTCAGCGCCGTCTACAGACGAATGTTTGCTGGGCAAGCTCACTTGACATCGTCCCTGACGGTGGTCAGAGGGAACTCGGGACCATATAGGCCTAGCGACGGGTCACCATCTTTGGCGGTGACGGGACTCGCGCTCCCGTAGGGACTCCCGAGACTATTCAGGCACACGACAAAGAACCTAGAGAGATCGAAGGCCTTCCCCGGACCTCCCAGTAGCGGGCCCCACCAGTCTCCCACGTCTGCACTCCCTGTAAGGGCATGGCATATCACCATGGCGTTGTCGGCGCTTGGCGAGAGGGTGCCATATGTCTTGTATGCGACGGGCACATTGTGAAGGACGACACCCGATTCGAGGGTGAACTGGGGCACAATGGCAATGTTTTGCTCGGGAACTAGGTTGACAAACGGGTTCTCTGGTTGCTCCGTGACTCGTCCTGCATAACAAGCGTCAGCGCCGACCTGTATGTTTGCCATGGAAAAAAAAGTGCGTGGAGGGAGAAGGAGACATACTATACTTGAAAGCGCCATTTGTGGGCTGTCCGGAGGCGTCGGGGGCGGGCATTATGAGGGAATGTTAGGGCTGTGGAGTGACTGAAGTCTCGAGCCTGCGCTCCCGGTGAAGTGGAGTCTTCATTTTGGCGGGGAGGACTCGTTTCTGCTTCAATGCGCATTCACAGTCAACATCGGCCGCTAGCACCAGAAGAGCCCTGGTCTTGGCAAATGACGTGCTCGGCATAAATAAAGTCTGTGACTCTTCGGCCACCTTTGCAACCACCATCACCAGTCACCCCCCTCATTGTCGCATTGCCGGCAGAGAGTCATCAGAGCATGTATCTGTTTGCTATGTTTGCTGATTGAGAATACCCTGCTTCGGCCATCTAAATAAAGCTCCTCTCAATGCTGCTCGTCAACGTCCTCCAATTCCGCACTGCTGCAGACAGCAGCATCAACGTCAAGTTTCTGGTTTCGATTTCCAGTTCTCCAATATAGGCCTCCATCATGGATTTCCAATGTAGAATTGCCACACTTACCGCTTACTCTAGGTTTGTGTTGTACATCCCAACAAACAACCGAGTGTCACTATGCTACACCTCGCAACAAGCAACGGATCCGAGCTGATCATCGCTGAGGCGCTCTGCAAACCGATCGCGAACAGGATTATCAGTCTTTTTCGCGTTTGTAACCTTGACGCTCATATAACTCCGGCGGTCGACATGGCGAGTCTTACTGTGTGCATCAGATGTGAATTCATTCAGCGCGTTCTCCCCCGAGCTGCTGGCCATGACCTCCATCATGCAATTTTCGGAGCCTCTTCCAACTTCATTCCCTGCGCGACGCCCGTCCGATTTCCAATCATCCAGCATCTCCCCCTTGATAGCACAGGCGGAAGAGTTGAAGCGAAGGAAAACGCATCCGCTTCCTCTCGCAGCCGCCCATCTCTACTCCCGGCACCCATCGCCCCCTAGGTCCACCTTCTCAGCTTCTGATCATCCGGTGCCTTCTGTAGAGGGCGACTGCACACAATCGCCCTCGCCGCCACCAAGTCCGCGGCATCGCAAGAAATATATATTCCGTGATCCTCGCCGTCGAGCTGCATACCTGAAAGCACGAAAGGAGCGGGACTTCACACCACCGCTCTTCAAGTCCGACTCTGGCTCTGAGAGGCCTTATCTCCCCTTGCGGAAACAGTCGGCCTTCATTAAGGACGAGGATTTGTTGTCTCAATTGGAAGCGAGAGCTGATACTCCGCATGTCAGCGAGATGCTTCCAGGTGAAGATGCTGGTGTTCAGGAATCAGCGCAGGAGATGGACATGCCGGAGCTGGGTTTAGATGACGAGCCCTTCATTACCGATGATGAGCAGGCGCTGCATCCGGCTCAGTCGTCCACCAGCCTGCTGACCGATGACGTCTGTCCTACGTGTTCTATTGAAGAAGTCCAGTCCATCATGGCAAGGAACACGTGATGGAGACGAGTGTGGGAAATGCTCGAATGTATGGACGCTCGCAAAAGGGCAATTGTACCTGCCATCCTTTCGGTTCTGTTCCATTATCCATCTGAATTCATTCTCTAGGTGATTTCTGCCTTTCTCAAGCTTATTATTCTTTACAATCAGAAGTTCGTTATCACGCTTCTTGCACCTATGATCTTGTCAAAATCAACCCGTCTTTTGCAGATACTCAGCCCAGTGCTCTTTGGAAGTATCCGGCACGTCGAACACTCAGAGCATGGTTTCACATCTTGCACCCACTAACGAGCTGCGTATTTGGTACCGAGTGCGCTCAGAGCGTCTAGCATCAGGAGTTCATAGATGAAGCGAGGAATTGGATTCAGCGCCAAAGACGGGAAAGGAATCGAAGAATTGGAGGGGTAATAGTAGATCTATATAACGTCGTTCTACCATGATAGTACTCAGAACCACTATCACCTTACTCCCGACCTCCCAGCCACAGGCCCCGTATCCCCCTCCCTCTCCAAAGGTCTAACATTGATCTTCCTATCCCGCTCCTTCCCATCCCCATCTCCACCACCATCCTCCGCCTCCCCCCTCCAGCCCTCCACATCCTCACTTTCATCACCCAACATCTCCCCCCTCCTCCTCCTCTTCCTCTCCCAGCCCCTCTCCACCCTCCTCCTCCAAGGCCCATAAACAACCACACTCACCCCGCCCACCAGCACAAAAGCACCACAAATCGCCCCACCCACGACATCCCACCGCTCCCCCAACCTCTCCACGCCCCTCCAGAACGCTCCCCCATGCCCACCACCACCACCAGCAGTATCAGTATCAGGCTGCACAACATTCAACGCCAGATTCAAAAACTGCACCACCCCAATCGCCACAGCAACCACGACCGTCACCCCCGTCAACACGATGCTATAGTAACAAACCGCTATCTTGTCCCTGGCGAGCTGCGTGCTGGTATACAAAGCCATCATGAGCGCGCCGTCGGCCGTATCGAGGAGCGCCATGCCCGCCGTGAAGAGGACGGGGAAAACGAGGATGAGCCAGATGGACGTGCCCCTCGCGGCGTGGATGGACGATATACCCAAGATGGCGATCTCGCTGCTCGTGTCGAAGCCCAGGCCGAAGAGGATGCCTAGTGGGTACATTTTCCAGGGCCGGTCGATGAGGGTGAAGAGTTTGTGGAAGAGATGGTACAGCACGCCTGCGCCTTCGAAATGCATTCCCTCTTGTTCTTGTCTTTGTCCTTGCTCTTGCTGGGCTTGTTCTTCCGAGCCAGGTTCGGCGGCCAGGAGGAGCCGGCGCATCTGCTGTACGAGTTTGTACAGGATCCACATGTTCACGATGCCCAGCAGCGTGAGGAAGGCGGCGCTCACGCTCGTGCCGACGATGCCGCCCACGCGCTCGAAGTCGTCGAAGCGCGAACTCACGGCCGCCGCCGTGCCGGCTACGACGAGCGAGGTGACGATGACGATGGTGCTGTGGCCGAGGGAGAAGAATAGCCCCACGCTGACGGGCCGCTGGCCCGAGGCGATGAGGCGGCGTGTCATGAGGTCGATGGCGGAGATGTGGTCGGCGTCGAGGGCGTGGCGGAGGCCGAGGGTGTAGGAGAGGAGGGCCGTGGAGAGGAGCGGGGTGTGGAAGTGCTGTGGGAGGAGGTTAGCTAGAGTTCGAGGTTGGAGAGGAATCGATCTATGGGAGAAGAGGAATGCTGCTTACAAGCACGACACCGACGACTGCCCATACGACGACATTGACGAGGATCAGAGTTACGATGATGGCTATGGCGGGGAAAGGCAGTTTCCTGAGATAAGGGACTCGCGAATGGTATGTCGACGCCTTGTTGGAGAGGGAATCGATCAGCGAGGGCTTTCCATCTTCCACATCTAAAGCTAGATGTGTGGGTGAAGCTTCATTCATTGTATGCCTCCGCTGCTCGCATGCAATTGGAAGTCCAACAGGACAAGAGAAAAGAGAAACGGACGGACAGCGACTATCAGGAAAGTCGCAATGGGCGAAGGACGCTGAATATACGTGAAATCAAGACATCTGCACAGGCATGCCAACTGGGCAGGTGGTGGGGTATCGTTGCGGTGGTCCCTAGAAATTCGGGTTATCTCGAGTTTTGAGGGTGGGGTAGCTTGGAGCGACTTGCAAGGGATCTATGCAAGCAGATATACGTACCTATGACAGCGATGCATTACCAATGCGAATCCTGGAAATGGGGAATTTGGTAAATCCATGTCATATTTCTCTTGCCGAGTATTGCAATTGCGTCTTTTTGAGGGAATGTAACCTACATATCGTACACGATGTCGATAATTCCTACAGCTTCGTAAAACAAATCGACGCGTTCGTGCCCCCAAACCCAAAACTATTCGACAACGCGACACGCACCTCCTTCTCCTGCGCAACTTTGGCTACATAATTGCAGTCAAAGTCTTCCGGTGGGTCACCGGGGTTATCGAGATTCAGCGTCGGAGGTAGGACATTCTGTCAACGTCAGCGCATTGCTGTCGTGCGGTTTTCTAGGTAAATGGGACGGAAAGTTTTGGGGAACATGGAAACGCGTGCTCACATGATGCAACCCCAGCACCGTGAATATCGCCTCCACACTCCCTGCCGCACCTAATAGATGCCCTACCGCGCCCTTGGTGCTGCTAATATTCACATCCGCCGCCTTGCTCTTCCCCTCTTCGCCGAGCAGCAATCTCTTGATGGCGCGATTCTCGGCAGCATCTCCCAAAGGCGTGCTCGTCGCATGAGCATTGACATAGTCAACATCGCTAGGCTTGATACCTGCATGCCGAAGCGCATGCTTCATGGCGAGATACGGCCCGTGGCCGTCCTCGCGGGGTGCGGTCATGTGGTACGCGTCGCTCGACAGGCCGTAACCGGCGACATGGGCGTAGATTTTTGCGCCGCGGTTTTTGGCATGCTCGAGTTCCTGGGAGATTCAGTACAGTTGTTTAGAAAGATATGCGTATAGTAGGGAATCCTCACCTCCAAAACCATAACACCAGCTCCCTCACCAATGACAAAGCCGGCTCTGTCGCGGTTAAATGGTCTACTTGCTTCCTTCGGTCTATCGTTCCAGTCAGTCGCGAGACCCCTCGCCCTCGCAAAGCCTGCTATGGCAAGAGGATGAATGCAGGATTCCGATCCACCGGCGATCATGACATCTGCGTCGCCGAACTGGATCAGTCTGGCGGCATCACCGATGCTGTGAGCGCCGGTCGTGCAGGCTGTAGTCGCTGCATGGTTTGGGCCCTATGAATGTTAGCATGAATCACTTTATTGGAGAATAGGATTTTCAGTCCGACAAACCTTGAAACCGAAACGCATCGAAACATGCCCCGCAGCAAGATTAATCAACAGTCGCGGAACAAAAAGCGGCGAAACCTTTCGGTATCCCTTCACCATTATCAGTACCAATGATACATCACTCATCCCAGCATACTTACCCCATTCTCATAAGCTACGCTAGTATCATACACATCATCCAGACTCCCAATACCGGAGCCCATGTAGACGCCCTGCCATCGTCAATATTAATTGACGGAACAGGCTGGGTACAACGACGCACCGTAGCTTCAAGCTCCCCTTCCGCCTTGGGGGACCATCCCGCATCCTGCAATGCCTCTTCAGAGGCTACCATCGCATACTGCGCAAAACGGGCCATTTTCCGCTCGTCCTATCCTCGTTAACACATCATACAAGCACCTCAGAGCACCAACAACTACTCACCCCAACCCGCAACCACTCCGCCGCATTCCACCTCCCCTCCCCCCTAGCTCCCTCCGGCACCACACCTGCAACCCGACTGGGTAACGCCGCAAACCGCTCTCCGCGCTCCGCTATAGACACAATGCCGCACTCGCCATCCAGGAGCCGCTGCCATGCCCGTCGGACGCCTAATAAATAGTCAGTCGGTGGCTTCGGGTCAGAAACTCAAAGGGATGTCCTCAGTAGTTGGGAAATAGATTTGCGAGAGTGGAGAAGAGAAAAAGAAAAAGGATATGTCAACGGGGAAAGGGAACAGATGAATGGGATGAATTAATTTAGGTAGTTCAGATAGACGTGAGCGAGATGAGAGAAGGAAGGGGCTTCGAAAGTGTGAGGACGAGAAGGTGTGGAAATGCAGGAACGGCTTTTTAGACTGACCTATGCCCAAGGGCGTCACGAGCCCTAGTCCTGTTACCACCACTTTGCGCATGGCATGTTTGATGGAAGATTGAGCATTTAGGGAATAGGAAGAGAGTGTTCGAGGCTAGGTTAGGACGAGAGCTCCAGCCACAGTTGTTGCACGGCCACACTGTGGCGTATAAAGGGGTCCGCGCGTCTTCAGGTGGTACGGTAGAGGGATATATTTGAGGATCCGGATATGAGGGATTTCTGGTAGTTTGCCGGTATGTTAAGGTTGTCCGGAATAAAGAGGTTGCAGGATAGAGAGACGGAAATAATAGGCATCTCCTTTCCATCAAAAAGTTATTCCCATAGTGGTATTCAAGTGTCGCAAATGAGAGTATTCTACAACGCGAACAGCTGCCGCACTGCGTCAATTGAAGGTGAATTGCACATGATGGAATCCCACTGTCAGGTCAATTCCACCCAGCTTACCGGGAGCGGGTACCACAGGACTATCTCACAAAGTAATCCAGTCACTCTCGTAATGCTGAAGCACCGCGTATCACACCCCCGAAAGATAGCGATAGGACAGATCAAAGTGATGTATAAATGTCGGCAGATGAGAAATCAGCTTCCCATCCACTCATTATAAAATGGTATACGATGACAACCCAAAATCCCTCATTTCCAGTGATTAGATAAACACAATCATGAATCATCAAACTTTTCCCGGCCGCCCAGTTGGACCGGAGCCTATCTAACAGATCCCGAGTAAAAGGTCTATAAGAAAACATAATGGTGGATCAATGCAACTTGAACCAATGACGACAAATAGCGATGGCAGCAGTATGACCGGGCGTATGCGAGTAATCTTACTGCGTCGCAGCACCCGAAGAAGCCAGCAGTTGCTTCAGTGTACCATCAGCGCTCGTGAGGGATGGGATGGGAGATTTTTGGTACTCGAATTTTCCTTCGCATTTGTCGGGGGTCATGGTAGAAGACGGTGGGCTTTTCAGTGAATACTGTTGTTGAGGACTCGAAGGCACGCTGGGATACGTGTATGCCGTAACGAGATCTATCGATCGGGAGCCAGAAGATGAGTAATGCGGGTTTGTCTTGGGCGGTAGTGCTTGGGTTGAAGGAGTATACGGCACGGAAAAACTCAGGGTCGAAGACGGTGTGTGCGAAAGTGAGGGTGTAGTGTAATGGGTTGTGGCGATGGAAGACGAGGCACGGTGGTATCGGGGTCGGACATGTTGCCCACTTGTTTCGGGCGGTACACGGTAGAATTTGCGGAGCCATGCTGAAGCCTCGGTTTCCTTCCCAGGCCTGTCTTCGCTCGACGTGGGATTCTCCTCTGAAGATGGCTCGGACAGGTTCCAAGATGAGCGTTTGGAGAGAGCCATGGGAGTTGTGGGTGTGCGAGGCGCAACAATGTCTGGGAACTGCACGTCCTCGAGAGAGGAATCCATGTAAGGTAGTAAGGTTGGCGAGCAGTGTGGAGGCAACTGTTTGCTGTGATCCTGTCTTTTGCAACTGAATGGGTGTAAGTAGAGGGCGCTACACAGCGGCTGCATGTCTTACCTTTCCGAGCAATAGAGGACAAAGTTGCTTGGCACGATTATCTGCTTTTCACAAGTGGTGCTGCAAACATCAGTATTTATACACACCGCACACAGATAGGCTGATGGCACAAAAGCACATACCAAAATTGCAGGAAGCTGGTTGCCATGTCCTCGGAATCCTCGTACTCGCCTGGATCCTTTGGAGGCGCAACTT
This sequence comes from Westerdykella ornata, assembly GCF_010094085.1. Lineage (NCBI taxonomy): Eukaryota > Fungi > Ascomycota > Dothideomycetes > Pleosporales > Sporormiaceae > Westerdykella > Westerdykella ornata. The sequence goes on from NW_022986856.1 coordinate 608,408, forward strand.
TCTTACTGCTGGCGTTGGTGGATCGTTTCGAAAGAGGTGCAGGTCTGGTCTGCCGCGAATGGGCCGGCAGCGTCCTTTTTGAGCCAGAGTGGCTTCTGACGTGATGGGTAGCCATTTCGCTGGGACGGAAAGACGGTGAGTTATAAAAGCCTCACTGGGGGAGTGAGGACAGTGCGCGGTGAGATAGGACGCCCGGTTACAGGCTGATAGCGACTATGATGCTGTCGACAAGGGGATCGGGGAGCAAAGGGCCGGTGACACAACGGCAGTGCTGCGGTGATGGGTTGGGCCGTGATATGACGATGAGGCGGCTTTGTTCAACTCGGCTTATCGCAGTCCCCTGTAGAAACGGTTTTAGCAAGGCACAGGAGGGTGGAGCATATTTCCAGATATCAGCGCCCGCAATCATACCAAAAGGCACCTGCATCGGCACTGCACCGATAACAACGGCTAGCCGGCTCGGGACGACGTTGTCATTTGAAACCGGAGAAGGCCCTTTTGCGCAGGGGCAATGGACGCCAGCTTACTCGCAGCCAGGTGCATCGCCCAAAGGGAAGGAAATCGAAGACTGTTTGTAAGGGTATACGTACAATAGATCTGTCAACATGTGAATGAATATGTAATGGTACGCAGCAGCCACTGTTTTGATCGGAATATCGAAGCGAGCGGATCGACCAGCCAGGGCCACGGGGAGCGATCAGAGAGATAAGCTTTGGATGTGAGGCTTGCTCCTGCGAGTGCAAGAGCCGCGCTGTTCCTGAGGCTCGACGGCTTTTGGCGGCTGACGTTATCAAGGCGAATCTGCGATGGCTGGCGAAGTGCGACGTTTTGCAAGATGCGTTTGGAAGGGTGAGGAAAACGCCATGATATTTATCTCATCGACGGTTGCGACATTGTCCGGATGTATAGATATCGATAAGCGGCCAAAGTGGGGGGACGCGGGGGATTTCCCACTCTAGCCGACTACCGCGTACACTCGGGGTGCTCAAGGATGGCGACTCCGATGGGGCCTTTGAAGTCATCGAGCACACCATCCGACGCGAACCGCTTCTGCTTTCTCCACCGGTCCATAAGAAAAAAGCGGACCTCCAAGCTGGCGAGACCTCCAGGTTGCTGCACCGAATCCCCATCAATCGTCCAGGATAGGGACGGGAGCGGGTACTACACTCCCCGTCAGGTACTCGCTCAAGCCGGATGCGTATCAGTCGTGGTGTTGGCCCTTGTGCCCGTCATCCAGTCATAACTATGCGACTCCGTTTTGGTGTGGTGACTCCCGTAATGTTGAGTGAGTGCAACCTTTTCTTCCCACAATGCCCATGCTGGATGCGTCCGCCAATAAGCAACATTAATCCATAACAAAATCCCCAACACGCTGCAACTTCGCCAGTAACCTTCTCTCTGAGAACCACGCGTTAGGGTCAAGAGTCAGGGTTGCATCCCCATACGGCGAGCGCTCATGCCACGCCTATGAAGGCGCGCAATCCATTGCTGCACTCACTCGGCAGAATAGATTGAATAAGCGGGGCCAGAAGTTGGCGCATCCGAAACCTTTAAACCACCGACTCCACGGTCTCGAGGCTAGACATACTGCATGCCGCGAAACGTTCGCCATGCGGGTGGTGATACCTTCGTCATTGGCTCCGGCACGTGTTGGGAGAACGGGTTGTGAAACCTTCGGGGCCTGACAGAGGCATGGCCGTTTCCTCCCAAGAGTGGACTACTCCTGCGCTCCAGTTACTCGCCAAATCTGAATGGGAGTTGATGTTGGGTAAAAGGGTCCATCCTGAGTACCCTCAGGGACCAGCGGGAAGTCGAGGACCTGCAAACCGAAGCAATTCCGCTCTAGTCCACCCCACAAAATTAGTGCACTGACACGGACGTCGGATGTGATGTTTACGTACTACACGCGTTCAAAAAAGTCTCGAACGTCCGTTCATTACGTATGGTCGCCGCAATGAGCACTTGCAGCGTCGATTTCGCCTCAAAGAATTCTCTCAACGTCGAAACAAGGGCTGGGATGACGAATCGGTCGTATGTCTTTAGCATTTCTATTTTTCAGCCTCACTAATTCCGAGCATGTACTTGTACAGTGGGTGAACTTACGACGTCAGCCCCAAGAACCACATCTGGTAATTCCATGCCGTAATCTTCCAAAAATGTCGAAGCAATAACATGGCGGCCCCATTTAAGTGCAGCTGTTCTCACAAGACCCTGTGACGATTTTTCCGTATCCAGGCCATTGAGGAAAACATTCGCCTTAATCGCATCAACAACCGACTCGTCGCCGTCCGTGGAGAGGACCCTAGAGACTCCCAGGTATTTTGCACAGAGGATAGACAGCATTCCCGTCCCGGCGCCTAGTTCAAGCACGTTGCGTCCTTGTACTATTCTCCGACCCCCTTCGGAGACTAAGAACGAACCAAACAGGAGTGCCGCCTCCCACGTGCGAAGTCCAGTGGTACCGGATGCTGAGATGACTGACCGAGATTCGAGAAGAGTAACTGATGCAGTCTCAGAGGATCTGGAATCTCCCCTGTCGAGCGGAAAAGAGTATGTCACATAGGCCTTTTGCTGGGCAGATGCAGCTTCCGGGAGGAGGGTGGAGCTCAAGAGAGATGAAAGTTCGTTCATAAGATCATCTGATATCTCCTATATGAGAGAAAAAAGAAATGGTCAGTACACTATGTACAACGAGCATGGTGCTATCAAAATATCATGTAGTGCAGGAAGACCGAGGAAAGGGTAGAGTACAGGTCCCTCCAGGCTCTTGGATGGTAGACAAAAGGAAAGGTGAGGCCATACATCCTCCTCTGGATCCTCGATAGCGGACTCGATCTTGGTCATGAGGAGTTTTAAGACTCTTTGTCGATAACGGTCAGGGGGAAGAAAAGCGATGTTGTCGGAATTAAAAAGATTATCATAGATCCAGGCTTGCACATCCGGCTTCTTCAACTTCTGCGATTCTGGCCATCTCAGCTGCTGGACGTCAACTAATTGGAAGAACTGGCGACACAGTTTTTGCAAGTCGGGATCAATGCTCGACTCCATGGCCAAATAATTCTGCTACATTAGCTCCGTGGGGGTGAGATGACGTTGGGATATCGTGATGCCCAGTTGGGAGAAGGGATTGAAGAGTCTGAAGATGACTAAGCCGTCCCACAGAAATTAGCGAGCCAAGACCGACACACTTTGGCCCGCTCGCAATTTTGCCCGCGACGACACTTCGAAACGACAACCCGCGATCACGGCACCACCCTCCCTTCGAGCCACCTAGGATTGATTTCAGCTCAGTACGAACCTCTCCATCGCTCTTGAGACTCCATTCATGCAAAATCACTGCTAACACGCTTCTCTTCTTCACAGATCACAGCAGTCAATCCGCCCAATATGGCTGATTCGCAGGTCACGCTGCGCACGCGCAAGTTCATCCGCAACCCCCTCCTCGGTCGTCGCCAGATGGTCGTGTAAGTTCGACCCAAACAGATCCGAAACACACACAAGGGCAAACGTGTGGGTCGCAATGGAAAGGGCATTTGTTTTCTGACAGCCAACTCCAGCGACGTGCTCCACCCCAACCGGGCCAACGTGTCCAAGGACGAACTCCGCGGCAAGCTCGCCGAGCTGTACAAGGCGAAGAAGGATGATGTCTCCGTCTTTGGCTTCCGGACGCACTACGGTGGCGGAAAGAGCACTGGCTTTGCTCTCATCTACGACTCCGCTGAGGCGATGAAGAAGTTCGAGCCCCACTACAGGTTGGTGCGCTATGGGATGGCCACCAAGGTCGAGAAGGCCTCCAGGCAACAGCGTACGTCAAGTGCACCCGTCGGACTTGAGAGACGTCCGGGATGGTCCATGACAAGACAAGTACTGACAATGCGCAGGCAAGCAACGGAAGAACCGCCAGAAGGAACTGCGAGGAACGGCCAAGGTCAAGGGCGCCAAGAAGAAGAAGGGCGAGTAAACGACATCTCCAAGAGGGGGCTCGTTGGGATAAGCATGAGGTCTTTCTGCTGGCGCAGGGTGGTTCACGACGGGACGGGCATTATTCCGATGGGCCGCTTCGTGTACATGTACCCATACCTGAAAAGCTCTTGCACATGGACCGGCAAGATGGACGGCGTTCGAGTCTTATGTGTCTGCTAACCATCAATGCATATCATGGACCTTTGGAATGGAATGCGATATTTCAGATTTGCATACTGTGATTTGCTGGCTGGAACACGTGGGATCCCGCTCATGGTGAGGTTGCTGGATCAACCTAAAATCAATGTTCCTTTTTGCTAGGTCTATTCGTGTTCTATTGAACCAACACCGGCCATCGCTGAAATGTGAATATGTCCAGCGCTGAGGAGTACCAGCATACGTCTCCAGCCATGACTCGCTATCCATCCCGCTGCCAGCAGCCTCCATCCACCCTCTCCCACCCCATCCTCTCACAGAACACACCCTACCGCCTCCCGGGCCTCTTGGGCCTCGCAAACCCCTTGTTGCCCTCCTTCGCCTCCTCCACCCCCTTGATCTTAAACTCGTCCAACACCACCGCCTCAGTAACCTCGTCAGGATTCGTGACCTCGATCCTCCTCTCGACCTTCAGCCCGGCCTCCTGCTGCGCCATGGCAACCACGCTCCGCCTACTCGCCGCAAACAGCATGCGCTCCTTGATCTTGGACACGCTGGGACACGTGGAGATGAAGACGACGTTATCCGCGGCGGAGCCACCACCACCCGGCGCATCGTCGAACCTATAAAACACGTACCTAGGCTCCGTCGCCGCAATGCAATCCGCGATATCCTTTGGCGCCGACACGGAGGAAGAGGAAGAAGAAGAATCGACAAGTTCCAGCGTCTCCGTCTGGACATCCATACGCAACTGGACCAGATTCCCACCCCCCAACCCCAACGCCTTCAAAGCCTCCACGACCCCCTCGCCGACCCTCATCCCGACCCTCCCCACACTCACCAACCCCCTCTTCCTCCCCTCCATCCCCGCCCCCGTCCCCTCCACAGCCTCCGCCTCCCGTATCTCCTTCAAACTCCGCTCCTCCTCCGTCAGCGGCGCCGCGCTCTCGGCATGCGCCTCGTGCCGCGCCCACCCCTCGGCGCTCAGCTCGTCGGCCGCCGTCACGAAGAGCGTCTCGCGGAAGTGCTCGCTGCCCAGGTCGCGCACGAGCGTGAGCCGCGTGCTGGCGAAGAGCATCTTGGAGCGCACGGGCGCTGGGGAGGGGATGTAGGTTATGGCTACTAGAGTGCCGACTTCGGTTTTTGAGGAGGGGTCGTCGGTGATGGTGGTGTTGTTGGTACGGGTGGATGTGGAGGAGGAGAGGTCATCGGCGCGCTTGAGGAGAATGTATAGTGCTTCGTTGGGTTTCAGGTGAGGGGCGAGGTTCGCCAGGTCCGAGGAGAAGGATGCCGAGGTCGAGGGGATGGTGGTGAGGGGCACGATGCGTTCGGAGGCGATGGTGGCGAGGAGGCCGCGTTGGGACGGGGTGGTGAGGAGGGTGCGGAAGGCGGATTGGAGCTCTTCGGAGGCTGGGAGGGTGGTGTTAATACATATGGCGAGGAAGATGGAGGGGGAGGGTTGTGGACGAGGAAGGGTTTACCTGAGATTCCGGATTGCATGGTGAATAGGTGATTGAAAGATGTTGATTCTGATAGAAGGGTTCGGAGTTGAAAAGGCTCCCCCGGCAGTCTTGAAGCACTCCACTGCACTCTGAAACTCGCGTGGTGTTTGAGACACCCTCAGCTTGTCCAGAGTGAGATGTGCATGATGTGGATGTGGCGGTGCGGACCAGGGATCGGAGGGGTTGCTAAATAAGCCACACAACATCCCCTATTACTGTGGTAACGATTACTGTGCTCCCCATGTTCATGCACAGAGAACAGCGGTACAGGAAAAATAGTTTCTGGTGAATGCAATTCAGTTCAATTCGCCTTACAAAATGCAAATGCCTCATGCAAGGATCTGGTATCCCACAATATATACACAGCACAGCAAACAGCAATACTTCGCCTGCCTCCCAGAATTCAAATGAACCCTCCCGCCTCGTCCGTCTCGAATTCTCCGTCTTTTCGCTCTCGAGCCCCTTCATTCATTCATCTTATGCCTCCCTTTCACTCCTCGTATGTGCCGCCGGGGATCATTTCGCGGCCCCTCTCCAGCACACCTTTCAGATACTCGTACACAGTGAAGGTGACGGCCTGGCCGGGAGCAACACGCATTATCCGGGGAGTGATGCCCTTGTAGAAGCTGCGGCTTCCCTCCTGCTTCCACATGTCTCTGTAAGAACGGTCAGCACACACTCTTTTGCAACTTCCGTCTTCAATGTACGCACTTGGAAATGGTCAATATTCTTCCCAGGGCAGTCTGTCCCGGTTCCGCAGGTGTCTTCTGCAGCCTGGTTTTGATAGTATCGATAGGGGCGTTCGACAAAGGGCCCATAGCACCAGACACCAGACCAATCAGCATAGTCTCGTAGCCGGGCAGATCGGTGGTGCCGTGGTAGTTCTGGAGGGCAGAACGGAAATAGGAGTATGCGGTGAAATTGACGGCCTGGTTGGAACCCTGGCGGAGGGCAGTGAGGGAGACACCACGGTAGAGAGCGCCAAAACCTTCCTCTTTCACGACGGTATACAGGGCGTGCGCAGCGTTGCGGTACTTGGGAACGTCGAGGGGGTCCGCCATGGAGTGGTGCTGGGCTTGTAACCGGATCTTGACGACCTCCATGGGCGTGACGACGGCGACGGCTTCGGTGACACCGGCCGCGAGACCAGCTATGTTCGGTTAGTATGCGTATGATAAATGGAATTTTAGCCCAGGATAGAATCCCGTCTGTCCATCGCGCTGTCGTTATTGCAAAGAACTGAGCTACATACCCAAAAATGTGGCCTGTCCGCTGACTTTGCCCTCCTTATCCGCCAGCAACTGCTTGTACCACTCGTAAGAGGTAAAGCGAATTGCCATTTTAGGTATGATACCAGTAAGGACCGCACCCAGGCCTTTGTAGAGACCCAGCGGTGTCTCACGCTTCACAATCTCTGCACCAGTCTTGATGAAACCACGCTTGGGCGCCTATGACAGCTGTCAGTGGGAGCTCCAAAGTGACATTTGCTTTATAGGGGCCAACAAGGATTGACCAGATTCGCAGAAGGGGGCAAACATACACCAGGGGCCCTCGCTCGCCGTGAAAGCTGCATGCGCACTTTGATAGTATCTTGGGCACAAGTTAGACCAATCCCAACCTAGATACATCTCGGATTGTTCACCAAGAGGATGGCAGACAAGAGCCTCCATCATACCAGCACCACCCCCAGCTGTCCGATGCCGTCAGTGGCCATTCTCGCATGGGTAAATGGCCCAATTGCGCGGAATGCGAGCATACCGATCAGATTGGTAGCCGCCGAGGCGGGCTTCTTCCCGCCAGGGCCCTGTGTAGTCCTCGCTGCCATGATACTGAAGATTGGGGCTCGCGCCTGAGCTCTAACTCTTCAGAAGATGCGAAGTCGAGAAGGAACCAAGTTCCCGGAGATGACTGCGGCAAACCGGGAGTCAAGTGACAGGCAAACGGAGCTCTGAAAGTGATGACCTGAAAGCTCCAAGGTATTTGTCCGTTCTCAACTTAGTCGCAAATGGAACAAAGGAAGGCGGAGTTCAGGTGAAGAGGAGATTGTTCAGGGAACAGACTCAGACTGCGAGAGACGCACAAACGGGAGAGAGGTGAGGTAGGCAGATAAAAAAATTCTAAAGGCCGAATCGCAGTCATAACTCTTTAGTAGGAAACAGCTACCCCCGGGAGTGAGGGACGCGATTTGCCCCGTCCGAGCCTCGGTCATACCAAAGGTTGCGTGAGCCCAGACTTTGGGGTGCTTAGTTCGGAGCGGGCACGTGTCGGTCCCATTATTTCAGTTGGCGTGCAATCAAACGTCGAGAACATTACGCTTGGCTTTCGCAGAGGGCCACTGTCGATACCCCAGACGGGTGCGGGTGGGCGAGCGGAAGTTGAGGCTTTCGGCTTGTGATCGGCTGCTGGGAGCCATTTCCGGCCATCGAAGAAGAGAGAGGAACATCACCACGTTTGCTGGCCCAAATGACTCTCGTGTCACCAATTGCGGGTTCAGTGGAGAGAGCGGCGTGATCCAACCATGGTGGCTACATTATGGTAGCTCGGTGCCGGGATCGGTGGCTGTTGTTCTCTTTTTGGCTCCTCTACTCAATGGTGCGAGATGGAGGTTCGAGGCATGACGTTGATGGGGATTCAATCTAAGTTCGGTAACCGCGGCTTATTCAGCAAGCCTACGAAGTACACAAAGCTGCATTCAATGTTTGCGGGGCTTCAGGTCCGGCTCCTCCCGCAGGCCACGTGCCCAGTCGCTCGGCAGAACTCGGGACATCGGGAAACAATTGGCGGAGATTCACATGTGGGATGAAGATGAAGATGCTCGTCTGGTTAAAGGTGGAAGGTAAACCGCACACGGCTGTTGTACACCTATTATCATTATCATACGAATACATGGAACATATTCCCGTACCAATACCGTCTAGACGCATCACTCAACGCCTCCTCCGCAGCTCGAACAACGACGTATCCTGACCCTCGGGGTCCTCCGCTTCGTCCATCTCATCAGACGAATCCATCTCTGCTGTCTCTCCCGCAGCTTCCTCTGGGCGAACAAGCTCCGGCTCCTCTACACTAAATCCCACTTCACCCAGCACAAAATGTCCGAAATAGAGAACGGCTTCTAGAAGCTCCTCCCCAGTCGGCACAATGTTCTCGCGGGGCAGCAAGAACCCGTAACTACCCGTGTCGCGAAGCTTGATCTGGTACGCGTACTTGACGCCCAGATCGTGGTAGAACCAGTCAAGAGCGCTCCCGCCTGTCGACTCGATGCGCGGAAAGACAATGCGTCCATCCTTGCCCTTGGGGTTCTTCTGCAAGGCAACGTTGCCCTCGCATGCCGAAGTGACCTTGTAACTGTGGCCCTTCCTGGAAGTTCGGATTGCCTTGGCCAGACCTAGGCCTAGCTCCTCAAGGTCCTCGACGGTGGGTGGATCGTGCTCGCATGTATAGGAATACGGGTAGAGTATTTGCTGCGAATACGAATGCATGTCGAACAGACCCAGGAATTCCACATTGTTGTTCTCCGTTTCGTTCTTGGCCCATTCGGCAAACCGTTGAGCCTCTACCCCATCAAAGGGAGCATCGCCGGCATAAGACTCGCTGCACGGATTCGAGTGCGTCGTGTTACCGTTCCATTTGAACGAGTAGGCGCGATCCAAATCAATGCCGTGGCAGAATCGAAGGCTGGTCGGCTGCCGGTTCTTCCTCCATAGCCGATCGGTTTCCCAAGAGTAGACGTATCCGTCAGGGTTCAGCGTAGGAACAAAGACAAAATCGAATGCTTCAAGCATCTTGCTAACCGAGCGCACTTTGCCGTACGAGTTGATCAGGCTCCAGGCAATGTAATTGACAGTGCTGGTAGATATCCACTCGCGTGCGTGGGATCCGCCAGTGATGAGGATGGTTTTGCGCCGAGCTTGCTTTTGTTCGTCGTTGGTAGGGTGCACCCCAACGCGGAGCGCGGGTATATCCCGTCCTTCGTAACTGATGCCAACATTGATTTTGCGCACATGGGTGCTGAACATGGAGGCCATGAGGTCCATCCACGGTACAATGACATTTAGGGGTTGATAATCTTGAAAGAATGGGTGCTCTCGTTTCGACTGGGAGGAAGGCATCAACCGTGGGGAAAAGGAGCGATCGGTATCATGGGGCTGTGTACCAGACGGTGTGGGGTAAGAATCGAGGATTGCGTGCGCTAGATCCAAGTCGCGCATAAGAGGAACGTGAGACTTTTGAAGGGAGTCGGGGAGAAGGCCCATCAACGAAGGTACCTGTGCTGTTAACAAACAGATCGGATGTCGTGGTTGAAGAGGGTGTTACTCACCACATCCTGGGCTATCCGAATGTCCACCCAGTCATCGTTGAACTCCCACACATCGAGAAACAGTACCTCCACTGCCTCCGCAAGCGCTGAAGCCTCCTCTGCGCTCGTGATTTTAAACCGCATCACCATGTCATGGCCATAACGGGCGAATAGTTTGCCCTCGGCAGCACCACCATTGCTAGAAGCGATGCCATGGGAATGTGTTCCTAAGATCTTCTGTGCCTCGCCACGCCCACAGATCTTCTCTATGATGGCGGTTGACAGCCGGCGCCATGAGGACGGTGGTCGGTCATAACTCGCAGCGGAGCCCGTGTCTGGATGCGGCGCGGCGGCGATTAGTGTCGGGCTCAGGAACAGGAGGCTCACAAGGGCGAAGGAGGGGGGCCGCATGGCTAGTAGAAAGTGTATCCGCCCGCAAGCGCCGGGGGGAGCGTCGGTTCTGGCTCACATGCGGCTGCAGCGAAGGGTTCGAATGGAGATGTTCCTTTAACTGCGACTGCTGCCTGCAAATCCTGTTCCAAGGTTGTTGAGGAAAACGAAACGTCAACCTTGGAATGATAGTCAGTATAATCACGTGATAATATGTTCACCGCCACACTTATGCGCCACAGCCAGCCCCAGGCTCCCGGCAGCCCTCCAGTCGGCGACGACCAGCTCCGCATCCATCCACGCAATGCTCTCGTGTCGTGTGTGTGTGTACGACCGCCGACTTCAGACCTGTCCCAGACCTGCTCCAATGCGACCCCGGCCTTGTGCCTGACTGCCTCGTCCCCCGACCGTCTGCGAGCCTCCTCCCATTATTTACTCTCCTTTTCTTCGTTTCCCCCCCCTACCGTGTCTCCCAACCCTCACCACCTCGTTCGGCCGTCTCTTCCGCCCCGGACCAACCCAGGCCCTTGATCTCCAGAGACCCTGGCACCTCAGCCTTAGGAAAGCAGTGCCGCTGCTCCTTGGACTCTCCGCCTCATTACGCACTCTCCATTGTGCCATGCTCCCCGCTGTGCGACCCATATATGCGTAGATGACTTGCTAGCCTGTGCGAGCGCGATGCCTCTGAGGGGCCTCCGAGCGAACCGCAGTGAACGAGATCTTAACCGCCGCAGCACACTTGAACCCACCGCCCTCTTCAAGAAAGGCTCCTCCCCTGCCGACCATGCGGACGACCGGACTGGCGGACGAATCGCTGTCTCCGAAGATGGTGGACGCCCTCATTTTGGCGATGTCGGAGACATTGGCGAAGACAGTTCCCCCTCGCCGTCTACTCACGAGCCTACACCCAAGGCCCGACGCTTCAGCCTGATGCGTTTCCGCCATGCCTCGGACTCACACCTGTCGTTGAAAGCAAAAGAACACGCAGACTCTGACGCTCCGCCCGTTCCCGCAGTTCCTGCAACCTCCATAGCTAGTATGTCATCCTGCGATTCCAAGTCAAGTAGGGTCCGTAAGCATTGACATGAATCGCAGCGCCCTCCATCATAACCACAGCACCCACCATTGTCGATCATGACGAGCCTACCATCCCGCGCAAGCGCGGAAGAATGCAACAGTTCAGTTTGCGTCGCCGTTCTCTCGATCCGTCCTCGAGCCAACTACCCGGTCTGCGGAAGTCGATGGATAAGAAGCATAGTGCAGACATTAAGAGAGGGCCTTTTTCGTTTATGCGAAGTCAAAATGCTCTAATAGAAGAGCCAGGGAGGCTGTCAATCTCAGAGGCACCGGACACGCTCGTCCCTTCTGCCCGGGGCACTGCGCAGGAAGGCGCGTCGTCCCTGTCTCTCTCCGTACCCAGGGCGTCAGAGTCTTCACGGTCTGACGCCAGTTCAGGCGTTCACATCTCCTTTGAACACACTCCTAGACCACGGACTACCCCTAAATCCAGTACCTCACTGTTCAGCCTCGGGCGTAAGAAGCAGCGCGCATCTCTATTCCCGATACCTATGAAAGTTACAACCCCTCAATTCCCAAACACCGCACCTGCTACTCCACGGGCTTCTACGAGCGGGGTCAGTTCCGGCTCACCGCATCATTCCCCCGGAGGCGAAAGCCCCCCTTTGACCGCCATCAACCACAATCGTGTGCAGAAATCAGAGAACGGTACCACGACCCCTCCACATTCCTCATCTCAATTTGCGCTAGCCGCTGCGTCTCTGAACGATGCATCGGGAGGAGATTGTCTGCTTCGAAACGATTCAATCCGGTCGGTTCGATCCGCGCATTCCTCGCCGAATCGTCGGCCGAATCGCCTCGCTCTCCGAGGTCGGTCTTCAACGATGGGATCATTAGGAGCGCGGTCTGAGGATGTACCACCACCAACTCCGCCATATATCGCAAGTGGCAGAACCTCCACCTCGACAGCCGGCAGGAGTAGCTTCAGCAACTTGTTTAACTTAGGAGCAAGATTCCGTCAGAACCCTGAGACATACTCTCCCCGCCACGGATCACCTGCTCACGGATTCTCGGGGAATTCGGGGCCGTTGTCACAGCAAAACTCTCTGAATATCAGCCGAGAAGCCCTCGTGCTACCCGACCGTGAGGAGGGTGAAACGCCAGGGCATTACTTGGAACGACTGGAGGAGAATAACATTGACAAGAGCGTAATTGCAAGTTTGCTTACGAAGAAAGATGACGCCTTTCTGCTTGCAGTATTGCGAAGCTATATGCGGAAATTTGCCTTCTTCGGAGATCCTATCGACATGGCAATTCGCAAGTTATTGATGCAGGTGGAACTGCCAAAGGAAACTCAGCAGATTGATCGAGTACTTCAGGGGTTTGCTGACCGCTACCATGAATGTAATCCTGGTATATATATCAATCCTGGTGCGTGCAATGAGGTCTTCCTCTCGTTACGATTTTTGGCTGACAGTTTCTCCAGACAAGGCCTACTTTATTTCCTTCTCGATCGTTATTCTCCACACCGATTTCTTCAACAAAAATAACAAAAGGAAGATGCAAAGGAACGACTACATCAAGAATTCATCTTGTGAAGGCGTCTCGGAAGATGTATTGGGATGCATATACGACAATATTGTGTACACGCCTTTCATTCATATTGAGGATGAGGTTGATCTCAAGAACATCGCATCTCGACGAAGTAAGAAATCGGCGGTACTTAAAGGATCGCTGCACGATCCAGCGAAGAAGGCGGTCCGAGAGCCGCTTGATCCGTACACGCTCATCTTGGAGGGCAAACTCGACATACTCCGACCCAATATCAAGGATGTCATGAACCTGGACGACCCATACGGCTATCTCGGTTCGGCACCGACGCTCGATATCCGGAACCTCTACAAATCATTTGCGCGCTATGGAGTCCTCCAGATTGTGTCTTCTAGGTCAAGACCGGAGGCCTTCATGTCGCAATCGTCGCAGGAGAACCCGCTGGATTCATCGGTAGGCATCGTGGAGATGCCGGTCACTAAGATCGGAGTGTTGTGGAGAAAAGACACGAAGCGGAAGAAGGCACGATCGCCTTGGCAAGAATGGGGAGCAGTGCTCACGCGTTCTGGACTTTCCCTCTTCCGAAATTCTAGCTGGGCGAAGAACCTGATGCACCAACATGATCAACATGAGAAGCATGGAGACGGAACCCCGGTAGTCTTCCAGCCACCTCTGCACGAGTTCAAGCAGGATCATATCATTCCGATGGATGGGGCAGTTGCACTTGTCGACAATACGTACAAGAAGCACAAGAACGCGTTCGTAATATTTTCGAAGGCGGGAGAAGAGACCTTCTTGGCAGACAACGAGAAAGATTTGAACGATTGGTTAGGGATGATCAACTACTCGGCCGCATTCGAAACCCTCGGTGTCCGCCCAAGAGGACTCATCGGAGCACTATATGATGGCCAAAGGCATCGCGGCATCCGGCGACTGGAGTCATCGCATTCCACAACGTCCGTTTCGACGCCAACCGGCGAAGTCACCATCCAACGTGGGCGAATTGACAAGCAGTTTGCTCAACAGATTATGAGCGCACGAAGAGAACTTATGCAAAAGCGTATTTCCGAGTCTGAGGAGCGACTTACGCAATGTATCAAGCAACTTGAAACACAATTGAGAGATGCCAGGCATCTTCAGATTCTTGCACCCATTCAACCTAAGACCAGAGACCTTCTAATCCATGCAGCCGGACGTCTGTCGGCAAAACTCAAATGGTCGCGGATTGAAATCTGGCGTATGAAGTGCCACCGAGACATCTTGGCCCAAGAGTTGCAGGAAGAGAAGCAGAGCACCGGCGATCTTGCATCTCAAAATGAGCGCCTTGATACCACGTCCCCCCTGGTGCAGCAGCAACTCTCCCCTCTACCGGCTAAGAAGCCCTCCAAGATCGTCGGACTGACGCGTCTCACTTCTAAAACTAGCTCACATTCAGGAAGCCAGAAGCCGCCTCCTTCTCCCACCGTCTCTATCGCAAGACCAGGCACCAAGTCTTCAAGAGATACCGAGATTGGCGGAGACGATGCGTTCAAAACTCCTCCTGAAACATCGCGTCAACCAAGCCCCAGTCATCTTTCTGCACCATATGCGCATATGCCAGTCACCCCTCAGTCCCTCCATTGTCCGGAGCCTATGACGAGTTCTTCCACACAGTCTCCGAAGCTGACACCCTTCGATCGACGTCTTTCTACATCCTCGATCGGCGGAGGGACCTTGAGTTCCGATGATCGCTCTGATGTAGAATTGCGGTACGAGACACCGCCGCCCATCGAGCCTGCGAAAACGGACCGGCCCAGCACCCCCGAATCGGCTCCCACAAATGGGCTTCATCTCGACGGCGGCTCCGACTCTGAAGCGGATCGGCCTCCTGCTGCACTTACCGGCTCACCGGAGTCACGGTCAAAGGTGAGACGGAGCTTGCATCGCACGTTGCGAGATTCTCATGCGGGATCATCTCACCGTCGAGGACATAAGACGAGGGATTCTGCATCTACCATCGTCAGTGATGATACTCACGAGAGTGAGGGGTTGGCGAGGAGGAAAGGTAGTTTTACTCTTCACGGCAAGAAAGCCTCCGTCATCACCTTTGGGCTTGACTGGCAGAACATGTCCGCAGAGGAACGACTGAAGATGAGAAAACAAGCCCATGAGGCATTGGAAACAGGTTCTGCAGAAGATAAGGAGGACGGCACTCGCGGTCGGTCACACTCCATCGCAACCGCCAGTACTGGTACCATTCTTACCTCGCCCCGCGCCAACGACCAGGACGATCCGACGCCTCGCCCCTCTCCCGACGACATTCAGAAGAAGCGCCATGTATCTTCACAAACCATTACGCCTGCCAATTATCGAGCCTCTTCGGGCGCCCACGACTCCGATGCTCGGTCCATGAAAATGGAGATGAGCGGAATTGAAGAGGAAGCAACCTCGAAGTCGCTCGAATCAGCAGCGCAAGAAAAACCAACGGGGGAAAAGGCAAACCTTGAGCAACCCCATATTGAGAACCCAAATTCACAAGCTGGCGACCAGAAATCAAAAGCTCCCGAAGCTTGATCGATCCTGCTTGTTTGCGCAACAATTCATGTATATGCCTCGGATTTATCCATTGTCGAACCTTCAAGATCTTAGCGTTGCATGGGAGTGGCTCTCCCCACAATATGAGTTCTACCGCATCCCGACGATCTGGACTTCCCTTTGTTTGTTCTTTTGTGTTATGGATTCTAAGCGTGTACTGTACATATAGATGGGTTACGGGGTTGATGGCGTTGGTGCGCGTGTGCGTTGCCGGCCATGCAAACGGATGTGGAGACAGCGTTATCGCTGGGTTGGTTTCTCTGCTGGCATGGCAATGAAGGGTCTGAGGGTTCAGCCTATACTAGGGCTCCTAGCTAGGGGTTTCTCTTTGTTTTTCAGGTACGGTGATGCGTGGATAGACCAGAAATATATAAGTTATCTAAGTACGCGGTTGATGTGTGTAGGTGGGTAGCGTGTTCTTCTGGTTCATTTTTGCTGTTAAGCCTACGAGGCGAAGACCTTTGATAAGAGATGCGCTTGTGAAGGCTGAGGAACGACTTAGCAGATTCTACTCGCAGGTGTACTTTCCCAAGCGAGACCAGAGCACAGGGGAAACTTGACCTTCACGGACCTCGACCGTTTCGTTTCAGGGCTATATAGCTACCTAGATTCACGGTTTATAGCAATCCCGGAGTCTAGCTTTAGGCTGTATAATTCGAGTTTTTGTTGTCTGCTAGCACGCTGCTTCGTTTTTCACTGGGTGGCTTAGTTCCGATGATCATAGGGACCGGCGATGCTCTTAACAGATTATGCATATTGGTGGGAGTTTTAGTCTTTACTAGGTAAGCTGCTGCGTTGAAGAAAGAATCCTGCATGCTCTCCGCTTCCTTACGCAGGTACTTCGCATTCTTCGCGTTCCAGTCCCTGTAGGCTAGAAGTTTCAGGTTAGCAGTTGAGCGACACGTTCTAAAAATAAAAGTATAACATCTTCCTGAGATTCCTCGGGACTGAGGAAAAGATCACTTCAACAGTTACCATTGTACACCTACGCCTTGATTAACCTTCAACACGTTCAGGCAGTACACATCTGTCAATCAGAAGAATCGCTCACTAGGGTGCTCAAAACTTTCTCTGCAGTCCTCTCCACATTTCCATCCTTGAAACCAACGATGGCCTCAACCACCATCAGCGACCACCTCCTCTTCCAACAATCCGTCTACAAACCCCTCTCCCCAAACCAAACCCGCCTCTTAAAAATCCACCCATGCAACTTTCCCGTCTCCCTCTTAAAATGCGATCTCATCACCGCCACCCTGCACGAGGAAACCGGCGCCATCCCTCTCGACAGCACCCACCCCCTACCCTACGAAGCCCTGTCCTACACATGGGGCGACCCAGCACCCACTGAAAAAATCCAAGTCAACGACATCCCCTTCTACATCTCCAAGAACCTCTACATAGCGCTCAAGAACCTCCGAAGCGCCACGAAAGCGCGCCTCCTCTGGACAGACGCATGCTGCATCAACCAGCAAGACCTGGCCGAAAAGGCGCAGCAGGTCGAAATGATGTTCTCCATCTACCTGAAAGCTTCCAAAGTCGTCGTCTGGCTCGGTGAAGCGTCCCCAGCCGCTTCCAAAATCTTCCCCTTGATCCAACAAGTCGAGAGCGGCCTCTACGACTTCAACGAAGCCGCAGAAGACGAGGAAGCGCGCGCCGCCGCGCAGTCCTTCATAGAAACAACGCCGTACTTCCGGCGCACTTGGATCCGGCAGGAAGTCCACGCCGCGTCCGAAGTGCAGCTCGTGTGCGGGCCGTACGCCTGCAGTTTTGAAGATTTCGCCGTCGTCATGGACGATTTACTCGCGCGGGAGCAGGACGCGACGAATCTGTTTGATCCGACCAGGGATCCGACGGAGGAGACGTACAGGGCCATGATGCTGTATATCTTCTTCAAGCGCGACTGCGACACGTACCACTTCCCCGAGGAGGAGATGCACAATATGTGGTTCCGGCTCATCATGCGGAGCGCGATGTACGAGTGCTCGATGCCGCAGGATAAGGTGTATGGCGTGCTGGGCATTGTGGCCAAGATGACGCGGTCGGGGGCGGAGGAGGAGTATGCGGAGAGGATCGATTCGACGGTTGGGTTTCCGGGGGTCGATTATACGAAGGGGGTTGCGCGGGTTTATCAGGATTTCGTCAAGCATGCGATCAATGGTAGCGGGAATCTGGATGCCTTGAGCGTGTTTGTGGATAGGGAGAGTGTGGGCGAGGATCTGCCGAGTTGGGCCGTCGATCTGAGGAGGAATGTCCCCAGGATCGTGGTCCCGCTCGAGATGTTTGATCTTTCGGCCGGTGAGGCGTACGGGCTGAGGGAGCAAGATTATCAAGAGTACGGCGTTCTCAGGCTGCGAGGAAGAAGGCTGGGTGTCATTCGCTCGACGGTTTCGCCTTTTGAGAATGGGCTGGAGCGTCGGATCAGGGGGCCTCATGAGCCGCGTCTCCACAGCTGTTTCTCTACTCGGGAGATGTGGGAGCCCGAGAAGAATGGCGATAGGGGCATGGACGAGGCCTTCCAGATCATCCAGGACAAGTGCTCGTATAACTGGACGACCGTCGAACCAGTTACGACCAGGCTTTACGGCGATGCTGATTTCGCAGACTTCGATCCTACGATACACCAGTGCCATGCCCTTGTCTCCAAAATGGCAAAGGAAGGAGACATTATTGTTTTCCTATGCGGCGCTGATGTGCCGTTTGTTATTAGGCGCACTGTCGACGTAGATGAAGAGTCATACTCCTTCTTAGGACCAGCACTTCTTATAACCGGAACACAGCAGCGCATGAAGAAGGAAGTTTTCAGTTATTCAATGGCGAGGACTCGAGACATGCGTGGAGAGCCACTAGAAGAGTTTATTCTTCGTTAAGAAGAAGAACAGGAGAGCACATGAGCTGAGCCAGTGTAGTCCTCAGTTTGTAAAGGATGTTATGCTGAACAAAGTAGAAACTTGTCCCTTGTATAGAACCTACTATTGTTGGTATACAGGAGCAATCGAGATATCTATCCTACCTACTACTCCCCTCTCCTAGGAAGCTTATCCAACCCCGAATTGCACTCGTAGGCGGTGGCCAAAGACAGGCATAATATTGAACACGCAAAAACAAAAAGATATTAGCTTACATGTATTAATGTCCTAAATGATAAGAACCTGCTAATCAGACCTCGTGTGCTTGAGATAGGCAAGTTGCTAAGCTACTTAGGCATTGCAAGGGCACTGAAGGGGATCTGATCTATGCAGCTCTTGACTCCTATCCACGCAACCCTACGAGTCTATATAGTAAACAACCAAGACGTACATTTCTGAAGTTATATAGCGTATATGGACCAGCGCCTCTATATAGTTTCATGCCCTAGTCTTACTGAGTTCCTAGTCCAGTCCTGCACAATTCAGAGAGATGCCAGTCAGCGACGGCGAGATCATAGAGCACAAAACGTAGAAATGTTGGTAAACATTACAAACATTACCCACATCTTCAGGTGCAATGACAGCCGAGTGACGGTGGGATTCTTTCAGCCTATTTGTAGGGAGCCGGAAGGGAAGCGGGAGCGAAGTTACCCTTAGGATCCCAATGCACTGCAACATTGCTATGCCTTCGTTTCTCCCGAAAATAGCACGGGTGTGTTAGGTTATCATACTGAAGAACGACTTATTCTCCTCCCAGGAGACCGATCAACTGTAGATTTAGATGATATGTAGTACATTTATTACCTATAGCTACTCTATCCATGAACTGAAGCGTTTTCGTTGTAGCCAGCTTTGCCCTAATTGCTCCCATTTACCTTCTAGCGCGTTTTCAGCAATCAAATCATACTTAGACCTAGTATATTGATTAAGCGGCAAGAGACCATGTTTCGTGTCGCTAGGCGCTCATGTATGCTGTGAGGTCTGCACACGGCTTCAAATCCAGAACGAAACCCCCGCTAGGTGGCTTGATTCTGACGAAAGGCGCTACAGTGCAAAAGGTAACCCTACGCGAGATGGGCTGAAAGTTGGCTGTGGATGCACTTGCGGGGTAGGGACCTTTCTTTCATTGTCTCTGTTGCTTCACTCGTGCCCCTAATACATCGCCTGCACACCTCACGAGGCCTACCCAACAAACCAAGACTATCCACTAAACATAAAGATAATTCGTTGCAAGTTCCTCCCATGGATGTTCGATCCGAAGACCTCCTGCCAGGCGAGAAAGTCTTAATCACCAAGAGTGCAAATGCGCTCGTAAAGATCACGGAATACGGCTTGAGCAGGTTCTTCGCAGACGATCTCCTCCGCCTCATGGGGATGAAGAAAATCGAAGGCATCGGGGGCAAGTTGTATCTCACCAACTATCGACTGCTATTCAAGTCACACGCCTTCAATCGCCTTACGGGTAAATTCAGCGTTGCCCTTCCCACAATAAAGAGCGTGAAGGATACATCTCGCTTCGTGATGAAGAGGATCGACGTCGTCACGGATACGGAGACATTTCAGTTTGTTGTCTGGGGGATCCCGGAGCTCATTTCAGCAATAGACAGGGCTCGCGCGGCATTGACGGACGTGGAGATCGAGCAGTTGAGAACTTCGGCAGCAGAGAATTATAGGAGGTTCGGTGACGGGCTCAAAGTCGCCAATGCGATCGAGACGATGAACAGAGCTCTCCTGGTGGCTCGCAAGTCAGGTACGCTGGCCAAGATAGCGGCTGGTGCGAGTAATCCTTTCGAGCTTTCTGGGATTATGAATTTGCTCGAACTGCTCGGCGATGGGCCTCCAGCGCAGGGCTCGTCTACTGGATAAGCAGATGATTTGTCGTGTGTATTTCAAGCACTTGAGAACAGTTTTCCTTAAGAGAACCGATATATTGACTGATCGCTGGATGACCTTGCCATGAAACCTGGGCGCGCTTGAATGTTTGCCTAGTCGATTCAATACTAGCGTTAGTGGTCTCGTCGCTAGCAAAGGCGACTGATCTATACGGCTTTGGATCAGCACTTTCAACAGAAAGAATCAGGATTTCCTATAAGCCCCGTACTGTTCCGTATAGAGGACAAAATGTGTCTGTAGCTGCAGCTTACCCCCTGAGACTTACAGGCACATGGGCCCGCTCGGCTTGATAATCGTACAATAAACCCCGTATCAAATCAGCTCAGTGCATCCTCCACGATGTTACAATTCTTCACCAACCCCATCCCGTCATGATAAAAGTACAAGCACTCCCGCCCACCCAATCAAGCCTTCGCCTCCCCACTCTGGACCTGCTGCGGACCCTCTTTAGCAGTCATGCCCCTATCCTCTCTCCTCACCAACTCCGCCTCGGCCCCTGGATCCGGCCCAAACTCCCAGTTCCCACCCGCCACATCATCATCCCCGGTAGTCTCCAATCTCCGAATCTCCCTCCTCATATACCCCACAATCATCGCCAACTTCTCCGCATCCACATCCTCCCTCGCCCCAAACAGATTCCTCCACACGGCCGCCGCGAGTACCGCGTCGCCCTTGACCAATCCCTCATCATACGCCATCAACACCGCGCGCCAACTCGCAAACACGTTCTTCAGATAGCGCTGGCGGAGAGACGATTGCGTGAACTTGTGGTACACGAAGAGCCGGTCTTCGGCTGCGGCGAAGGCGTGGTTCGTGAGGTGCTGGATCCAGATGGGTGCGTGTGTGGAGGGGAACATGCGGAAGCGGACTTGTAGCATGTACATGTGGAGGAAGGTGATTTGGGCCCAGTTGTTGAAGGTGGGTTTGAGACCGAGCGCTGCATTGCCAGTTCGTTAGCGATGAATGGTTCGTCGGTGCTGCTGGATGCGGCTCGGGGCAAACATACTATCATACCACCATCCGCTTCCGACGCCTACATGCGTGCCGTCCTCATCTGTCGGGATCTCCGCTCCTTTCTCTGTCGCCTGCGGAATTGTGTATGCGCCGGGGGCAGCGCATTTCTTGAAGAGCTCCCCCGTCGCGCCGTATGCTACGTAGGTTTCTGTGAAAATGGGCGCCTTTTTGCGCAAGGTTTCGGCGATTTTCCTTGCGCCGGGGGCGCGCCATCTGGGGGGTGGAGGCGGGCTGGGGTTGGGAGAAGGAGGAGCGGTCGAGTAGGTGCGCTTGTTTATAAGGGGAGCGGTTATGTGTGTGGAGGTTGCGCGGGAGAGCTGCGATGGCTGATGTCTGCGTTAGCTATGGTATGCGGTATTCGTGCTCAATTAGAAAATCGTACTTGAGAAATGAGCTTGGGGGGCCGAGACAGCGCCCTCGAGCAGGCGCGACACGCATAGTTTGACGCCATTGTGGGGATTTCCAGGGAGATATGGGTTGCTCTGATGCTTGGACGTCGAAAAAGTGATGGGCGGTTCTGGTGCACGGACTAAAACGGGGCGGAGATCGATAAGTTAGATGCATGACTTCACCACTTCACGTCGACAAATCCTCTCATTCTACCATGGATTCTTCACGTGCGAAAACGGCCGATGACGCAAAAAGGGATGCCCGAGTTGAAGAGAAAGAAACCGCCGAAAAGAACAGTTTAGATAGCTAGTAAGGAATAGACGGTGCTAGATAACACTTACAATTAAATTGCATAAGTTATTTTTCTTCCATATCAACTTGGAATTACTCCAAAATGTTATAAACCGTCGGGCAATTGGTCTAGTGCCTATGACTCTATGAGCATTTTTATATTCTTGCCATCAAGCGGACGAGTTGCTCCTTTTGGGATTATGAGGTTTCTTTGAGCGAGTAGTGTTTACGCTAAGATCTTGGTGGATGTTGCTTGACTCAAATATTGCGATAGTGCAATATTTTCAATAACTAAAATAGGGCAATTGGTCTAGTGGTATGATTTTCCCTTAGCATGGGAAAGGTCCTGGGTTCAATTCCCAGATTGTCCATTTTTTCCTTTTTTTTTTGTATAGCCTAGAATACGTATTCTGTGTTTAGAATTTTAGTAAAGGTATTACCTAAACTTCCTACATTTCGTGTTGCACTGTGCTAAGGCCTTTCTTCTTTTAAACTTGAAATATTCCAGACTTAGTTAACTGCAAATAGCTTCCTTAGCAAGAAAATCATCGTGCACATGCAAGCATCCTCCATGCAAATAAACATCTGCAGTAATACAATCACCCTAACCCTACTAAACGCAGCATACATACTACTGCGAGAAGGCAGACAACTCCTATACTCCCATGATATTCTACTTCTACCTTTGTCCTTGCCTAAGTCCAAACCCCCGCCCCTCCAAACCATACCACCCCTAGATTACGGTGCCGTGCCATTACCAACGCACGGCTAGGCGCACGGACAGACCCACCGTCCTCCGCCTCCCCAACCGGCGCCTGTGGTCTCGTTCCGTTCCAACCCACCAGCCCTTCCCGATCCGCCAATTCCACTGCCTACCATAATCGCTGCCGCAACATGGAGGTTCCAAGGACTGCAAAAACGGATGAGGCGCGCACGGCTGCCGGCCACGATCTAATACAGTGGCAAAGGTTCTACGTGAGCTTCAGCGAAACATTTACAACCATTATATGTATCTTAACACGGGGCATAAGATGATTACACGCGAGGAAGCAAGGAAGCATGTACAGGGTGATCCAACCCGTTCGTGGCCCAGCGTCGCTGCGCATGAGAAGAAAGCCATGTTAGATCGGATCAATCAGCTACTAGCCAACGAAGACATCCCCGAGGTTTCCCAATCGTTATTTCTATGGCGAATGAAGAAGGCAATTCAAGACGCAAAAGAGGTAGCGAGAGAGGCAGCAAGAGAGGAAGCAATAGCGGCAGCAAGAGGGGCAGCAAGATTGGCTGGTAAGAAATACACTACTTTGGGATTGATACTATAATACACGTTCTAACCAAACCAGCTAGGACAGGTGCTCCGCCTAGCGGCACAGAGGTGGTAGAAGATTATACTGCAGGCAGGCTGGGGCAGGCGTCCCGCCGTCGCCCCTTTGATCCTGTTCGAGACTACTAGCATGGATGACCACGGGTCTCAAACACAAGGCATTGGGCGATGAGTTTCCTGGCAGCGTTACCATACTATGTACCCAGAATTTGGGTAGAAACATCGGACAGCCTCTTTATGTCGAACCAGTGATGAGCTTGAGTCAACCTTTATTCTCCTTTACATATCGTATAGTAAGTAGACGTGGAAATAATCGCTCTGAGACCTATTCATCTCATCTTGTTACCTCCTGGCGAGGATTAAGCACCATAACTTAACAGGTGCCACTTAGGAAGTTTCTGCATCAGCCGGGTGCTTATGTACTTGCAATACCGCGCCGCAACCGGGGCACGGCGGGATGCTCGACTGATTTCGCCCCTCGCCCGCGGAACGTGGCCTAGAGTACGGGTATAACTCTTCGAGGTAAGGTTTGTCACTGGAGTACAGCAGGACCACGAACAGTAAAATAAGGACTAAAATGAAGATAACAAGAGACTGGTACCGCAATTTCAAGTGTAGTGGAGACCATCTCTCCAAATGCAACGAGGACATGTACCTACCCACCAGTTGACCATGCACAGTAGTGGCCCTCCACCAGCCTTCCCTGATAGACGCCAGCACGTATCGAAGGACGGGCGTGCGCCAGACCTCAGAAGGTACGTTACGTATTCACACAAAACCCAGCATGTAGAAATCACCTCACGCTCACGCCACGGTGCCGTTCAATCCAAGAGAGGGAGAAAATAAAAAGCCGTATCCATAACCGAACCCTAAAACCGACACCCAGAGACCGCCCGTTATTAATGCCGAAACGAGTGCATTCATGTCCATGTCCTTTTCCCACCCAAACCGAACCACGCCGTTGGATGCAAGAACCGGGCCAATCCCATCCCATCCCATTAGATATGCTCACTATACCCTTACGCCAGTACGCCATACGTTTCGTGGGTAACAAACGCTCGGTGTATCTAGGTCTGTGTGCCATACGCCATATCCTAGGACCACGATGCTCAAAACGCCAGAGCACCAAAGCGCCAATCAACCTTTTGATCGTCACTCATAACCCGTCCAACGCCGTCGAAAGCTAAATGCAATAAAAGGTTGATACCCCAAAATCCGGAGCCAGAGTATTCAGGTATCAATACGCTCACGCGCTTACCACAGGCCCCACGCCATACAAGTTCCAACTGCACATGGCTGTGTGCAGGAACCCTGAATCTCCTAGCTTCCAATAGCCTCAACAGCATCATCCGATTCACTCCCAAAGTCTGACTGCTCTGACTCCAAGTCAGCCAGCGTGATCTCGATTGGGCTGGCACTCCTGCGGAAGTTCAACTCACCACCGGTAGAGAACGGGGTGAGGTCATCTGACCAGGCTCTGGAAAGCTCCTCCAGTTCCTGAGCTATGTTCATAACGTCATCGTCCGCTGGAACCCTGAGATTGAGTATATGTGGGTCGTTGCTGCCGAGCAGAGTACCAAACTGCTGGACGACAGCTCGGCACGCCTGCAGGAGCGAATCCGCGTACGCTCGGCTGGTTCCTCTCCTGTGCTCAGACCTGAGCTTAACAATCATATCGAGAGCCATTCGCCGTAGAGTCGTGTAGTAAACATTGAGGATCGTGCCAGAGAGCAGACCTTCCTCTGGGCCGTAAGTAGTCAGGTGGTAGACATGAGTTGCGGTGGCTGCGCGTACTTCCTCGTCCTCGTAGAGTAAAAGCGGGATTGAATAGATGCGGCACTTTAAGAGCGCCGTGTGGTAGAAAGAAGGGTGACCCTGGTCCGGTGCGTGCATGTTTCGCATTGTCGGAAGGGCGCTGAGGAAGTAGATGTGAGCTTCACCTCCAGCATCCTTCAATGTCGCGGCATTCGTGGCTATAGTTCCGATGATGTCGTGCACGTTTTGCAGGTTCGGGCAGGCCTCACAAAAAGCTACAGCTGCTTTGA
This sequence comes from Westerdykella ornata, assembly GCF_010094085.1. Lineage (NCBI taxonomy): Eukaryota > Fungi > Ascomycota > Dothideomycetes > Pleosporales > Sporormiaceae > Westerdykella > Westerdykella ornata. The sequence goes on from NW_022986856.1 coordinate 633,724, forward strand.
CATAGGGATCCGAATAGGGAACCGTGAGAGTGATGCCTTCGCTCATAGTGAAGAAAACCGCCTGCCTGATCCTGTGCTCCTCGGATTGGAGCATCCACTCGAGAATTCTACCCGGACAATCGACTTCTGATCTGGAGGAGTCAAAAACTTCGATGATCTTATCCAAGACAGCATACACTGAATTCTCCTGATCCCAGGTTAAGAGTAGGCTTTTCTCAGTGACAGTCAGGGGAAACTTGTGCAGCGCACGATTCTGGTACAGAAACCTGTCGTCGTGTTGGGCGGATGCTGGCAGAGGGGGGAGGCGAATGTCCAAGTGCGATAGGAGTACACTCACAAACTCGATGAGTTTGGTGAGTATGTGTCTCCTCTTTTCCATCAAAGTGCAAACGTATTCATGTGAACTGCGCGTCGTGGGGGAAGCGTGCAAGCCCAAAGTTCTCAGACAGAAACCGAGAAGGCCTTGTCTCAGAAGAAGCGCGCTCTCGACGCTTCCCATGCCAGACAACTCGCAGAGGACATGATAAACGTCCTCCCAGCCCCGAGGGCTTTCATACGTCTCTGCAGAGAGAACACAAAGTCGTTCAGCCATATCGAAGAGAACGCCTTGCGAAGGAGTCGTAGACATGACGTCTTCGTCGCTGTCACTGCCATCGGTGCCGAAATATGCGGACGGATCCTTTTCCCGCAAAAATTGTAGGCAATCGACCAGGAGTGCACGACTCTGCGCACGCACCTTTTGGTAGGGACACTGCAAGAGCAGGTTGGAAAGAGCATGTCTGTTTCTCGACAAACGTTCCAAGGCGATCGCAGAGCAATTAGCACACGAGAGGACGATCCTGCGAAGCTGAGACAAGAGCTCCTCGAAGGATTCGCAATTTCGCTGCCGGGGGAGGATCTGGTAGAGATGTTCGAGGGCCATATGCAGGGTTTGACTCTCCTGCACGTGGTCTTCCGAACACGCCCCTTCATTCACACTCCGAAGCTTCGTCAGCATCTGTCTGACGAAGCTGGTGTGGCCTGGATCGTGCAAGCAGTATTCGCGTATGAAATCCTGGTTGTCCTTGTCGATGGCTTCCTTGAAGGCAAGAGGTACGGAGACCTTGATAGGGCCCCCGGTCGCATCGATGCTGTAATCCTGCTGGTCCTTCTCAATGGCCGTTTTCCGCTGATAGAAGAGCATATATGCGCTATAAGGCTTCTGCATCTGCGGAGCATCCTCGAAGAAGCCTCCAAATGCTTGTTTAGGGATATCGGCGGGCTCGAACCGGCCGACATCGCGGTCGTTGAATTCGAACCAATTCGACGTTCCTCCGGACGGGCATGGCCGTTCGCGGATATAGGAAAAGTAATGGCCGTTGTCGGCCGTCCCATAGTGGACAAGAACCCCTGACAGCTCGAAGATGTCCTCTTTTCGAGGTTTCGACGGGTCACCCAGATATTCGACTTTGTAAGGGCTGACATCGAGAACCATTGGAAAGTGAAAGTAATCATTGACCTTCGTTCTTGTCATTTCCACCAGGTCGTAGTCGAACCGCTTTAGATGGAAGATCAAATTGTCTGGAACGTCCTTCAGACACGTGCTAGTATTCTGTTAGTGTAGGACCCTTACACCACACACTCAATGCTCACCGTTTGACAGCGTCCACAAACTTGCCTCCGCAACTCTCACACTTGTATTTATTATCGCCTTCCATCACATCGCCTTCCACAAAAGCTTGGAGGCTATCCAGAAGGCTTGCCTTGCCCTGAACGTCGCATTGTACAACGAAGAAGCTTTCAACTCGCTCCGAGACGTGGTTGCATTCCTTGGATTTGATCTGATTCATTGTTTGCCCTCCATAGAAAGACCTGAACTGCCGTTTTGTCTGGGGTGACAACATTTGAGCCTCCCACTGGTCGAATAGCAGATTGTAAAACTCATCGGCATCCATTTGTACCGCGATGTCGATGGGTAAACCTTCAATGTCCTTCAGACACGAGGCAAACGCTCGGGGATCCGCCGACTTGCGATAGCTATTCTGCATCTCGGCGAAGAGTCGCTGAGTTTCACTCAACAGGCGCAACGATGGAGTAAAGTCGGACACACGGAGCCCTAGCACGAACTTTCGAAAATTGACATTCATGAACAGTTGCGTGAGGAGTGAATTCATGTAACAGATGGCCCTCGGGTTGAGTAGCCCCACGTACCCTGTGGGAGACCGGATCTCGTTCGTACGATCAAAGCCGTAGGGTCTTTGAGCGAGGTACGTAGAGGCAGCGACATCCTCGGCAAGGTCCAACAGGGCGTCGTAGCTAACACGGTCGTCGATCAAAGCAAGGATCAGGCTGTAGAGCTCCATTCGCGTGCCACTTTCAAGGACAGGAAGAACGGGACTTTGTGTATCACCGTCGGGAATCTCGGCAAGTCGGGGCACAAATAAGAACCTTTCGTAGAGCCGCTTAGCGAGCGGAATAGCGTTGAGCGACTTCTTGAACGACTTGATCGAAGAAACGCAACACAGAAGTAGTTTCGTGAAACCCAAAACAACGTGGTCCACTTCATCGCGCCCGACGAATTCTTCGTGGCGGTATTCTGATAATAATGCGCCCCAAGATTGGAGGCAAGATTTCAACGAGGCCTCATTTCTGCTTGTTTCATCATAGGCACGGAACACCAGCTCCGCGAGGGTGAAGAGCTGGGGAGATTGAGCAGTGTATTCAACTGCTGCAGGAAGAACGGAGGAGATAATGGACCAGAAGCGCTCGACTATCTCCTTTTTCGTTAATGCTGAGGTACTGGGGAGGTCGCCTCCGCAGACCGACGCGATGGATTGCGCGACTTGCTCCCGAAGAGGTTGTCGTTTATCAGTGAGAAGGAGGAGCTGATGCAGCGGCGAGATATTACTCCTTGATACAAATTCGGTCCAGACAACGTTTGAGTGCAAGGAGGCTTCAAGGATGGTGGCATAAGACGTCCAGGCAATGGAAGGAAGTTCCGACGAGCTTTCCATGGCGACATGTATCAATGTAATTAGGCGATCGACAAGCTTGCATGGGTCCGAGAAGTATTGCGATGAGATCTCTTGCGGTGGTCGTTCTTTCAAAAGTTCGAGTAGACAGCGGACGAGCACCTCCGCGAGATGCAGCTCGTTTTTACCGCTGAAGGATGCATGCATCAGGCGAGGGTTGAGGATGGCTCCATCCAAAATGCGAACACAGTTCAATAGGGCCGGGTCTTCAATTGCGCCCTTACGAAGGCGCTCCCTGAACCTACAAAGGAGCGCATGAGCTGCATATTCCGCCTGGAAAATCTTCCCTGGGGGGAATATAGAATCTGCCGGAGCTCCGTTGTACATGATGTCATCTGCGAAGCGATCGCGATACGGAAAGCTCATAAGGAGATCGAAGATCGCTTGGCTAACATGGTCGTCTGAGTCCATGCAAGCGAATAGCTCCTCGAAATGAGCCAGCACAGCAGCCTCGAAGGCGGAGGTTCCGGATCTCTCATAGGCGTGAGGTTTAAGAGAGGCGCTTCCGGCAGCCTTCTGCACGAGTATATGTGCATTGGACGTGAGCGTGGTCTCGGCGAGCTTGGCCTGAAGCTGCTCCAGCGAATTGATCTTTCGCCCAGAGGAGAAAATGTTCACCTTGGTGAATCCGGTCGCGCGGCACAGACGATGTTCTAGCTCTTGAACTGTATTTGCTATTCCCATCAACAGCTTTTCCCTCCGCGAGGTGGAGTTGGTGGCATTATACGTTATTTCGATTGGTTCTCCAACGACATCTTCGGTCTCCATCGGCTCGTCGTCAGATTCTAAAGCCTGACTATGACGAAATGCGGACCTCTCCCTGATATTCTTCAGGAGAATCTTCTGTAGCAATACCGTCCTGCTCAAACGTAACTCCGTTTGCTTCCGTGCATCTTCTGACAGGCCAACATCCATAGCATCCGTCGGTCTTTCGAGCCCGCCACTGCGCAAAATCCGGTGTGCCTTTAGGAGCTCGTTCGCACATTTCCCTGCCAATGCGACGTGGGCAGCTTCCAGATTGTCCACAGTCAGGTTTTCGTAGATGCTGACTTTAACGTAGCGAGCAGCCAACAGATCTGCTACCTTGTCTTCGATGGTGCCCGGAGGAGCCTTCATCATCAATTGCCACAAGAGGTCAGCCCCGGGTATCTGAAGAGGATCCTCGTTACTCTCCGAGGGGCTTTCCGTCCATGAAGGAAACCTAAAGCAAGCCACGAAATCAAACATGCCATGTGTGTAATACTGTGGATCCAAGCCTGGAATATAGGACATAATGAGCTCCTTGCAAAACCGGCTTCTAGTCCCGCTTCTTGAGCAATCAGTGAACTTTTGCCATGCACGATCGCGCGAGCGGTTGTCAAAAGCAAACCTGCCAACGGTGTGATCCCATATCTGGATGTACAGCTCCCTGGGAATCGCTTCCGGAACCTGCGAAACCAGCGAACGGAGCATATCAAGTCGTATTTCCAGTGCATGCGGATACAGCTGATAGATCTCCTGCCTGGCTTCAGCCTCGATGAAAGAACATAGCTCATTCAGAATCCAAGTGACGATATCGGAGCGGCTGCGGAAGAAGGAACTATCCGTATAAGAGTGATGCTTCCAGATTATGTTTATGGCGCGGATGCTACCCGTTGCTTTGGGTGATTTTTCAGCGATATGCTTTGCGCAGGCATCGTAGATCGGATGGCGTTCAGAGATACTGGCAGACATATGTTCCAGTTGCTCACAAGCTTCACGGTGTAGCTCCAGTTTCTGCTTAGTTGAATCCCTGCTGGGGCCGGTTTCCTGAATCATCCGAATCGCCACATCCCAGGGCCGCGCGTGCTCGTGGATGACGGGCCAGCTCGAGATATTATGCCTGAGTCGCTCGTAGATGTCGACGTTGAATCTCAGCATCTCGATAGTATAGCTCTCAACCGGGTGGTTATAGAGCTTATTGGAGAGATACAGCAGATCTTGAACCCTCATCAAATTTGTGATTTGTCGAAGCATTGCCAGGATCGCCGATACTACCCGTGGGTCCTGACTGTTCGACAGCGACCGCCATATGGCATCCGCCTGCTCCTCCGAGAAGCGATGAGAGACCACGAGGAAACCGACTATATTACCGCTGCGGCAAATAAGCTGGGGGTGCGATTCCACACTGATGATGTAGTCGATTATTTGTTCGTCGAGGAGGAATTGCGCCAAGTACTGCAGTACTGGATGTTGCATTCCCTCCTCCGACTGGTTGTAGGCCTTCCACATATGAACCAAAATTTGGTCCATTGCTGATATGCTCATGACCCTCAGTTCCATCTTACCCTTGACGAGATATCTCTTCAGCAGCTTGAATCTCCAAGCGTTGCATACAAGTGCTGGACGGGAGCGTGCGCCATGACTGTTAGCTAGCGCAAGCGACTCGATTGCCGAACTCCCTGAGCTGGACTCTCCTTGATTGTTCCATTCTGACGGCAGCAACGCCTTCACGAAATCGAGGGCCACTGCTCGATCCCATTGGCATGCATCTGCCAGGAGCTCTGATAGACCCGAAATGATATCTCTGATGGGCGCGACATCTGTGACGTTGGAAGGATCTTGAAGAAGATTGTCGCAAATCCAGAAATAGCGTACAGCCGCCCGACAAAATTCGTTTCGATCCAACACGCCCTCGGCGCCCGGAATCTCATGCAGAAACCGCCCGGCATAAGACCAGAGGGGTGTGGCATTGTAAATGGTGGAATTTCTGCCAGGTGATGAGGCCTTCTGGCCGATCACAGCAACATCTGCCAGTAGGTGTTGCAGCCCATTAGTTGGCGACTCGAGAAAGTCTGTCCAGAGACGGTTGACGAGGTCGGGGATGTCGGCTCCATAGTCTCTGCCGAGAATAGTAAACAAGTTCACCCCTTCCGGGCGAAAGAGCATCTGAAGATGGCGAATATACTTGTAGCCTATCAGATTTGGCTCGGGATCGCCATCACCTATTGCCTGGGAGAGCATATCCGCCTCGGCTCGTAGAATTCGCGCACATAAGATGACATAACACTTGAGAAAGGAGTAGACGATTTCTTGTGCATCCAGGGCATCGCGACAGAATCTTCCGTAAGGTTGTCTGTGGCCGGTGAGTCAAGCTTTCCTCAATGGAACATTGAATACCCTACTTTCTGCTGAGAACCTTGCCAACGAAGACATCAAAGTCTGCCCAGAATATGGTTCGGGTCTGATATGCTGCTGGGCGGAGTGCCCAGCTAGGCAACTGGCTCAGCCAATCACTAAGCTGAGGTAGGAGTTTGGGGTCAATCTCGTCCGCTGGCGGGAAGTCAGTACTGCTGCGTCACAGAGGGTTAGGATACTAACCGGCTTGGATATGATTGATCATCTGAGCGAGGGCAGCCTGACAATCATCTCCGAAAGTGCTTGCAAAGGGGAACCGGCGGAACAACAAGTCGTCCCCGCGTTGGTAGTCACCCAACGTATCTGACGAGTCGCAATCATCATCATCATCTATAGGGATGACGGCGGGACTGTCCGCGCCATCGCCCTGCGGGGCAGCCGTGTCGCTGTCACCGGGATGCTCGTTGGCGGGCGCGTCGGACTCTTTCGACAAGGGCTGCGGGGACGAAGGCGGTTGAGAGCGAATGGTCATCTCGACCAGCTGCTCTGCGGGAGCGCTGTCTAGGCGGCGTCGTTTTCGGGTGAGGGTAGAGTCTTCGTCTTCGAGGGGATTGCGGGGAGGTGGTGAGGGAGTTGCGGTGACTTCGTCTGGAACGGCCGACTCCATTCGATCCCCGGCGGCCGGCTGACTCATGACAGTGCAATGGAGCAAAGAAGCTCGTCGATCCGAAGTCGACGGGAGCCCGTGGCAGACCGCAGTTTGACGGTGAAAGGGTTAGGTTAGGAGGGACGAGGATGGGGTGGTGCACAGGCAGGCAGCAGTGGTCCAAGCTTCCTCAGGCTGAGGAACGGCAAGAGCGCGATGCGCGGGACAATCGACTGCATAGGAGAAGCCCTGGAGGTGAAAGAGGCACAGGCGCCTGGAAAGATGAGGAGACGGCGCGGCGCGGGTAGGTGAGTGAGGGAGGGAGGGAGTGAGTGAAGGAACCGGCGTCAAGAGTGAATGGAGCAGACGATTGAGGTGGGGCATATAATTGTACAGAAGTGGGAAACGCGTTTGGGAGCTCCACGCAGGGCTACCTGGGTAGGGCTAGCCCCTAGCCGCGTATCCATGGATCGGCGGAGTGGGGTGGGGGTGCTGCGTCATTCCGCCCATCCAATTCTTGTCCCGCTTCACAGAGAGGAGCGGAGCCATGGCGCCAAGTCCTCAATTAGTCCCTGCATTAGTGTTCATGACACAGGGAAATTGTATTCCTAAACATATATCAAATCTACTTCTTCATTGCATCAACATCTCCCTTACTCCCCTCAGCCGCCGGTTTGCACAGACAGTGTCGTCAGCTACAGGACTAGTCTCGGCGAAACCGGGTGTTACTTCGGCGTCTTAAACTATTTCCTGCAGCTGGCACCATCGATTCGATCGATAAACTTGAACCCCAGTAGGTCTACGAGCAGGTGCCGAAGGGTGATAGCTGTGAGTAAGAGGAAAAGGCGCTTGAAAATGAGGCATTGCTCAACACTATGCCTCCCAAACCAATTTTTAAAACGGATGTCCCTTTTAGCGAAACAAAGTGGTAGGCATGCAAATCCTTTGGTGAAAAAGCCCAAGTGACTACAACTGATAAACTTCCTAGGCCCGATATTCCCGCGCCAACCCAGACCATCATCCTTGATCTTCTTTGCAAGTAAGTTGCTCTGATGTCACTTCAGAAGGGGGATTGCGATTAAGATCTTCTCACTTTTGACCCACTCCCTTTATTTCTTCTTTTCCAACTTGAACCGTGAGACATTGCCTTCAACCCTCACATGCACACATATATCACCTTTGTCATTTTCTGTTCTGTTCCTACATCAGGCAATCTACCCCTATCCCTCAATTCAGCCTTCCCAAACCCTGGGGCGTCTACTTCAGCACACTGCGGCCCACTCTTAATAACGACACCTACCTCAGCCTCCATCTCTTCCTTCATCTCTTAACTTCAATATTCCTCTTCCCATCCCCCTCCAACCAAAAGAACCGACCCTGACCAACATCCCCCCCCAGCCTCCTCGAACCCCTAGGCCACCACCGCAAAACCCACCTCCCCCCCTCCAAAGGCAAATCCAAATCCCGCCGCCAACGCCACAAACCGCAAGACCATGACCCCTCCTCCTCCTCTTCCAACACCGAACACATCCCCAAACCCCCTTCCCCAGAACTCACCAACCACATCCTCATCGGCCTGAACAGCGTAACCCGCCACCTCTCCGCCCTAGCCGCAGCCACGGCGCCGCCAACTATGCCAGCAGCGCAGCAGGCGAAGCACGAGGCACCTGGCGACGGTCAAGACGATGCCATGCAAGGTGTACAATACTCCGGAAACCAGGAAGAGAGAGATCCTACATTACCACCACCACGGCCCCTAACAGTTGTCATCATCCCCCATCCTCAACCCTCGTCATCTCTTCCGCACGCCCATCTCCCGACATTGGTGCACCTATCCACAAGGAAAGACGCGCAGCCTACACGACTCGTTGCGCTCTCGACCTCGTCGGAGAGTCGGTTGGCGTCTGCCTTGCATCTGCCGCGTGTAGGTGCGATTGGCATCATGGAGGGGGCGCCGGGCGCAGGTGCGCTGGTTGAGTATATTCGCAGCGAGGTGGCACCGACGCAGTGCAGATGGATTGAAGAGGCGCTGAAGGCAGAGTGGAGAGGCGTGAAGACGCAGATGCAAGCGGGCTAGGCTAGTAGGCTACAATCATCCCGGGCTGTAGAAGTCCCATTCCGCGCTCAATATTTATGCCCAAACATGTCATGCAAATGAAAAAGAAGTCATGTTTTCTATCGCAAATGTATCACAGGCCTAACCGCAGAAAACACCCGCGCCGTCGCTCAGAGGCTACTATGCAACCGCCGGGTTCAAGGTAAAATTACAAAGTACTCCACACCGAACCAAAGCATATTTCCAGTTTAAGTCCTCGCCCTGGCGGGCTGCTCCTTGCCCATGTCGGCTTCAGAGTAGTAAAAGTTCTCCTCCGGGATGCGGCCGCGCATGAACTGGGGCTCTGAGCCGCGGACATAGATATCCTCGAAGAGGACCTTTCCGGTCGGCTCGGGGGGTGGCATCTTCTCAGCCTCAGCAACTTCTGCGTCAACGTTGGCGCGAGCCTCCTTGTCGATCGCCTTGAGCTCCTCTTCGGTAACAACACCCCAGTCGAGCATCTTCTGCTTCAGCCCAGCAATGGGGTCGTTGGTGCTGCGCATGCGCTGGATCTCCTCACGTGTCTGCACATCTTGTTAGCAACTGAGCAGAGAAGGACAATGAGCAAACTTACGCGGTAGGTAGTGCCGGGATCAGACATAGAGTGTCCACCATATCGGTACGTGACATACTCGTACACCAGAGGACCCTTGTCCTCAGCGCACCATTGCTTTCCATACTGGACGGCTGCCTTCACGGCCAGAACGTCCATACCATTGATCTTCAGACCCGGGATGTATTGGCCGCGCTTGTAGTAATCCGTGAGTGCGGAGGAGCGGTTGGCGGCAGTACCCATGCCATACTTGTTGTCTAGTAATTAATGTCAGCTGCAGTTAGCCAGGAATGTGGGAGAACATACTTTCGCAACCGAAAATGACGGGAATATTCCAAAGCTTGGCCATGTTGAAAGCCTCAAAAACCTGTCCCTGGTTGGAGGCACCGTCTCCGTAGAGCGCCAACGTAACGCTCTTCTTGCCCATGTACTTCTCCGCGAAGGCGATGCCGGCACCAACGGGGACCTGAGCACCGACGATACCGTTACCGCCATAGAACCCCGGTGCGAACATGTGCATGGAGCCACCCTTTCCGTAGGCAATACCCTCTCGCCTTCCGAGCAACTCACCAATGATAGACTTGACGGTGCCTCCGCGCATCAGGGCGAAACCGTGACATCGGTATGCGGTGATAACATGGTCAGACTTTTCGATGGCATGCTCAATGCCGACGGCAACAGCCTCTTGACCGGTGGACAGATGGCAGAAGCCGCGGATCTTCTTCTCCTTGTAGAGCCTGTCGGCCGCCATCTCCATGCGTCGGACGGCGACCATGTCGTAGTACATCTGCTTGAGTTCGGCCTTTGTAGTAGAGAGCGTATACGAGGGAGGGTCGAGTTCGTAGGTTTCGAAGCTCTCATCCGACAGGCGAACTTCGAAAGGCACATCATCCTCCTGTATCAAGTCAACGGCTGCTCCAGCTGTGGGGTATTACAGAGGCAGCGAGTGGAATCACAGAGAGACGGAGATTTCAGTAAAGAAATGAGACTTCATTCTCACCTTCGGCACGGACTCTTTATCGGCGTGCGATGATGCTGCGTCGGTGGTGACGGATCTGAAGGCAGGGCGCGTGGCGGGCGCCAGAACATTGCGCCGGAGCGGCGACGCCAAACTTCTCCTAATTGTCCGCGACAGCATCGTGGCGATCCGATACCAAGCAAGGAAGGGTTGTCGGGGGACGTTGTTGAAGACTTGGTAGGGTGAAGACGTTCTCGTCAGCGAGACAACAATTTGGGAGTCGAGCTTTGGGTCCGGTTCAGCACGGGCCAGTCAACATCTCATTCGCCGATTTTCATATGTCAGCGGATTCAACGTTGGTCAAACAGCCCTGGAGTGCTTTTCGCATATATTTTGACCTCAAGACGGTGAAATAAAAGCAATTGTATGCCAGATACATCAACCACAAACTTGGCCCTTAGACAATGTGACGGCCTCGATCTTGCATGTGAAACCAGACGGAGAATTTGCATCCGGTCACGTGATGATCTGATAGAGGCGTTATATCCAAAGTGTATCTATATATCGTCGCGAAACCATGTCCACTTCGCTGCTTGCATTGTGACTATATACACGTAAATGTACAACGGTCTTGTATGTTACCTCGTGATGCCCCCTTATATCGCCTGCAGATGCTTCGCCTGTCCGGCGAAGAACTCCTTTTGGTGTAGGCACCTCTCACTAACACAACCGGGACATCTCAACGCCATCTGCGGGCTGCATGCCAGGCCGCTATGTAGATGCTCCTTTGCGAGGTCTGCAAGCGCCTGGATAAAGACGGGATTGCCGTTCAGACTCTCGGCACGCTTGACACCTGGGTGTCCACCTGCGTCTTCTCCAATGACCTCCTTGTCGAGCTCATACAATGTTTCGATGTGATCGCTCGTGAATGCAATTGGAATCAAAATGATATCTGTGTTGCCCTTCTTCATAAGGTTCTTCACGGTATCAGACGTCTGGGCTCCAAGCCATGGCTGTGGCCCGACTTGCGATTGCCAGACGAGGCGATATTTGTGCTTCATACCCAGGCGCTGCATGACCGCATACACGGTCGCGGCTACTTCGGCGGGGTATGGGTCTCCACGATTGACCACACTCATGGGTAGACTGTGAGCGGAGAAGAGTAAGACAACGTCGTCTCTTCGCTCAGGAGGGTATGTTGCCAGTGTCGCTTCGATATTCCGTGCAAAGGCCTCGACGAGTCCAGGATGCGTAGGCCAGCGGTCGATTACACTCCATTGAATGGATCCCTGCGGTTCGACCTCCCCGTTTGCTCTTTTCCCTTCCAGCCTGTTTCTCCACTTCCACAGTTCGTTTAATGAGGAGCCCGTTGTTGAGCAGGAATACTGGGGATATTGTGTGAAGGCAACGGCCCTTCCCCCCTTACCGCCTCCGAAGCCGTCCTCGAGCAATTGCTGATACATGTGCTCCGTTAAAGGATTGGCGTAGCGAAATGCCACATACGGCTTATGCGGTGCTGTCTCTGGCGACATATTGTCAAGAAGCTTGCACATTTCGGCGGCCTGGTACTCGGACCACTTGCGAATAGGTGAGCCGCCTCCAATCTCGGCATATTGTTTTTCAATCTTCGGCGTACGTCGTCGCGATATGAGCGGCCCGATGTAACTCTGTAGGCGGCCAAGAGGAATAAGATCAGCATCCGCCTGTGGAAGTCAGTTCAAGTCCCATCGATTGGATAAACTGGACTTGCAAATAATCTGCTCAAAAAGTCGCCAACCTCCGCCGTCGTCGAGGGGCCGCCCATATTCATGAACACCATGGCGGTCGGGCCTTTTGAGCCTGTCGAGTCCTGCATTACTGGTGGAGCCATGGTCGCCATACTTCTTGTCCATTGTCGCAGGACACGTGTAGTCGGCGTCGCACGCCTGCATGCGCGCATTGCCATATTTATTGCGTCAAGTCAGCAACGAAATAATATGTTCATGGATTGCTGAGGTGTGAAAAGAAGGCGGGGACCTGGCGAGATGCAATTGAGATTGGACGAGTGAGATTGGTAGGAATTACAAGCCTCACTGGCGATCCGAAACCAGAAGCATGGTCGGTGTTGATGCGGTCATCTCCCGGCGCTAGTCTCCAAATGGGGCTTCCCCAGGCGTTCCAGCACGTGCTCTGGCGTCGCGCTCGCACCTCACTCAAGGCGCGCCACTGTTGCCTTAGGTCTCATCTCGCGATAATTGAACTCACGCCGCAGACATCACTGCATCCTCTCATGCGTTCTCCTTGCCACAGCGCTTCGCATTCCTTCAGTAGGAGACTCACTGCAAACGGTACCGTCGTTTGCTTACATCCGTTGTCCTCAACATGGACTATCAAAAGCGTTACGGCCCGGCAGACGAAGAACCAGACGAGGATGAGGAGGAGCTCGATGATTCTGTATGTCCATTACTCTAGTTACCTAAATCGTCTAACATCGCACAGAGCTACAAAACCATCAAAGATGCCGTGCTCTTCGCCATTGACGTCAGTCCAACCATGCTGGAACGTCCACCCAAATCCGAGGACAAGAAAGCCGACCGGGACTCGGCAACATCAGCTGCTCTCAAATGTGCATATCAATTGATGCAGCAGCGCATCATTTCCAATCCAAATGACATGATGGGCATCTTGCTGTTTGGGACCCAGAAGACCGATCTGGGCGATGGCGACACAACATTTCAGCATTGCTACTTACTCTCGGATCTAGACGTACCTTCGGCACAGGATGTCAGGCGGTTAAGAGACCTAGTCGAGAATGAAGAGGAAGCGGCTGAGCTGTTGAAGCCCTCAGATAAGCCAGCTAGCATTGCTACGGTTCTCTTCTGTGCAAACCAGATATTCACTACAAAGGCGCCCAACTTCTCGTCAAGGCGGCTGTTTTTGGTAACGGATAATGATTATCCTGCAAAAACGAAGCAAGATAAGGACACGGCGGTTACAAGAGCGAGAGACTTATACGATCTGGGATGCACAATTGATCTCTTCCCTATCTCGAGACCAGGCCACGGCTTCGACCGCACGCGCTTCTATAATGTATGTTTTCAGTCGCACCCTTCCGCTCTTAGGCTCACACGTATAGGACCTCGTTTATCCCTCGTCCCCCTCCGATCCTGACGCCCCCGTCCTCCCCTCTTCCACCGCCTCCCTTACCAAGTCCTCTGATGGCCTCACCCTCCTCAAACAATTGCTCTCCAGCATAAACTCAAAAGCCACCCCTCGCCGCGCGCTCTTCAGCCTCCCGCTTGAATTGGGACCGGGCTTCCGCATCGGCGTCAAAGGTTTCATCCTTATCAAACGTCAAGAACATGTCAAATCCTGCTATGTCTGGGTTGGCGGCGAGAAGCTGCAGGTTGCAACGCTATCTACGTCGCGACTCGCTGACGATACGGCACGTGTGGTTGAAAAAGGCGAAATCCGCAAAGCGTACAGGTTCGGAGGCGAGGCGGTTACATTCACGACAGAGGAATTTGTGAAGATAAGACAATGCTTCGGCGATCCTATCATCCGAATCATCGGCTTCAAGCCGCTCAGTATGCTTCCCATCTGGGCGAATATCACGAAGGCGACTTTCATCTACCCCTCAGAGGCGGACTTCATCGGCTCGACGCGCGTCTTCTCAGCGCTACAACAAAAGCTGCTGAAGAGCAAGAAGATGGCCGTAGCGTGGTTTATCGCCCGCCGCAATGCCGCCCCCGTCATCACCGCCATTATACCAGGGCAAGAACGCCTCGACCCCGAGACAGGCGAGCAAACCATGCCACCAGGCCTATGGCTAGTCCCTCTTCCCTTCGCAGACGATATCCGTAAACCCGTGGTGATGGAAGACGCATACAAAACGACAGAGGAGCTAACAGACGACATGCGCAAAGTCGTCGAGAACTTGCAGCTCCCTGGAGGCGTGTACGATCCCTCCAGGTATCCGAATCCGGACCTCCAGTGGTTCTACCGGATTTTGCAGGCTATGGCGCTGGAGGAGGAACTTCCCGAGAAGCCGGAGGACAGGACGATTCCTAAATACAGGCAGATTGACAAACGGTGCTCGGAGCTGCTGAAGGCGTTCGGAGAGGAATTCGACGAGGTGTACAATGCCCTAGTATTACACACTAAACCCGACAGTCACAAGGGTGCGAAGGGAACGACGGCAGGGAAGAAGCGTAGTGCCCGGCCGATGGTGGACAACGAAGAAGAAGAGGAGATTGAGAGGGGAGGGAAGCCTGCGAAAAAGAGAGTCAAGACGGAGCCAAAGGCGTCACAGTCTCAGAAGAAAGATATCGGAGGGCAAGGCCTGAGTGACGAGCAAATGGCTGAGTTAAATGACAGAGGGCAAATCAGCAAACAGACGGTTGCGCATCTGAAGGACTTCCTCCAGGCCCGGGGATTGTCTTCATCTGGTCTGAAGGCGCAACTGATAGAGAGGGTGCAGGATTATTTGCAAGGAAAAGGCTTGTAGGCTTTTGAAAAGGGTCGGTTCTTCTGTGCGTTATGGATCACAGATCGGACGGTATTTGGCGCAGGTACTGTAGGCTCTAGGGCTGCTACGACGAAATGCATCCTCTTTAGATCAAGCGTGGCTGAGCAGTTCTCTTCCCCGTTACAAAGGATAGTCGCATTCTCATAAGATTTGAGCCATGTATGGTCCCAACGACGACGGTCCAACACATTGTACGGCAATCAACACCAGGTGCTGTCTATTCGAATGGGGTGACCTCTTGGTGGAAGGATCCATTCTTGCATCTCCAGGTCCGTCTCGTTTTGGCGACGGGCTGGTGGAGCAGGGGTTTGTCGTCAGAGCCGCCTTGGCAGGGCCCGTGCCAGCCGCGTGAAATCACGTAATTTTCCAACCGCCTCATTGGATCCCGCACCCGCGTTTGACCCTCTGGTGTTTTCGAGGAAAGCTGCCATCGTTGTCCCCCAGGCGGATTTCTAATAATAATAATGGTCTCACCATGTCCTCTCTCTTTCACAATCCTCATCCACCAAGGGACCTGCGATATGAGGGTTCCTGGACGTCTCGCCGCTGCCGCCGGTCGCGCAATACCCAGATGCCCAACACCCGTCTCAAGACCCATCATCCATCGATTGGCACAGCAACCCACAAAACGGACGTCCCGGACACTGCACCAGCAGACTCCAACGAGGGCTCAAGCTGCTGTAAACGTACGGCAAGTCCAAAATGAAGAGATTCCTCTGTCGTCGAACCCGGCACTCTCGTTCCCATGCCTCGACGCTGTCGAGTCTCGATCTGCATTACTCCAGCGCTCTCGCCGCTCACTGTCCGGCCCGGAACCCTCGTATACGAGCGGAAAGCACCAGGACTTTCACTCGAAACAACCCCTTCTTCTGGATTGGGGAGGCATATTACCAGAGTTCAACATCGCCTACGAGACCTGGGGACAGCTGAATAAGGACAAGAGCAATGCCATTTTGCTTCACACGGGACTGTCAGCATCGAGCCATGCGCACAGCACAGAGACAAACCCAAAACCGGGCTGGTGGGAGAAATTCATCGGTTCTGGAAAGCCGCTTGATACGGACAAGTACTTCGTCATTTGCACGAATGTGATTGGGGGATGCTACGGGTCGACAGGGCCGTCTTCGATCGATCCCGCGAACGGACAGCGATATGCCACACGTTTTCCTATCCTTACACTGGAGGATATGGTTCGAGCGCAATTTCGACTGCTGGATGCACTCGACATCAAGAAGCTCTACGCCAGTGTTGGTTCAAGCATGGGCGGCATGCAGAGTCTCGCGGCGGGAGTGCTCTTTCCTGAGCGAGTGGGCCGCATAGTCAGCATCAGCGGTTGCGCGCGCAGCCACCCGTATAGCATCGCTATGCGCCACACTCAACGCCAAGGTAAGGTTTGCTGATGTTTTGTGAAGGACGGGATTCGGCTGACCGCTTGTCAGTACTTATGATGGACCCCAATTGGGCGCGTGGTTTCTACTACGACGGCGTGCCTCCGCATGCCGGAATGAAGCTTGCTCGTGAGATCGCGACGGTGACCTACCGAAGTGGACCCGAGTGGGAGCAGCGGTTCGGACGGCGGCGGGCGGACCCGTCGCGGCCACCAGCCTTGTGCCCCGATTTCCTCATTGAAACCTACCTCGACCATGCAGGAGAAAAGTGGTGTCTGGAATACGACGCCAACAGTCTTCTGTACGTTTCAAAGGCCATGGACCTATTCGACCTGGGACTCGAGCACCGAACACGCATCAACCGCCTTCGACAGGAGAACAGCGGCAAGCTCCAAGACTTTATACAAGGCGGTGCCAGAGTGCCAAGTGCCACCGACGACTTGTGCAATCTCACACTGCCCGAGAAACCATACGAAGAGAAGGAGCAGCCTGCAGAGGCGAGTGTCGGCAGCGAAGCCGCCCAGGGTGTTTCGGATATCAACGAGCCTCCCGCCGATCTCGTGGCTGGCATGAAACCTCTTGCCAATACCCCAGCGCTTGTCCTTGGTGTGGCGAGCGACATCTTGTTCCCCGCTTGGCAGCAGCGTGAGATTGCGGACACGCTGCGACATGCAGGCAATCGCAATGTGACACATATCGAACTGGGCGAAGAGCACTCACTTTTCGGTCACGATACGTTCCTGTTGGATTTGGAAAATGTGGGAGGTGCTGTGAAAAGATTTCTGGGATGATACGAAGTAGCATTCTCCTCGGAGAGAGGTACTTCGACCAGGCCCGCACACATGTTGGCCCTGCAGTTTCCTATAGCGGCATACCGAGGCAGGGTCGCGATGCGTTACCATTGAGTTGTCCATGTGGTTTCTCAAGTGTGCATTTCATAGCAGGTTGTATGTTAACCCTGCCAGCCGCTGACGTGTTGACTCTGTATGTCATGGTCGTACGGGACGCTGGGCGAGGTGGGCAGGTGGCGGGTTCGTGTCACTTGGGCCAGGGCAAGGCAAGAAGATCTCGGAGTCGAGGTGTGAAAAAGGGTCGGCCTCTCACCTGTTTTGGAAAGTTACTCAAGCTGGACCTGGACCAGGTTGGATCCAAGGATCTTCACTGTGCGGGGGAGTTTGTTGGTGGGCTGGCTGGCCCGTTGCACAGGTAATAAATGCCCGATGCGGTCGGGACCTGGGGGCGCTTTCGACTTGGCACAGACCCTGTTTATTAAAGACATCTTGGGGAGCACTTCTCCGCAGCGTGCGACGTTATTATTTTCAGTTCATCTGAGCACGACCTTTGCTCAGCTGTAGCTTCTCGTTCCATTTTCTCCAGCCTTTCGCGGCTCAGCGGAGACTGCGACTGCCGTTATGGCGGACACCCGCGAAGATGTCAAGAAGAAGTCCGAAGAGGCGCAGATTACGGAGGTGTCTACGAATACCACGGCCACAACGGCGAGCAACCAGAGTGGAGATGAAGGGCGAACCTTGTGGCAGAACGTGAAGAAATATAGAAAGGTGGTGTGGATTACGCTTGCAATGACCAGTATGAATACCCTATCTCGTAAATGCATATTGTTTTCCTGCATGCCTCCACTTGTATTGAGTTCCTGAATGTCCAAGTCCCTTAGCCGCTCTGTCTTGGCCTTTTGACATCGACGACTGTTCCTCCTTGACCCTTCTAACAGATACTAGGTGCCATTCTCCTGTATGGCTACGACTATGTCATCGTTGGCACCGTATCCGCCATGCCTCGCTTCCAGTATGTCCTCATCCCAATGCACTTCAATTCACCCTCCCCTTCTGACAAACCATATCCAGGGAAGACTTTGGCCAAAAGCTCGACGGCAAATGGATCCTACCCTCCAACTGGCTCGCCCTCTGGAACGTCTCCTCGCCTCTCGGCGCCATGTTCGGCTCCGTCGCCGGCGGCTGGTTCCAGGACCGCGTCGGCCGCCGCATCGGCCTGGGAGTGACTTCGTTCCTCTCCGCCCTCTCCGTGGCCGTCATGTACGTCTCGTACATACCCTCCTCCATCGACGGACGACGAGCCTGCTTCCTCGCGGGCAAACTCTTCCAAGGCGCAGCTATCGGAGGCGTCATGACGGCCGCCCAGACCTACATGTCTGAAACTCTCCCCCCGGTCCTACGAGGCAGCGGCATGGCCTTGTTCCCCGTCTTCACGCTGTTGGGCCAACTCGTCGGCGCGCTCGTCATCTACGGCGCCCTATCCAAACGGAACGGCTACTCGATCGCGTTTGGCTCCCAGTGGCCCTTCTCCCTCATGCCCATCGTCGTCTCCGTCCTCATCCCCGAATCGCCAGCTTTTTACGTACGGAAGCGCCGCATCGACGACGCGCTAAAAGCCCAAGCCCGCCTCGACCCCCCCGGTACAAACACCCGCGCCGTCATCGACAAACTCATCATCGACATCGATTATGAAACCCGCACGGCGGGCAAAATCACGGCCTCGTACGCCTTATGTTTCCGGCCCTCGACGCCCAATAACCTCCGCCGCACGCTGATCGTCATGTGGGCCAACGCCTTGCCGTCCGTCTTCGGCCTCCAGCTGCTGGCCAAGGCGAGTTACTTCCTGCAGGTCGTGGGCATGGACGCGGATGTCAGTATCGTGTTTCTGATCCTGGGTATCGTGCTGGGGTTGCTGGCGAATGGGGTTAGTGTCTGGCTTGTTTCGAGGGTCGGGAGGAGGAAGTTGATTGTGGGGGGTCTGCTGGGCGTGGGGGGGTTGTGGGCGGGTATGGGGGTGGCGAATAGTTTGAAGGTGTCGGAGGGGGTGGTGTGGTATGTTTTTAACTTTTTCCTTTTTTTTTCTCCCCTTTTCTGGTCTCTTCTTTCCACCTTTTCCTTCGCATCACAGCAGCATATGCTCTCTCTCTATTCAGCAATCAGCCATGACCTCCCTCTCGACTAACCATCAATCAGGTGGACAGCCGCCAGCATGATGCTCACCATCCTCGTCGCCGGCCTCACCGTCTGGCCGTCCTCCTTCGCCGTCGCCGCCGAGACGTCCGCCCTCCACCTCCGCGCAAAAACACAGGGCATCGGCTGGACCGTCAGCGCCCTGTCGACCGCCATCACGGGCATCGCCCTCCCCTACATCTTCAACCCCGACCAGGGCAATCTGAGGGGGAAGACGGGGTATACGTACGTGGGCGCTTGTTTGCTGGGGGCCGGTGTTAGTTGGTACGTTGTGCCGGAGATGAAGGGGAGGAGTGTCGAGGAGATTGATGGGTGTTTTGAGAGGGGGTTGAGGGCTTGGGAGTTTGAGGGGTATGATAGGGTGGAGAGGGGGAGGGGTGGAAGAGAGGGGAAGGATGTAGAGGAGGGGTTGAGAGGGCTCGAGGCGAGGGTGGTGGTGGGATGATGGGAGATGTATTTGGTTGGGCCTTGTTGAGTCCTACGGCGAATCCATATATCCTCTGTTTCTCTTGTGCACGTCTGATGAGTATATAAGAGGATACGGTGGTTCCCCGACAGAAGTCCTATACTCAAGCCCATCCGTGCTTCTTTCTATCCGGGGGGTACGAAACCTTCTTTTATACCAATTCTTAAGGGAAGAAATGGTCACGGTCACGTGCCATCGCGTAGACGTGTACTGTGCACAGTTAGTCGCGTCTTCCAAGCCCACCAAGTGCATCCCCCGGGCAACGCGCATCACACCCTTAATCCATCATCTCTCCTTTTTTTTCACCTTCCCTTGTTCCCTTCATTATCCTCGATTCAAAGCATCCTCGTTATCCCAGCTATTGAATTTCGATTTTTGGGCACGCCTTCCCAACATGGAGCACACCCGCAAGCGCCTCCGCGCAAACACAGCCGGCGACGCCAGCGCAACTACATGCAGTACTGTTATGCCCCAGCACGACCTCGCCCTCTGCATCACCACCCTCCAAGACAAAGACCCCACAGCCTTGCACACCCTCCTCCTCTCCTTCGCCCACACCCATCCCGAAATCGCCTCTGCCCTTCGCGCTCGCTACAACCTGATCTAGCTGGAGCGCGCAAAAGGCGTAGACTTCGACCACCACTCAAAAACCATATGGTACTCGCTGAACCGTCGCTACCGCAACCTCAGCGGATCACAGGCCTACGAAATGTCCTCCCACGTCTTTGACGAGATCTCCGACGCCTTGGACGAGATGGTAGAAACGGCTGCGGCGGAGACGGCGAGTTTCGCCACTAAAAGATCCGGGCTGGAGACGTTGAGGAAGATTGCGAAGACGGTGTGTCTCAGTTCGGGCACTTTGGGGTATGAGGTGAGGGAGCTGATGGGACGGGCTGAGTGCGACATTGGGGAGGGGATGATGGAGATTTTGGAGGGGACGAGTGAGGGGGAGAGGCGGGAGATGGCGGAATGGGATGATGGGAGGGGGGCGTGTTTTTGGAGAAGGTGGAGGAGTTGAGGGGGTTGGCGAATGCGAGTTATGTTTCTGAGGTGTTGGGCGAGGTGGTGGGGGTGTTGTGGGGAGAGGTGGACGAGGGTGAGGAGGATAATGAGGCGGATGAGGAGGACGAAGACGAAGAGTGGGATGAAGATGGCGCTAGGAGGGGTCCTGGTGGCGAGCTGGTCTTCCGGGATGACGAGGCAGAGTTTCGGTTTCTGGACTCGTTTGATTCGGATGGGTGCCCGAGGGAAGTGTCTCGTCGGAGGAGGAGACGCTGAGAGTAGAGGGATGGCGTCCGTTGGGTGCTGGACCTTCGGCCGGCATCGGTGATTGGCGATGGTGTTGTTTCTCCTTTTGCAGGAGTCATTGATCCATCCGGATTCTCTTTGTAGCCAGTTTTCCTCCGCCTGTTGTTTGCTCTTGTCCATAGTCCCGCCTCGTACGAAATCGCAGCACTTTCAGGTGCATCTGTCTCCCATCCCAATATCGTGCCCACAGCCCTGGATCTTTGTACCGATCCTTCTTTCTTAAGATGCCGATTCACCCTCTGTTGCATCTACAGTCCCCTCATCTCTCCCCTCCGCACCAAACCCCCTCTTCACCAGCCCCTCAATCTGTGCCGCAACGCTCCTCACCCGCTCCCTCCTCGCCTCCTCATCCGCCGGATTCGCCACCGTGTCCAACCCTCCAAACAGCCACAGTTCCTGTAAATCCCGCACCAGCGTTGCCATTTCCTGCGACGAGCGTATCTGCATCGTTATCCATTAGCACCACTCTTCTGTAACAATCCCTCTAACCCCTCCTTCTCCAGTTATCCTCCAGATCCTGAGCTCTAAGAGCGTAGCAGTGTAGAAGTATACCGGGTCCACATACCAACGCCCCGCTCTCCTCCCGGATCCGCAACTCATTCATCGCAATCTCCCCAGCGCTCTTATCCGGCCTCTTCGCCGCGGCCGCGAAGATGGAGGAGTATTGGCTCACCAGCGCGTCGCATAGTTCGTCGATGCGCTCTGCATGATTCGCTGTCAGAAAGATGCCTTCCTCCCTCTGGTAATTGGGGTAGTGTCCGCAAAGGGGAGGAGGAGAGAGTGAAGGGGAAAGAGAGGAAACGTACGGTGCAGAGCTGCTGCGTTTCGCTTCGAGGGGTCCATTGCTCTTCGATTTTTCTTTTTCGTTTCGTCCCGGTTTGTCAACGAGGGAGCTGCACTGGGCAGCTGGTCGGCCGGTCGATCAATGGAGTAAGCTTCTACTTTGGAGCCGAAAGCAAGAGTAGTCCTAATCCAGCGCCAGCGCTCTCCCGCCGCGGAACCGTGATTGCAGTGTCCTCCGCTCACGCCGCATTCATGCAGGAAGAGAGAGCTCCAGCTGTACTTGTAGGTTCGTGATCAAAGGAGGAATGATGCAGATGCACGTGTAGGTGGGACCGATCCAGGCAATCGGGTTTAGCGAGCCTTGGCGGAGGAGCGTCGCCGGGGTTAGTGCAACTTTGATGGGACGACACACAGAACGATTCAAGACGATCATCTCTCGTCCATCGAATGGTGACGGGTATAAGATTTCTATTCGCTCCTTCATCTGTTCCTCTATATAGCCTATACGTCTATTTAATGGCTCATTATCTATTATCTTGTGGCACGTCTATTCTAAACTCCATTTTTGCTGCATCTGCCGATGGGGTGAGCTTTGTCAACTCCATGAGAATGCTCATGTGGTATCCGTCCTGCTTCGTGTTAAGGAAAGCAAAACCGAAAGCAGACTTTCCTGCATCATAGACTACGGGCCAGAAGGGTGTCCAGGGCTGAAAAAGCCGCATCCAAATCTCGGACGCTGACCCCTCTCAGAATCAGACACCATATTTGCCTCTTGTCTGCCATTGGGAAAGGGGAGGCCCAGTCAGGAACTAATATCCCCTCGTTGCATCGATTAATATGGTATAGGAGGCTTTGTCTCCTGGCTTGTGTCCTCGTATTTCGATGTCCGCAACTTCTTTTCATCTACATCCCGTCTCGGCCGAGACCTAGGAAGCGGCGTCTGCTCAGGACTTCCGAGCAGTTTCGCCTGATGGAGCTGGTGCAGCTTCGGTACCACGGCGCTGGCACTCCGCTTCAACGTCCGCGTCATTGACGCAACACATTTTTGCGTGGTGGAAGGAAACTCCGAATGAGAGTGAGGCGCCTCGTCGCTGACCGCACGTCTTCCGACCAACGGGCGTTCCCTCAATGGCAACAATGAATGGTGCTGTTGCGCGCTCCCTTGGTGTTCATCGTGTTCCTGCAGCCTGGGAAGCGGAGCCTTGGGCAGCATCAAGCTCGCGTTCCGTTTTAGGGTCTTCGTCACCGATGACATGCGGTTGAGCTTTCCTGGAGAAGGACCGAGCTCTGTGTTGTCGACAATTGTGCGCCTGACCAAGTCCGCCTCGCGGATGACTGGAGAGGGGCGTGGGGTTTGGTCGGGCAGGCGAGAGGTGGGTGAATGTGGTGGGGTGTCGGGCCCGTGTGAAGTTGGTGACCGCAGAGGAGTATCGGGAAGAGACCAAGTAGGCGACCGCCACTGGTACGCCTGGGGTTCATCATGATGACCTTCTTTCACGGCTCGAGGGGTCTGGTGCTCAGATGATTTGAAGATGGCGCGCGGACAGCTCAGCGACACAGCAGCCGGGCTTGTTGTAAACGAAGAGGTAAGACTGGACCTGGAACCTCGAGAAAGTTTCCACTTCTTCCTGGCTTCGGCGATCCTTTGATGCGTAGCCTGGGAAACAGACTTGGTTGGTGTCGATGGCGGAGTCAGTGGGAGATTGGTCTGCGCGAAATTCCTGCGCGGTTCGAGCGCAGAATGGTCGATCGAGAGTCCTCGACATATCATGTGCATGCAGTCGCCTGAGGACTTTCTTCTCCTTCTAACGGCCAAAGCTGACATGATGTTGAACTCGAGATACGATGAGAGAATTCTAGGTGAGGCGTTGATGGCAGACGATGAAACTCTGCAGTGTTTGCTATATATCAAGGTGTGTAGACTAAATGCTAAACGGACCGTTAGCTACTCGTGCTACTTTGGGGCGAAGTTCGCCGAGCGTGACCGAACTGTGGAAAGAGCATCTCCGTGGGCAGAGCATCTCCGTGGGCGTTGAAACCATGTAATGGGCGTACGGTGAGACGAGAAGCTTCCCCCAGGTCTTTGAAGCTCTAGAAACGGTTTCTAGACCTCAATCTCTCAACTCGACTAGAAGGACCCAATACCAAAGCTCACGGATCCCATGCGGGGGTACATGGAGATACATGGGTCTAGTACGAGGCAACGGGGGAGGTGCCCTGAAGATGGCAAACCGTCCCGACGATGGGGTTCGATAATTACGCGGATGTCGGGCGCTAGAATCTTGGGTCGGCTTCCAGAAAGCCGCCACAATGAACTGATGCCACGTGCGGGTCCGCCACCGAGAGTTTGTGTAGTGGATGAATGTCCGGCGCGGGGAAAACAAATCATACTGCTGCAGTGGCCGAATGGCACCCCGCTGGCCAAAGTCTGTGGCAGGTCCAAGTGGCGAATTCACTGCACAGCCGGTCGGTAGGATGGGGAGCGGCGCGGTGCTACACCCCACAGGTTGGCAGATGACCAGCGTTGTGGGTATCAATGGATCGCACAAATGACTGCACATCGAATAGCGAGGGAATAGACGAGGCCTAAGAGGTGAGCTGTTGATCTGCTATAGACATGTTGAGCGCGTGGCGAGGGTAGTTTAGCCAGATCAAGATGCATGCGTGCAACAGTGTCCGCGGTGCAGGAAAGACGGGGAGGCAAGAGCTTGCAAGGAAAGAGAAGAAAAGGCCGATGCAGAAACTGCAGAGACGCACTGAGCGGCTGCACGAAGCCAAACCCGTCGGTAGTGAGACGGCAGAATGCGGGGTGCCGTGGTGTTGAGGGGAACGGAGGGCGACAGAGGCGACAAGGAGGCGACATGATTAATGAATCTGGGGAAACTTTGGAACTGCCGATGCGAGAGTCGCCGGCACGTGTTTGGGCCCACGCATCAGCCACAGTCACTCGCCACAAAAAGGGTCCGAGCTCGCCGAGGCGATTGCGTCAAGGCACCTGGGCAGGCACCACGGTGAGCCCACCAACGCCCGCCCGCGTTGCTTCTTCCGTGTCTCACTCACTCACCCTGGCCTTCACTTTCACCTTCACCTTTCGCCGTCACTTCGGCGGTGCATCCTCTATACAAGTACATCCTCCATCCGCTCCCCTCTATTGCCGACCGTCCCACGTCGCATGCGCCGCAGCAACCTCCGAGTCTCATCTCTTGGCGCTCTTATCGATTATCTCATCTGACCTGCCGAGCCTTAGTACTTACCACATCGTCCTAGCCCCAACTAGCCCTTCCCTTAGCGCCCCAGCGCCAGCCTGGCCCATCGCGGCTCCTCCGATCTCTTCTGCACGCACCCAAACGCCTCTCACACGCACATCAACGCGACCCCACGACCATCACCCACTTCGCCCTTCTGCCCTTGCCCACCGTTGCGCCGCTGCAACAGCCGTACCGTCGCTGTTGGTCCTGCGTCCTACCATCTCTCATCGCGACCACGCCTCCGTCATCGCTGCGGATCCGACCTCCCTTTTCGCCTTCCATCGGCGCGCACCACGAGACCGCCGAGCCCGTACACAACCTCCTCCGACTGCCCTGACAGGGTCCCCGACTACCTGCGCCATCGTTTACCTCTCGAGTTCTGCTCTCCCTGAGCCGTCTTGTGTTGACGTCCCTGCCAGAGCGGCGGTCGGTAGGCCAGCGCCTCTATTATGGCACAGGTCGCCGCGCCTGCCAACGACCGCAAGCGCGTAAAAGTCTATGAGCTGAAGAATAATGACTGGTTCGATCGGGGCACCGGCTTCTGCAGAGGCATCATCGTGAATGTATGTCGCCTCGCGTCATCTCTCCCCTCCGGACGTGTACGACGCCGCGAGTACAAGCTGACAATTCACCTACAGCAAGACGAGGCCAGAATCATCGTCAACTCGGAAGATGAACCCACGCGGCAATTGCTGGAAACCACGATATCCAAGGATGACGGGTATCAGAAGCAGCAAGGTATGCAGCGCCGACCGCGTGTGCAAATGTGCCGAGGCTGATTTGGCACAGAGACACTCATCGTCTGGACGGATCGCAATGGCACCGACATGGCTCTGAGCTTTCAAGAGCCTGAAGGATGCGCCGCAATATGGTACATGGCATATCATCAATAGCCTTAGCATCGGCTTGTGTGCTGACTGAGACAGGGACTTCGTAAACGAGGTACAAGCGCGGCTTCAGATGATGGCGCATGGTGCGTCATGCGTTGATCCCGATTGATCGCATTTCTACTTGCTGACAGGAAGCAGATGACGGCCTCTCCGATGAAAACGATCAACATGAAGGCTCCATCATGCTCCCCATGCCAGACCTGGGGAACCTGGCCGAGGTCGAAAACCACATGCGCGCAGCCAACCAGACGCCGGCCGGCCGCGAGGCCCTCGCCAAATTCGTGCTGTCGGAAAACTACATCAGCAAGCTAATACCACTTGTTGAAATGGCCGAGGACCTGGAGAGCATCGATGACCTGCATCGGCTATGTAGCATCATGAAAATCCTGATTCTGCTCAACGACAATGCCATAGTCGAGTATGTCGTTACCGATGATGTCATATTAGGCGTTGTCGGTGCTCTCGAATGTAGGCACCGTGTCTCCTCGCGTTGAACAGTGGCTGACATCATGTAGACGATCCCGACTTTCCATTGCACAAGGCCAATCATCGCCAATACCTCTCCAATGATCGCTTCAAAGAAGTCGTCAAGATTGAAGACCCCAACATCAAGAAGAAGATCCACTATACATATCGCCTGCAGTACCTCAAGGATGTCGTACTGGCCCGTATCCTGGACGACCCCACTTATTCGGTCCTGAACTCCCTCATTTTCTTCCACCAAGTCGACATTGTTCAGCATTTACAGTCTGATAGCGCGTATCTGAAAGAGTTGTTTGGCATCTTCAGCGGAAAGGAACAGAATCAGCAGAGACAGAAGGACGCGGTTCAGCTCATACAGCAATGCTGTAACGTCGGGAAATCTCTGCAGGCCAGCATCAGGGGCGGCCTGTATCAAAACTTCATCAATCACGGACTTCTCGATGTGCTGCAATTTGCACTGAAGCATAACGATGTTACAGTGCGGGTGGCGGGAGCAGACGTGTTACTCTCCTTGATCGACCATGACGGAATGATGGTACGAGGTTATATTTTCAAGGCCTTACAGGAACAGAAAAAACCACTCACGGACACTCTGATTGAGCTTCTCCTCGTGGAGGTTGATATGGGGGTCAAGTCGAACTTGGGGGATGCAGTCAAGATCCTGTTGGACCCGAGTGCCCTGAGCGCATCTTTTGACACGCTCACCCGAACGAATAGCGAATTCTCTGCGAGGATGCGTGGCATTGGGTTACCTCACAACGATTCCTTTGTCCAACGATACTACCAGGAGTCGACCAGAAAACTCTTCCAGCCCCTGAAGAATTTGGAGGGAAGGGAGTCGAGTAGGTACATGCCAGAATGCTGGTGAGCCCTGCTAACAGCTTTAGTGGACAATCTTTCCACTTCAGAAGTCACCCTCTTCATCTACTTGGTCGACGTTCTCTGCTACTTTCTTCGCCAGCACTACTCGCGAAGCAAGTATATCATCATAACAGAAGTATTGGGCGCTCGCGTCGCTCAGCTCCTGAGGTGCCCCCAGCAGATTCTCAGGCTAGGTAATGTGTCCGCAATCATTACTCGCAAACGTGTATTGATCGTACCGACAGGCGCGCTCAAGTTCTTCCGAGCATGTCTTAACCTGAATGACGATTATCTCCACCGACAGATGATCAGCCAAGACGTTTTCGAACCGATCCTTCAGATAGTTTTCGATACAATGCCGCGCGACAACCTACTCAACTCGGCGTGCCTTGAATTCTTCGAGACAATCAAGAGAGAAAGCGTTCTGAAGGAATTGCTCAAGCACGTGGTTACTACGTATCGGGACAGACTGGAGGCCATCACATACGTCGATACGTTCAAAGATCTGATACTGCGGTACGAACAGCGGCAGGAACCTGTGTCAACGCAGGAAGTGGATCATTCATTTACCAGCGTCGAAAGCGACACCCCGAGTCGGACCGTCAACATTCCGAGTGGCGTGAGATGGGGCCAGGCGCTGAGAGACCCCGATGCAGATGAAGAGGCCTACTTCAACGGGTCGGATGAGGATGACGACGGCTTGCCGAGTGGGCCAAAGAGCAATGGAGCATCCCCCGTTCGGCCCTTGGTCAACTACCCCGATGACGACGGCGAAGAAGACGAGATGGACATACTAACAACCAGCGCGCCGTCTGCCTCTCCTCTCCGAGCGATACGCGCCCAGACATCCGAGGCACCGGAGACAGACACACAGCAACCAACGACACCACCGACGCGAATCTCAGACAGGCGAAGGAAAGAAGAGGAAGAAGAAGACGAACTGATTGCTAGTATATCCAGCTCCGGTACCAAACGCAAGCTACCGCAGCAAGAAACCTCTGCGGCAGGCTTACAGAAGCTTCGGCGGAAGAACTCGATGTCCAACGCAAAGGACGGCGCCGGTCCGAGGAAGATAACCATTTCGATTCCGCTGAAAAGCAACGGAGGTGGTGTCAAGGATGTTTAAGGAGGCAGAAGACATGTTGTTCAACAGATGAGTCGTTATTCAGCAGCTTCACAAGAGATACCCCAGGAAATCGGAATTGAGTTGGTTTGTATGGGCATGGAACACACTTTCTCCTTTTTGGTGGCGGACAATGGCATAGAACCGGAGCCATGGCGTTTCGGAGTGCACTTGACGGTTGTTTTTTGTCAGTTGCCATTGAAGGGAGCTTATTTTCGCTTGGCGATCGGCTCAGGGTGGGAATTGTGCGGTCGGTTGGTACGGTTTGATCATAATTGATATCTCTATGACCATCTTACGGGGTGGGGAGATTTTAGGTGGTACTGCTGTCCATCATTACTCGAAACATGACCTTGGCTAGTCACAGCATGAGCTGCACTTGACTGCACTTATTGTGTGAACCGTGATCTGCCGCAAATTTATTAGAGACACTGATATGGTGGTGGGTATGTACCTAGGTAACAATTGAAGTCCTGATCACGTTCTTTGGCGTTGGCGCGTCCCGCGTCACAAGCGTGTTTTCCAACCCCGCTTCGCGGCTTTGAATTATACAGTTCCATTCACCGCTGCCCATCCTGAACAGTATAACATACCACAAGATACCCCCATATATCCCGATCGCTCGTCTTACCTCTCGTCCTCGTCTTCTCTCCCAGTTTTCATTTCCGCCGTCGCGGCAACGAGTCGGAAATGCGCAGCGACTCCTCCACATCCATCTCCGCAATCGTCTCCGCACCAGCAACACTACGGACAACAGACGAGTCTGCATCATCAATCGCACCACCGATCACAATGCCGCCCTCTCCACCCTCGACGTCTCTCCCCCTCACGCTCATACTCGCTGCGACGCCCAGGTTGGGCATCGGCCGCAATGGAAGGTTACCGTGGCCGGCACTCAAGACGGAGATGGGGTGGTTTGCTCGGGTGACGAAACGGGTCGCTCCTAAGTCCACACAGAGGGCACCGGTAACCGCTGAGAGAGGGGGGCAAATAGTTGCGAGAGATCAAAACCAAGGGAGGCAGCGGGTCGAGGTCAATGCCGTCGTCATGGGACGCAAGACGTGGGATTCCATTCCTGAGAAATTTCGGCCGCTGAAGGGGAGATTGAATGTGGTAGTTACTAGGGATGTGCATGGTTTGAGGCAGCGGTTGAGTGCTGGGAAAGTGGATAAGGATAGGGAAGGGACAAGAGCAGTTGAGGGACCGCTTGTGGTGGGGAGCTTGGAGGCGGCGCTCGAGGTGCTGCAGCGCATTTCGGAAGATTCTTCTGCTTCTACTCCCACTTCCCCGAGAACGACACAGGGGGAGGCAGACGCATCGACAACACACTCAGAACAGCAGCCAGGAGATACCAACGAACCGCAAGAACCCACTTCTACCTCGCAATCACCGTTTCCTCTCGCGCCCAACCTCTCCATCTCCCGCGTCTTCGTCATAGGCGGCTCGTCTCTCTACGCCGCGGCCCTCGCCTTGCCCCAAACGAATCGCGTGCTCTTGACGAAGATCTACAACGACTACGAGTGCGACACATTTTTCCCGATTGATCTGGAAGGGGAGGAAGGGAGGAGGGCCGGGTGGGTGAAAAGGGGGAGGAGGGAGTTGGAGGAATGGGTTGGGGAGGAGATATCACCGGGGAAAGAAGGGGATGGGGAGGACCGGATGGAGGAGAAGGGCGTGAGGTTCGAGTTTGTTATGTTTGAGCGACTTGAGAGGTAGTAGCTAGCGATGGGATATGAGGGAGAGATGGACCATGAGGTCGATATAGGTGTGCCTGATACCATATAGCTCCTGAGCGTGCGGATGGAATTAGCACTCACACTTCTGCCTCTCCTGTACCCAGTAAACAGCACCGACGGCACATCCACTTCAGCTTCGACAGCTGATGGCATGACATGTATCCCGAGGTAAGACCATTCCCAACATAGGGACGAGACTCGCCTTCTCTGATTCGTCAAATGAGTCTCACGACCATTGTCGCGAATACCTGCAACAATGACGATTGTAAGCACTTGCGCTATGCTGGAGTAGCCCTTCTGAGTACTCTGTGTATAATAACCAGCTCTTCTCTCGAGACCTTTCTTCATTTCCATCCCTCCATCAACCACAGACCCTTCGGACCAAAACCTCGCTCACGAAAACGTTCCACGCCAAGCCCCATCCGTCTTTTCGCCCGCAACGTCCCGTCTACTGCTCACCCTCAATGCATCCTCACACTGCACGCACCCCCTCCCGATCGGAGCAACCAGTAGGACCGTCGGCGCAACGTTCGAGCGGGTCCCGAGGAAACGTTGAACTCTGGATCCAGACTGTTCCCTTAGTAATAATCAGACTGATCCCTTAGTAATGCACATCGACACGTTACCCCGGTTGCACTAGTGGTTCCTGGAATTCCCGCCCGTTTCTCGTCCGCGCGCCCTTCTGCTACCAGACGAGGTACTGTGGTCCTGCCGGGGAAGCTTGTGTGCTATGGAAGCAAACGTGGCTTTTTGCTGTGGGGAGGTGTCGTCGCACCATTATTGGGTGGTGGATAGGGGTACTTAAGAGTAGGGAGATTTCCACGGTTTTTTGTTGCTTCTCAACAACTCGAGTTTGACATTGCAAGAAAAAGAAGGGAAGAAAAGGAAAGCAAAGGAATCAGCATCTCAGAAACCCAAATTCCCATATCTTCCATCGAAAACATGGCCACCATCCAACTCCCCGCCGAATACGGGTACGCCCTCCCCCAAATCCCCAATCCCATCCCTCTCCCCTTGCTCCCGTACCTAACCCATCACCAACCCTCCAACATCACCAGTAACACCCCACTAACCTCTCCTCTCCCCCACCTAGCTACACCCTCGCCGCCGCCGTCTCCACCTTCTTCGTCGGCTCCTGGCTCGGCATCCGCGTAACCAAGTTCCGCAAAGCGGCCCGCATCCCGTACCCGTACGAATACGCCTCGTACGAGCAAGTCACCTCGGCCTCGCCGGCGCAGTCCAAAGCCATGGATACTTTCAACCGCGCGCAACGCGGGCACCAGAACTTCCTCGAGAACCAGGGCTCCGCCGTCGGCGCCATGCTCATCGCGGGGCTCCGGTATCCCGTCGCGAGTGCGGTCTTGGGCGGGATCTGGAGTTTGGGTAGGGTCGTGTATGCGTGGGGGTATACGAGTGGTGGGGAGAAGGGGAGGTATAGGGGGATTTTTGGCCAGTTGGCGCAGTATGTTTTGTATGGGTTTGCGGTGAAGAGTGTTTGGGATGTGGTTAGTGGGGCTTGAGAGGTCCGGGGGTAGTATATCGGATGGAGGAAAGTATGGGGAGTTGAAGAGGGCGGTATGGATATATAATGAGGAAGATGTAATAAAACGGACAATCCTGACAATCCGTTCAGAAATGATGAGTCGACGAAAGGAGAGGGATTCATTCGCTGAGGAGCATGATTTGATGTATGATATGGGGTACGTACGTATGTGTGGAATTGCAAGAGCTTGTGTCCCTAAAAAACGTCCTGCCGCTATTACCCTGCAGCCTTCATCCATTTCTCCAACCTCCATTCTACATCTCAACCCAGAAACGCCTAATCAGACCACTAACTACCCCTTCCACACCGGCGGCCCAGGCAAACTATGCTCCTTCAACCCATAGTACCCATTATACCCCGTCGACCCGAACGGGAACCAAATCGCTACACTTGTCGTTAGCCGCCTTATTTACCCTCTCTATCCAAGTCTGGAAATAAAAGAAAAGTACATGGTACACAGCACAACGTACAAGACTGTACAACACCAACACAGAAGAGAAGCAAAACACGAGCGCCACGATTCAGAGCTCATCCATAAACATACTTCAGTGCTCTACACTCAGAGAAAAAGAGAGAGAGAGAGAAAATATAAGAAGAAAAAAGAGAGAGAGAAAATATAAGAAGAAAAAAGGAAAAAAGGAAAAAAGGGCAAAAAAGGCAAAAAAGGAAAAATTTGAATGAATGAAAAGGAGGATGACAACGCACATCTATCCCAAGCGTCGTACGCGCCGGGGAATTTCACCAACGGGCCCGGTGATCCGCCCCCGGGACCCTTGATGCGCAGGTGTGCGCAGCTGACGTAGAATTGAGTCGAGTTGAAGGAGCTGCTGTAGCCGTAGAGGTGCTCGGTGCGGAGGAGGTAGTATCCCGGTGGTGTGGAGGGGGGTATGGTGAAGTTGAGCTTGTGTGAGGGTGGGTTAGCTGGGCGTTGGGAGTAAAATAGGAGTAACACAAGAGTGAGATGAGGGGGGAAAAAAGGGTTAAAGAGTACAGAAGAACGGATTCAAAAGAGGGAGGAGAAAATGGAAACCGAAACACAAACAAAGGAAAGGGAAGATGACGCAAACTCGAAAACAGGAACCACTCCTAGAGGTCCTTGGACACCTACCGACCAAACCCTCTCCCCATCCGCCTCCCTCCCATTCAACACCCACCTCCCATCCTCCCTGGCCCCAACCTCGCCAATCTTAAACCACCACCCATCCCCCGCATTCACCCTCTGCTTCTGCTCCGCCAACCGCAATGCCGTCGTATCCTCCCCGTCCTCCCGGGGTTCCTCAGCCACAAAACTCAAATACGCCGTCGCCGGCCCCGGATGATAGATATCCATGTCCTCCTCATCCTTCCCGTCGCCGAGCGAGCTGCTCTGCGTCGTGGACACCGAGACCGTGTCCCCCGCGTTGATGTCTAGCGGCCAGTTGACGTAGGAGCCCGAGAGGTGCGCGAACCAGCCGCAGCGGATGTGGGGGGAGTATACGGAGTATTGCGGGCTGGAGGTTGAGTTGTTGAGTTGGGGATCGGGTGGTGGGTAGATGGGGCGGACGTAGGTGTAGGGGGGCGAGGGGGGTTGGTTGAGGAGGGCGATGCGGGAGAAGACGTCTGTGGTTCGTGTTAGGTATGTATCTGGTCTTCACTTTGTTTTCTCGTTGGAGAAAAAGATGAGTGCTAGGGGAGTCACTGTTCTGGGGACCATTCGATGAGAAGCTGTGATTGGTTTCTCGAGAAGTATGGGAATCGAATTAAGGAGATTAGGAAACGTACAATGTGCGGTGGTATCGTGAATGCTGCTGAGGAGCAGCACCGCGACGGGGCTGGAGAGCTTCATCGTGTTGGTCTAGGTGTGATGGTGCTGCTCGATGGACTGAAGGCTGTGCTGGCTTTCTACATATTGTGTTACTGCTCACATTGGAGGACGCGGAAGTTATGGGACATATGTTCCATTCCGCCGTCCCTTGGGTTTCTAGTGCGCATGGGAATGTGCTTAAGTGCGATATATAGAGCGATACCGTTCGGTTGGTATACTTCTTGTGCCTTACGGTCGTACACAGTTTAAAAATAGCAGTCGTGAGTTGGTTACCACGGCTAGATCTCATGAGTACCATAGCCTGTTATTAACATACCCAGGAAGGAGGAGGAATATTAGGGCTCCCCGCGGGGCAGCTAATCAGGCATGCAGCATACGTGCGTAAATCTGCAAGCCTCTACA
The DNA here is from genome assembly GCF_010094085.1 of Westerdykella ornata. Lineage (NCBI taxonomy): Eukaryota > Fungi > Ascomycota > Dothideomycetes > Pleosporales > Sporormiaceae > Westerdykella > Westerdykella ornata. Next base: position 667,606 of record NW_022986856.1, read on the forward strand.
TACGTTTTTCCAGTAGTTGATATTGTACTATGTAGGCACTTTAAGAGGATGTCACAGTGCTATGCGAGATGACCAGGCAGATAAATCCTTCGTTTAATATGGGGACCGTAATTGGAATAATAGCCGTGTCTTCCGGTCCTTTAAAATAGTTTTAATGCTATCCGCCCTTGCACTACAAAGTCGCACTATGTGAAGCATACATAGCTTTTCCTCATCGTTACCCCAAAGCGGACAGCTATCATGAAGCTTCACTACCTTCTCACACTCCCCACATTCTCTCTCCTTACCAGCGCCGACCCCTTTGACCCAAAGTCCGTCAGCCTCTTCAGCCCCATTACCTTCTACTGCCCCGGGGACGCCGTCATCAACCTCTCCGCCGACAGCACAGTAGTTACAATCCGATACGAAGCACCAGGCCGTTGGGGCCAGAAGAATCTGATCTGGGAGGCAGAACCATCAGCATGTTTTGTGCAAGTCCCGCTGAGGTTTCGTCCTGATACGTGGAACTCCGTTAGTATGGTCGGGTTGCAGTATGCCGCGAGGAAATTGGTGGGAGAGGCGAAGGCGAAGGCCGTGTGGAGTTATCCGGCTATTGGTGTGAGTGGTGTGACGGCTCCGGTATGTCAAGTTCAGTGAATGGAAGCTTGGTCTGGGTCGTGGGCAGACTTTAACACCACAAACAGACGTACTTCCCGGCTTATACCTTCCCCAACTCGACCTCTCGCGATCCGGGTCCACTGCTCGCAAATACAACCTACGACGTCGGCGCGCGGTGCTGCAACTGTGGCGAGATTCGGCTCAACGTACGCACTGTGTTCGACAAGTCGCTGGCGCTAGTGGACGGGAACGCGGTGGAGCAGAAGGTGAAGCTGGCGTGGGACGACGATTGCAAGAAGCCGGATGAGCTGGATCCGTGTTTGAGGACGGATGTAGATGGGAAGGTGGATGCGAGGTTGGGTTGTAAATCGTGATTGACGACGCTGAACACGCTTCGCAATTGCAACAAGGTACTTGACCGTAGCGTTGGAGTTATAGATACCGTACTAACAAAGCGGTGAATATTAAGTAAGGCTTGTTGCACATAAAAATTCCTGTGGGGCTGCGATGTGGCTACGACTTGTTGAAAGAGACAAGCAGTTTCAGTCACATGAGACAGGCAATCAGGTGGACAGTCTAGGAAGACACACACAAACAAGGAGGTAAAACAGATCTCGATAATACTTAAAATGTCCTAGGAGGCACTCTAAATAGTCAAGCAACTGGTACCCCCTCAATATTCTACACCACCCCTCAATCTTCACTGGACGTGGTTACTTCAGTATCTCGCTTGACCTCGTCGTGAATGATACCAGCCTCAACGTAGCCCTCGGTGACATGCCACTTGTCCCACGCCCATTTGGCATCCCTCTTATTCATTTTCCAATTCCAATGATGCTGGAACCAAGCCGCGGTTGCGTACCAGGCATATGTGTCGGCTGCACTTGCGTTAGGACGAGCATATTGGAGTTTCTGGTCGGCCAGAGGGCGAGACACGAGAGTATTTACACATACCATTGGTCAGAACATCCGTGTTGATAGTTTTAGGCATATACTGCCATGCCAGTCGAGGAGCATTGATTGCTCCATAGGCGCGATCAATGACTGTATTTACGGACATAGCGTAAGCCTCGATACGTTCACAGTCAATGGACGTAATGAAAATGCAACGTACTCAACTCGCGGATTGAACTCTCCTCCCTCCAGTAGCCAAATTCATCGACATGGAAGTACTCGTGGAGGAGTATGTGCTCCTTTGTGCGTGAGAGTAGAGGCAGCTGCTGTATGCTTTTGCTCCCTTGCATTCCATTGACGGTGACATCATTCAGGTAAGGGAAATTGTTGTTCCAGAAATCCGGACAGAAAACGATCCCAGGTCCTGTGGACGTTCAGCAAACAGAAGGGTACTACTGGCTTCAATAGCAGAGCGAAGTTGGTACACGTAGAAAGGTACAGCGTACGTACCTGTTCCGGTAAAATTGGCACGCAGAACGTATGCGGCGCTAAAGGAGCAACTGTTAGCTTAGGACTCTCGACTCTGACTCGGCGCAGACCGTATGCATGAGAGGCGATACGTACGCTTTGTTTGTTGGATTACGGTTGCATGCATCCTTTCTCGGATCCATCTGAACACTCTCAGGTGTCTTGCATCTCAGTTTAATCAATTTCTGGGCGGGCACCCTGCCACGCCTGTTGGCCCCGGGGCCATATTGAGGGTATTGTGCAGCCCTGGCGCCGAGATTGTCTGAGACCTGATGAGCGCCGTGTTTGCGCATACCGGATGGGATATACTTACACAAGAAGCTCTCCAGATTGATCTTGTATTCGTCAACATTTTTCCAGTTCCTACCCCCCTGGCCACGGCCCACAAGGAAAGCATGAAAGGCGCCATCGTCTTGACCGTGCTTGTTGTAGTTGCTGATTGCATGAGGAATGAATTCATCGGAGATTTTTCTCACTGTCTCGCGGAGAATCGCAGCTTGTTCATCATTGCATTCTCCATTGTAGACAGCACTTCAGTCAAATCCCGCGAATTCTTCCTCGAACGTCTTGTCCCCAGCGCGGGCCGCCAAGTTCTGCGAAGGAGGAGCAAAGGCATCATCAGTGAGCGGGGCGGCCGTTACAAGGCCGAGTGAAATGAGCGAGGAGCCAACCAGAATGAGGCTTTTCATGGCGAAATGTAAACAGTACCTAGCTGGAAGGGTGATCGTCGCATGTGGGATCATCTCGAAATTTATATCAGGCACACACTCTTCAGTTCGCTCCTAAACGGCCCCCGCATACGAGAGCATTTCGACGCATTTCCTACGTGTGGTTAGGGAGCAGGTTTCCCAAGTCCTACTGCGCAGATACGGCGAGCATCGAAAATGCACATTTCCCTGATTGGGTTAGAGTATCACTCAGCGAGGCTGCCGAGCAGTTTCAAAGTTTCGTATTGTGGGAGGGTAGCTGCCCAGGTGGGTAAGCCACTCATACCCTTTAGGGTAGTGGACCCTACAGGAAATGCGCCCCAAGATTACCCTAGGTGGACTTTGGGGTCCGCATTCGTTTCGCGCTACAGTGACCTCTGATCTTGCATCTCTAATTCTATGCGCTCTTACAATCACTCAAGGACACTGATTTTATATTTGATTAAATCGGCGGCGATCAGTGCGGGGATCCACGATATAATGGGACCCAATTCCAAAAACAGAAGACAGGTGCGAAGCCAGAATCTGGAGCTTTGAGACAATGCAATCGAGAGCATATTGATGCATAACTACGAAGCAAATACATCACAACCCCCCTTGGAACAACAATCAGGGCTCGGCAATCCGATATACCAACTTGTGCCCACTGACTTTCCCCTCCTTCATCTCCTTCAACCCGTCCAGGACACCGTTCAAACCGCCACCCCTCACGTCCTGCCGATGAGGCTTGAACTTGCCATCCTTCAGCAACTGCTCCACAAAATCTACCCACTTGCTCGACCATTCGTAGTGTTCCGGCTTGCCAGGTACAGTTTCCCTGCCTCCCTTCCACCCAATTGCCCACTCCTCTCCCAGTGCAGAGTATCCAACACTCCAGGTACAAATGACGCCGTCCCGCTGTTTGGCTTCAGGGTTGAGAATGTTGCCGTAGCGCACTTCCTGCCCAGGAGGTGCTTCTGTGGCAAGGGCATCACCGCTTTGTTCAATCGATCCGTTTTCGCCTACGCAGTCCCAGACATAGTAGAGTTTGTTGTTCGTGAACTCCCGAATTTTCTTTCCTACATCCGGGTCATAGGCATCAAAGACATGATCAGCGCCCAGGCTTTTGACGTAGTCAAAGTTCCTGGGAGAACAAGTGGTCAAAACTTCGAAACCAGACCTACAGAATTGTTAGTGTCTTCAAGTTGCAAAGTGCTGGTGCCGTGGACGTTCAGTCCAGGAGTCCAGGATCCAAAAAAGTTCACTTACAACTTAGCAAACTGGATGCCAACAGCACCCATCCCACTCGAGCCGCCATAAATCAGAATCTGCTTCTTCTCCTTGAGTGGCTTGTCCGGCCATGGCAGCTTCATCTCCTGATACATCCCCTGCCCCACGGTGTTCACTGCAACGCCCAAACCGGCTGCTTCTTCAAAGCTCATCGAATCGGGTATCTTCAGCACCAAACCCGGCTTGGCATAAACGTATTCGGCAAATGCGCCATTATCTGGGCGAAGAGTATGGCTGCCATGGACGAACCCGGCCACTCGGTCGCCCTTCTGAAAAGACTTGCTTGGATTGGGTCCAACCTCTTCAACAATGCCGGCGAAGTCGCAGCCAACGGTTGCCTTTGAGTCGACACGTTCGATGTGCTTCCAGTCGGTGGGGTTGAGTGCAACAGCAATGACTTTGACGAGGATGTAGTCCGAGGGTGGAAGAGAAGGGAGAGGGGCATCAGTGACAACTTGGGCATGGCCCTTGCTGAGGATCTGGATGGATTTCATGGTGGTTGTTTCTTGAGAGACCAAGTCACGGATTGCGTGGGGTTTCGATTCACGGAGACGCAGGCGAATTTATGTTCAGGTTTGAAGCGTTACTCAAAGTCCTGTGTACAGTCCCCTCCAATTGCAAGGCGCAATTTAAGTCCGATGTTCCCTTGACGCTCGACTACATGTATTACAAATTTCCTTTGGCGATGGAATCCTCTAGTACTCGTATGATTTAACGGTGACTAGCTTGTTACGCATTAGTTTGGGTCTGAGTTTCCATCGGAGTTAAAGAATAATTGGCAAGTCGGACGACCTAACCGGATTTTAGTAAGACATATAAATACAACAGAGCGGTATATGTTCATTGAACTTGGTAGGGATCTGCAGATGAAGGATGATTCCCTACTAATTGATTGGCTGCTTACTTTCCATGGGAACATCCGCCGAACCCGCTGCTTACAGGCTGACAAAGGGACGTCGGACATGAGCGGCCGCAGCGGCCGCCCGCCCGCCCAAGTTCTCCAGCTGCAGTGCGTTCCGTTGCCTAACTCTTCTCCTCGTCACGGGCTCTCAAGTCCAGGTAGCACTTAGCGACATGCAATACGCAGTCTTCAAAGCTCTTGAATCTCCTCCTCTCCAACAGACGACTCTGGGTCCATCCTGAGTCCACTCTGTACGGCATATTGATTGGAATGTTGTGTTTTCCAAGCCTAAACACTCCTTGCTCAACTTCTTTGGGAAAGTGACGCTCCACTGCCTCTCCAACTTCCCTCCAAACCTCATTTATGGTTTTTCCCTTCTCCGTGGTTGCAGCTGCGATCAGCCATCTCGGTATCTCCTCTGTAGGGAGGGCTTTCTCATCTAAACTTCCAACGTGAACAGCGGCGCAGTCGTTGACATCTACAAAGCCGAAGGCATACCTTGGCCGGACGTCGTCGAATAGGATTGCCCGTGACATACGATCCATTTGTGCGTATGCTTCAGAAGCCGAGCTATGTAGCTCGGAACCACCAATGACGGTGCCGGGTATTATTTGGACGATGTCGAAAGGGAGCTTGCTTTTGATTGCTTCAAGATGCTTCATGCAATGAGCTTTTGCAGCACAGTATGCATGATGGGCCGAGGCCAGAGGAGGGCGAAGGGATGCTGAATTTGCATCAACATCGACGGTTTCTTTTCACTGTCAATTTGCAACTCTGGATCATCGTAGGAACGAACGCTACCGTTTAGAACCTTTTCCATCCTTGTCCCTAACGTATCACCGTCATCCGGGTTCACCAAAGCCGCGCCAGCCTGTGTGAACACTACCCGACGCACGGTTCCGGAGTTCTTCGCAGCGGAGATGACATTCTCCATTGACTTCACAAAAGGATAGTACACCTCATTGTCCGGGTGATAATTCGGTTTTGGCCACACGCCTGCAACGTGAATAACATATTTTGCTCCTTGCAGCGCCTCGTCGTACGCGCCGGGCGCAGTGTTGTCGGGTACAACAGCGAAATCGACCCGGTCCACGAATTGTTGTAGTGTTGGGCCTCGCTGAATGTATTCTATCGCAGCATCACGCCGCACAATGCATCGTACTCGGTAACCCGCCTGTGCGGCCTGTAGGGTACAGGCATACCCTATCGTGCCATTTGTGCCAGTAATCTGTCTCCCTTTTTAGCTGCTTGACGTGAATCTTCTTATCCATCAGTGAGCGCATACAGCAACAAGTCCACGATCTTCAGCCATGATAAGGGCAACCTAGCGTGTACAGGTCAGTATGAGTATACGCGACAGTTGGAAGTGAGATGTTAAGGTTGATAGCAGTTCAGACAGAACTTGCCGGGGTTATGCACAGACTTTGAAAGCCGAGGTACGCTGAGAGAGCGAGCTTTTTGTTGTGCCGCAGTCTCCATCCCCCGGAGATATCAAAATCTCAATATCATCTTCGAAAACTGGGCCATCTTTTGTGGTTCCAAATAGTCAATGTGAGTGAGGGTCACGTGCACTTCGGGCTACCGCCACATTTTCTTCTAAATGCGGCCGAAGCGGTGAAGGGACTGTGTAGGTGAGTTATCTGACGGCCATCGTTGGCTGTATACTCAGTATGAGCAGGAGAGGCACATCCAAGCTTCTCATACGAAGAATGCTCTGCGCCGAATGCAGTTCTGCCGAAATCTGAGAGTCTTTGACGCCCCGGGCGGACTGGGTAAGTCTGAACAAATGCAACAAACGGCAATCCGTCGTTGTCGCAGGCTCATGGCAAAGCACAAGGAAGCACAGAACCAATATCGAAGCTCATTCAAACTTGATTTTGTACAGTTCATACACAAATATCCCGATTACCTTAATAAAATGCAACTCATCCAAGTTCGATATGGTCGTCCAATTTCCATTATCCTTTCTCTCCACACCTCTGCAGTCCACCGCATGGGGTATATTTCTCGCTTTCCGTCGAGTTCCTTGTCGCTTACAAAACGAGGTAGGCCAACATGCCGAAAACACCGGAGAAGGCCAGGGAGTTGACCTGGAGGGAGGAGGCAGCGCCGGTAGGTGAACCCGACGTGGCGGAGCCCGAAGAAGTGGGCGTCGTGCTGTGGTCCGTACCGTTCATGAGCATGCCACCCTCGCCAGCGGTCGAAGTGGGGGAAACGTTCTGGCGAGCCTGGGCGGCGGCCTCTGTGAATGCCTGGAGAGTCCTGTTGTTGTTGTTCTTACTGTGATTTGGTTAGCGACAGGTCGACGTTTTCACCGAAGGGACACATACGGAGGGTTGATGACGCCAACCATGCCGTTCTGGCAGTGCTGTCCCTGAGTGCAGTAGAACCAGATAGGCGCAGAAGCATTCGTGACAGTGAACATATAGGTCAACTCGGCAGCCTTGGCGGTGTCGGTGGTGGGGACGAAGCCGGACCAGAGGCCGCCTTCCAATGGTTCACAGGGTTTGGCAAAGGCAGCCTGTGCGACGGAGTGGTTTTTCGGCCAGAATTTGAAGTAGATGTTGTCGCCCTCCGCAGCAGTGATCTCGGCAGGCTCGAACTTTAACCCTGACTTGCCAACGGAGACATTGATATCTTTTGCCAGGGCTCCGCCAGCAACGGCAGCAGCAGCGACGGTGGTGGAGAAACGCATTCTGAAGTGGTTGTGTGTGTGAGAAGATATATGTGGAATAAGAGCTCAGCTCGTGAATGAACGAAGTGGATATAGAGTTGGAAGAATCGAGAAACTGAGTATGAACTGAGGGCAGAATGAATGTTTGGGCCAGCCTGAGGAGAGAAAGCGTTCAGGTCGGGATATTCAAGCACATTATATAGAGAACGGATTGAAACGAGTTCGCTCGGTTACGAAGCCCAGTTCGTATACCCGCCATCAAAACGCAATGCGGAACAAATTCGAGACGGGACATGTTCCGGATCCAGCGGTGGACGAACCTTCACTTTTGACGGAGGAAACAGGGGCGCTTTGGCAGAGATGCTGATTGGAGGCGCAAGTCATAGGCGATTCAAGTAGCGCTCCGTTTATCCTGAGATCCATGACCTGGCTGTTTGAAAGCCAAGAGATCCATGATCGCTACAAGTTGAGCCCTGAACGACCAGTAATTGCGGGGAAAGGGATGAAACGTGAGGAGGTTGGGTGAGACGTGAAGCATGTATCAGCTCCTTTCCCGGAATAGATTAGCACTCGGACCATGTCGCGTTCATAGCGAACCGCTCAACTCCATATGCACAATCAGTTCTGAACGTCTCCCTTCATCAGCCTTCTTCTCTGTTCGATTGTATTGAGCGCAAAAGTTCAAACTGCGATTGTGCATGTTTTTGAGCCGTTCTTCTTCCGTTTGCTTCAACACATGTCACGCGAAGCGAAACTTCACTCGTACCGCTCCCCTCAAGCACATCGCCTGAGAGGACTACGATGCCAGTGTACTATTTCCGCAACACCAGATCTGGGCGACTCAGCCACACGATAACTCTCCTCTGGTATTGGGTTCCGTGCGATGTGGTACAGAGTACAAGCACGGTATAGTACCACCACAGGTACCACGAGCACCACGTCCTTTTCCCATTCTGCCCAACCACCAGCCTTCGGATTTGCCGGCAAACCGTGGTCGTGATTCCTGTTCAACAATATGTACCTAAGAGGCATCGTGACCTTCAAGCAAGGCATGTGGAGTGATTCTATTGATTTCCATGACCTTAATTTATCCTGCCCCGCAGCTTTCCTACCTTGAGGTAGCATCCGGTCACGCAGCGAAAATCGATAGAATCGACTATATAAACATACCGTACCCTTTCCTTGCCAAATATCGTCATGCACAGGATGAAGTTGACAACTGCTATTACCGCTGTTGCCGCTGGCCTGGCCAGCGTAACTTCAGCCATCACAGGTAATTGACCGGCGTACCAATTCACCTGGACAATTCGGACTCAGACGCTTCAGTATCCTATGACGAAGGATACGACAATGCCGGCAGGTCATTGACCGCAGTATCCTGCTCCGACGGTGAGAACGGTCTCATCACCCGCTACGGATGGCAGACGCAAGGCCAGATCCCGAATTTCCCCTACATTGGCGGTTTTCAGGGCATCGCTGGATGGAACTCGCCTCAGGTACGACATCAAAGAACTTTCTTGGTCCCTTCTGTAAGCAATATGTGTTGCTGACGTTTGTCCACTTAGTGTGGTACTTGCTGGGCGGTCACGTACAAGGGCAAGACTATCAATGTGCTGGCAGTTGACCACACCGCAAATGGGTTCAATATTGCGAAAAGGGCCATGGACGAGCTCACGGGCGGTAATGCAGTACAGTTTGGCCGGGTCGATGCGCAGGCCGTGCAGGTTGTTGCCAGTCAGTGCAGGATCTGAGTTATTCGAAGGGGGAGGAATGCGACAGGAAAGCATTTCTGGGAAAGACAGCGTGGATGACTACAATACACTAATAGTTTATTAATATGTGCTGCTAGACACACCCTTGTTGAAATGTATGCTGTGCGTGTTTCCCAGTGCCTTAGGGGAATCATGAATGACAAATCGTTCTCTATGAATCGGCTTGATTTCGGCTTTGGCATTCACAGTCATTTGCGTCATTCTGGAGATCTTAAGCTGTTAAACGTACAGATGACTCCAATCGAGAATGTCGGTGTGTATTTGAGCATTGTATCACTTCCGCATGCCTCAGTCTTTCTCTACGAGAACACAGAGCGCGACATGCCGACTTCGAGGCTGGCTGGCAAAAAATAGGGATCCATAGATGTTGCGAGTAAATAAAACGGGTTGGATAGATGGCCCGCGCTGGAAAGGCGCGGAAAGTGACGATTTTAGTGCAAGGCTACTTACGCACCCTCCCCCAACCGGCTTGCCATCGACAATGATCGTTCCTTTATCCAATAATGGCAGGTATAGAATCTTGTGCAAAGATTATATATGCCAAGTGCGCTAGAAATCTACAGTTGAACAGAGAGGATAGCACACATAGAGCGAGCGGACGAACGATAAGAACGTATCGGAGAAGGGAGTCTAACGTGTGTGGGGTATACTCAATGCCATTATACGTTTATGGTGCAGTAGCGTCCCTGATGCGTGATCACAGCTCATTTACGAGTCGTACACTTCGACATACTTGAGCGGAGCCTCCCACTCAGCTATCTTCAGGACGGCTTCCTCTGTCCCAAAGACCCTTAGCTTGTTTCCAAACTTATGCCAGAACATGGACTCAAATTCGGGAAGCATCTCCATCGGCCGCCGTTGTAGCACGTCGATTGAATAGACCTTTTCTCCATCGCTTGTGCGTGGTTGGTCCTTCCAGGAGGACATCTGCGGTGACTGATCTGGCGTTGCGTCTGGAGACTCCTCATCGTGGGCTTCGAGGCTTTGAAAGACGTTCGTCGATGCAAATCGCGAAGTTATTCCTTCAACTGTGTGCACACTACTATTCCTCGTTGACCCGTTACTAGAGCTGCCGGAATCCACAACCGTATCATGCTTATCGTCTGCGGGTTTGGCAGTGGGTAACATGATAGGAGGAAGAGGGATCGGTTCTTGAACATGCTCATTGCCATCAATCAACCCATTCTCGTTTCCCGGTGCAGTTTTGTGATGGGAGGCCGATAAGTCTTGCGAATTGCTAGCTTGCTGCCCCGCATGGAGCTTCGTAGATAACCGTAGCATAATTGCAGCGGTGAGCATTGCGTCAAAACCAGCTTCATGGAAAGCTTCTGACTCGTGATACTTGGGATGATCCGCGTGTGTAACTGAATATCAATGAGTGGTGGAACAACTCGGCTACCGACTCTTGACTTACCGATGTCAGGCAATTCTTGCGTCTCAAGGCTCTCCGCGATATCTTGAAGCGTAGGGGAAGCGTTCAGATCGCCACCATCATGCGTGGCTAGATACTTTGTGTCAACTATTCGAGGAAAGAGTTCATGGATGGCCTCGCAGAACTCTTTCAGCGTGTCGGGCAACTCGCCAATGAAAGAACGGTAGAAGTAAACGAGGTCCGTGAACATATTGTGACCAACGAGCACCGGTTGCTGATCTCTCAGTCGCATCCTCGCTCGATCAAACCTTAGCTTGATATTATCCAGATCCGCGGCCACAAACTCCCCGTTCAGGTCCTTCGCAAAGTAGATGGGATCGATGTCGATATGTCCCCTTGCCAAAGCCTCCACGATCCAGCGGAACCCGGTCTGTCTGCTGATCTGTTCCTTGACCCGGCTTTTCATCCTCTTCTTATTGTCCTCCTCCCTCAGAGCGTCAAAGTGCACTATCTTGATGCAGTCATTTCGTCCTATGGCTACCAGGTGAGGGAACTCAGCACGTAGAAGTTGGTAGACCAAGCGCTTTTCGAACCGAGAAATGACCGATATGGCAGGCGGATTGGGCATTCCCGTGTGCGTAGTGACAGATAAGGACGCGCTGTCGCTGGTTGTCCATTGTATGATTTCCTGTCTCACACGATGAACAAAATCCAGAGAGTCCACGTCGGTTTCCTTCAATTGCATATCCTCGAACACATTCTTCTTGTCGATTCGATCGTAGGCTAGTTGCTTTGCTAAGTAAGCCTCGTCTCGTGAGAGATACTGGACTCCATGGGTAAAGGGCAAGTCCATGCGGAAGTCATTCTTGAGTAGAAACGCTATAGCACCGGTTTGAAATGTTATCTCACGTTCGATATCCAGACGTTCATCGATCAAGGGGCTGATGTTGAAGTTGTATGGACGCAGAATATATTTGTTCGTCATATAGTCGAACTTTGCACAAGTCAACCCGACCTGCAGGATCTGGTGTCTCTCAGCGCCAGCTTTGGCCTCGACGTACCGGTCTTCCAGGGACTGCCTGCCTCGCGCGCGGGGCCTGCCAGGAATCCTGGACGGTATGCCGGAGAGCTCCAAATCGAATGAAACGAAGTCTGCCTCGGAAATTGCGATCAATATCCCGAGCAAGCGATTCGGGAAAGAGATAGCGTCGACCTCCATTACTGCGGGACGTCTATAATTCTGGAATATCGAGGTCAGCAGACTAAGGAAAACGGAAGAAGTCAAGATTCCGGTACAACTGCGCTTCGGTAAGAGGTTGAAGTAAATAAGTTAGTCGTTGTTTTCTTCAGTGAGACAAGCGTCGCTGTGTCTAAGATACCAAACTTGTAGCCTTGCAAAAGCAAGCCGGCGGTCAGCTTGCTAACCCAGACTCACCGGCGCGTTGCCTGAATAGGCCAATGTGTCATGGCTGCGTGGATGGAGTGTTGTGTTGTAGCAGAGTCACCGAGTCCGGTTGGCCATCAGTCGCGGATGTGGCTGGTGAAGTGGCGTTTTAGGAGGCACGTGCACGCCAAGAAAAGCAGATCGGGAAGATGCTGCTGGTCAGCCGAGGTACTAGCAGCTGGACCGCAAGTGCATTCCTCTCGCCAGACCAACACTCTCTCTTCCGCCTTCCCCAGGAGATGGAGCCTTGTACTCTCGCCCATCTCTTCAAGTAGGACCACCTCAGTATGGCTACTCCATATGCGAACGCGTTGAGCGACTCCCGCATGCTCTCATCGTCTATCTCCTCGCTCTCTTCAGGCCGGCACCAATCGTCCTACATCGCAAAGGTCTACCGGCAAGCGGCCCAGTTGTTCTTAACTCGCCGCCTACCGGAGGCGCTGTCGACAATCGAGCCAATTATCACGCCGCCGCCGCAAAACGATGTCAATGGCACCTACAATGGAGATCTATCAGCATTTGCGCCCATCGCATCTGCGTCGCGGGGCACGCGGGTCAAAGTTTGGAGCTTCTACCTGACATTCCTCAACTCCGTGGTCGAGCTTGGCGCTGAAGAAGGGAAACACGCCTTTGGCAGCACGCGGTGGAAGGAGCTGGTATCAAAATGTCGTGACGGCAGCGTATGGGAGGAGGTCGTGCGGGACGGATATGCGGGTGTCGAAGGAGACGTTGACGCAGAGGTGGTTATCAATTTGTAAGGATCACCGAACATCCATCTATTCCCTTATAACATGTGCTGACGCGTTCGCAAAGGGCTACGTTGCTCCTTACCCATTCTCCCTCCCAAAGGTTGAACCAACAACGATTGGAAACCTACCTCTCCACTTCTGCCCGTCCCACGTTTGATGTGTCCTCGCACTTGCAAACATCACACCACCTACAAAAACGACACAGCCACCATAACAATGGCACCAGCACTCCCAGAGACCTCAACACGCGCCTGAAGCTTCTCGAACTCTATACCCTGCATGTGCTCCCACGCAATGACGAGTGGGACTATGCACGCGAGTTCATAAGCATGAGCGAGGTCCTAGATGATGAGCGCAAAGAAGCGTTTCTACTCGCACTCCACACCCTGAAGGAAGAGAAGGAGGAAGCGGAGATGCGGGAAGCCAAGCTTCGTCAACAGCAACAAGAGCAAATGGAGCAACGTCGCAAAGAGTCCGAGAACAGACGCTTAGAGCAATCACGAGCCGAGGATGAACGCAGAAAGCGGGAAGAAGAGAACAGACGGCAGCCTAGGGGCTCTGACGAGGTATTCAGAAGGCCGCAAGCCCCTCCAGCATCGCGTCCGTCGAAACCAGGGAAGAAGACCGTCGGCCCCCCGCCAGGCTTATATGATCGTTTGTCATCCATGATGGGGTCGATGCACACTTTGGTTTCCGCTACAGCGCATTCGATGACTGCGAATCCAATGGCTCTACTACGAACTTTTCTCTTCTTGCTTGCATTTGCTATGGCGTTAGGAAGGAAGGATTGGCGAGAGCGGATCATGCGCGTTCTCAGACAAGCGTGGGATAAGATTCGTCGCACGGTCGGTATGGGTGTGAAGGTTTCTTATATCTAATGTTGTATAACGTACTTGTGGGCGGCCGTAGTCCTCATGAAGGATGGAGGTGTTGGTTCCTTTCTTTTGTATCATAGTTTTGTGGCAGCCACATTCCTACTCTACACCTCCTAAAAGTCTCTCTTGCAGGTGAATAAAGATGTCGTCTGTGTCTAGCTATTCTTCAACCCTTTCCTTACGAGGACACCGGCGCACAACAAAAATTTCACATGTTTAGTGGCCTAGAAGCTTGCACATAACGCGCATTCAAGTTTATAGCTCCTCGACACCCTCCTCTGCGTCAAGGCTTCAGACAATTTTGCTATACCAACCTATGCTGCCTCCGACCGACTTTCTACTTCGCTAAACTTGCGCTTTACAGATTTGGTCACTCCACTTCCTATAGACTTAGCTTGGCTTTTATTCGGCTCAGCAGACTTAACTTGCAACGCTTGGAGTCGATCTTTAAGCGGCTGGCACCATTTCGAAGAAGGCCCCTGAACAGCTGTGTATCCATCTAGTGCCCGAGTATACATGGTCTTTGCTATACCTTCATGACCTGTCTGTGCGAGGAGGTCGCCGAAGCAGAACATTGTACTCAACGCTGGTAGATAGAATGACAGAAATTCAGATCCGAGAGCCTCCTCGTAGCCTTGCAGTGCTCGAATATACATGGTTTCTGCCTCTGTGAGCTTGCCTTGGTTCTTGTAGAGGATGCCTAGGTTGTTGACCGTATTGAGTGTTGATGTGTGCTTTAGTCCGAGTGCTTCCTCTGTGCCTTGCAGCGCTCGAATGTACATAGCTTCTGCCTCTGTGAGCTTGCCTTGGTTCTTGTAGAGGATACCTAGGTTGTTGACTGTCTGGAGTGTTAATGTGTGCTTTACTCCGAGTGCTTCCTCATAGCCTTGCAGTGCTCGAATGTACAT